>NC_141554.1:137991500-138301000 GCF_021556685.1 Rattus norvegicus | reverse complement strand
TATCATTTTAACTCTGTATCCCATTTTTCAATTGGGTTATTTGGTTTATTTGGGGGTTAGCTTCTTCAGTTCTCTATATATTTTAGATATTAGCCGTCTATTGAATGTGGGGTTCGTAATGATATTTTCCCAATATGTAGGTTGCTGATTTGTTGTATTGACTGTGTATTTTGCCTTACAGAAGCTTTTCAGGTTCATGAGGTCCCAATTATCAATTGTTGATCTTAGAACCTGAAGCATTAGAGTTCTGTTTAGGAAATTTCCTTGTATACCAATGAATTCAAGGCTCTTCCCTACTTTCTCTTCTATTTGAATTTTATGTTGAGGTCCTTGATCCACTTGGACTTGAGCTTTGTTTAAGGTGATAAATATAGGTAGATCTATTTTTATTTTTCTGCACACAGACTTTCTGTTAAACCAGCACCATTTATTTAGGATGCTTTCTATTTTTCCATATTTTTGGTATAAAGTAACTTTTTTAGAGAATCTTTTTTTTTATTGACATTTCAAAAGTTGTCCCTTTCCTGGTTTTCCGGACACAAGCCCTCTAACCCATTCATTTTCCCTTCTTCTATTAGGGTGTTCCCCTTCCCAACACCTCCCATTCCCATCACCAGACATTCCCCTACACTAGAGATCCAGCCTTGGCAGAACCAAGGGCTTCTCTTTCCTTAGTGCCATCCTCTGCTACATATGCAGATGGAGCCATGGGTCAGTCCATGTGTGGTCTTTGGGTAGTGGTTTAGTCCCTGGGAGCTCTGGTTGGTTGGCATTGTGGTTATTATGGGTTGCAGGCACCTTCAGCTCTTTCAATCCTTTTCCTAATCTCTCCAGTGGGGATCCCGTTCATAGTTCAATGGTTTGCTGGTAACATTTGCCTCTGTATTTGTCATGCTATGGCTGTTCCTCTCAGAAGACAGCTGTATCTCATTCCTGTCAGCATGTACTTCTTAGCTTTATCAATCTTATCAAGTTTTGGTGGTTGTATATACATGGGTTATATACCCATGTGGGGCAAGTTTTGAATGGCCGTTCCTTCAGTCTCTGCTCCAAACTTTGCCTCTAAATCCCCTCCTATGAAAATTTTTGTCCTCCTTTTTAAGAAGGAGAGAAGCATCACAGTTTGGTCATCCTTCTTGAGCTTCATGTGGTCTGTGGATTGTATCTTGGGCATGTTGGACATTTAGGCTAATATCCACTTATCAGTGAGTGCATACTGTGTGTTTTCCTGGGTCTGGGTTACCTCATTCTGGATGATATTTTCTAGTTCAATCCATTTGCCTATGAATTCCATGAAGGCATTGTTGTTAATAACTGAGTAGTACTCCATTGTGTAGCGGAACTACATTATCAGTATCCATTCTTCTGTTGAAGGGAGTCTGGGTTATTTCAAAATTCTGGCTATTATAAGTAAGGCTGCAATGAACTTAGTGGAGCATCTGCCTTTGTTGTATGTTGGAGCATCTTTTGGGTATATGCCCAGGAGTGGTATAGCTGGGTCGTCAGGTAGTGCAACATCCAATTTTCTGAGAAACCTCCAGACTGATTTCCAGAGTGATTGTACCAGTTTGCAATCCCACCAACAATGTAAGAGTGTTCCTCTTCCTCCACATCCTTGACAGCATCTGTTGTCACCTGAGTTTTTGATCTTAGTCATTCTGACTTGTGTGAGGTGGAATCTCAGGGTTGTTTTGATGTGCCTCTCTCTGTCTAAGGATGTTGAACATTTCTTTAGGTACTTCTCAGCCATTCGATATTCTTCAGCTGAGAGTTCTTTGTTTACTTCTGTACTCCATTTTAATAGGGTTATTTGGCTCCCTGGGGTCTAAACTTCTTGAGTTCTCTGTATATATTGGATATTATCCTTCTATTGGATGTAGGATTGCTGAAGAACTTTTCCCAATCTGTTGGTTGATGTTTTGTTCTAATGACAGTGTTCTTTGCCTTACCAAAGCTTTGCAGGTTTATGACATCCCACCTGTAGATTATTGATCTTAGAGCATAAGCCATTGGTGTTTTGTTCAGGAAATTTTTCCCAGTACCCATGTGATCAAAACCCTTCCCCACTTTTTCTTCCGTTGGTTTGAGTGTATGTGGTTTGATGTGAAGTTCCTTGATCCATTTGGACTTAAGCTTTGTACAGGGTGATAAGAATGGATCAATTTGCATTCTTCTATGTGCTGACTGCTAGTTGAAGCAGCACCATTTGTTGAAAATACTATTTTTTTCCATTGCATAGTTTTAGCTCCTTTGTCAGAGATCAAGTGACCATAGGTGTGTGGGTTCATTTCAGGGCCTTCCCTTCTATTCCACTGGTCTACCTGCCTGTCTCTGTGCCAATACCATGCAGTTTTTATCATTATTGCTCTGTAATATTGCTTGAGGTCAGGGATGTGATTCTCCAGAATTCTTTTACTGTAGAGGATAGTTTTATCTATCCTGGGGGTTTTGTTATTCCAATGAATTTGCAAATTGCTCTTTCTAACTCTATGAAGAACTGAGTTGCAATTTTGATGGGGATTGCATTGAATCTGTAGATTGCTTTTGGTAAGATGGCTATTTTTACTATATTAATCCTGCCAATCCATGAGCATGGGAGGTCTTTCCATCTTCTTAAATATTTTTCAATTTCTCTCTTCAGAGACTTGAAGTTCTTGTCCTACATATATTTCACTTGCTTGGTTTGAGTCACACCAAGATATTTTATATGATTTGTGACTATTTTGAAGGGTGTCGTTTCCCTAATTTCTTTCTCAGTCTGTTTATCCTTTGAGTTGAGAAAGGCTACTGATTTGTTTGAGTTAATTTTGTACCCTGATACTTTGTTGAAGTTGTTTGTCAGGCTTAGTAGTTCTCTGTTCGAACTTTTGGGTTCACCTAAATATACTATCATATCATCTGTAAATAGTGATATTTTGACTTCTTCCTTTTCAATTTGTATCCCTTTGACCTCTTTTTTTTTTTATTATTAACTTGAGTATTTCTTATATACATTTCGAGTGTTATTCCCTTTCCCAGTTTCCGGGCAAACATCCCCCTCCCCCTCCCCTTTCTTATCGGTGTTCCCCTCCCCACCCTCCTCCCATTGTCCCCCTCCCCCCAACAGTCTAGTTCACTGGGGGTTCAGTCTTAGCAGGACCCAGGGATTCCCCTTCCACTGGTGCTCTTACTAGGATATTCATTGCTACCTATGAGGTCAGAGTCCAGGGTCAGTCCATGTATAGTCTTTAGGTAGTGGCTTAGTCCCTGGAAGCTCTGGTTGCTTGGCATTGTTGTACATATGGGGTCTCGAGCCCCTTCAAGCTCTTCCAGTTCTTTCTCTGATTCCTTCAACGGGGGTCCTATTCTCAGTTCAGTGGTTTGCTGCTGGTATTCGCCTCTGTATTTGCTGTATTCTGGCTGTGTCTCTCAGGAGCGATCTACATCCGGCTCCTGTCGGTCTGCACTTCTTTGCTTCATCCATCTTGTCTAATTGGATGGCTGTATATGCATGGGCCACATGTGGGGCAGACTCTGAATGGGTGTTCCTTCAGTCTCTGTTTTAATCTTTGCCTTTGACCTCTTTTTGTTGTCTGATTGCTCTGTCTAGGACTTCAAGTACTATATTAAGTAGAGAAAGTGTTGGCAGCCTTGTCTATTCCCTAATTTTAGAGGGATTGCTTCAAGTTTCTGTCCATTTTGTTTGATGTTGGTTACTGGTTTGTTTTTATTATGTTTAGGTATGGGCCTTGAATTCCTGATCTTTCCAAGACTTTTAATATGAAGGGATATTGAGTTTTTTTAAAGGCCTTCTTCAAATGAGATGATCAGTATTTTTTCTTTCAATTTGTTTATATTGTAGATTACATTGATGGATTTCCATATATTGAACCATCCCTGCATCCCTGGGCTGAAGCTTACTTGTTCATGTTGGATGATATTTTTTTGTACTTGTTTTTCCCGAATTTTATTGAGTAGTTTTGCATAGATATTCAGAAGGGAAATTGGTGTGAAGTTATCTTCATTTTTTGGGTCTTTGTGTGGTTTAGGTATAAGCATAATTGTGGTTTTATAGAATAAATTCATTAGTGTTCCTTCTGTTTCCCTTTTGTGCAATAGTTTGGACAATATTTGTGTTAGGTCATCTTTGAAGGTCTGATAGAATTGTGTACTAAATCCATATGCTCCGGGACATTTTTGGTTGAGAGACTTTTAATGACTGCGTCTATTTCTTTAGACATTTTGGGACTGTTTAAATGGTTTATCTGGTCCTGTTTTAAATTTGGTGCCTGGTATCTGCTTAGAAAATTGTTTATTTCATCCAGATATTGCAGTTTTGTTGATTATAGGCTTTTGTAGTAGGATCTGATAATTTTTTTTAATTTTCTGAATTTCTGTTTTATGTATCCTTTTCAATTTCGCATTTTTTAATTTGGATAGTCTCTCTGTGCCCTCTCGTGTTTCTGGCTAATTGTTTATCTATCCTACTGATTTTCTCAAAGAATCAGCTTCTTGTTCTGTTGATTCTTTGCATAGTTCTTTTTGTTTCTATTTGGTTGTTTTCAACCATGAGTTTGATTATTTCCTTCGTTCTACTCCTCTTGGGTGTATTTGCTTCTTTTTGTTCTAGAGCTTTCAGGTGTACTATCACGGTACTAGTGTATGCTCTCTCCAGTTTATTTCTAAAGCCACTCAGAGCTATGAATTTTCCTCTTAGCACTGCTTTCATTTTGTCCCATAAATTTGAATATGTTTTGTCTTCATATTCATGAAATTCTGAAAAGTCTTCATTTTTTTCTTTATTTATTTTTTTTCGTTATCATTGAGTAGAGCGTGTTTTACCTTTCATGTGTATGTTGACTTTCTGTCATTTTTGTTATTACTGAAAACCAGCCTTCATCTGTGGTGATCTGATAGGATACATGGGATTGTATTAGTCTTCTTGTATCTGTTGAGGCCTGTTTTGTGACCAATTATATGTTCAATTTTGGAGAAGGTACCATGAGGTGCTGAGAAGAAGGTATATTCTTTTGTTTTATGATGAAATGTTCTATAGATAACTGTTAAATCCACTTGATTCATAACTTCTGTTAGTTTCTCTGTGTTTTTGTATAGTTTCTGTTACTGTTATCTGTCCATTGCTGAGACTGGGGTGTTGAAGTCACCCACTATCAGTGTGTGAGGTGTATTGCTTGCTTTGAGCTTTAGTAATGTTTCTTTTGTGCATGTAGGTGCTCTTGCATTTGGAACAATGGTATTTAGGACTGAGAATTCATCTTGATGGATTTTTTTGATAAGTATGAAGTGTTCTTCCTCACCTTTTTTTGATGAGTTTTGGTTGAAAGTTGATTTTATTTGATATTACACTGGCTACTTCTGCTTTTTTCCTTGGACCTTTTGCTTGGAAAATTGTTTTATAAACTTTTTCTCTGAAGGAATTATCTGTCGTTGTCACTGAAGTGTGTTTCCTGTATGTATCAAAATGCTGGGTCTTTTTTATGTATCCAGTCTGTTAATCTATATCTTTCTATTGGAGTATTTAGTCTATTGATGTTAAGAGATATTAAGTAATAGTGACTGGTGTTTCTGGCTATTTTTGCTGTTAGAGGTAGAAATATTTTTGTGTAGCTCTCTTCTTTTGAGTTTCTTTCAAGAAGATTACTTCCTTGTTCTTTTCCTAGGGTGTAGTTTCTCTCCTTGTGTTGGAATTTTCCATCTCTTATCCTTTGTAGGTTTGGATTTGTGGAAAGATATTTTGTACATTTGGTTTTGTCATGGAATATCTTGGTTTCTCAATCTATGTTGATTGAGAATTTTGCTGGACATAGTAGTCTGGGTGGCAATTGAGTTCTCTTAGGGTTTCTATGACACCTGCAAAGAATCTTCTGGCTTTCATATTCTCTCATGAGAAGACTGGTGTAATTCTGATAGGTCTACCTTTATATGTTACTTGATCTTTTTCCCTTTTTGCTTTTTTTCATTATTCAGTATTTTTATTTACATTTTAGATTTTATCCCCTTTCTCCCACCCAACCAACCACCACTTCCCTATTCCCCACCCTGACATTCCCCTATACTGGGGGCTCGAGCCTTGGCAGGACCAAGGGCTTCTCCTCCCTTTGTTGCCCATCCTTGGCTACATATGCAGCTAGAATCATAGATTTGTCCATATGTACCCTTTGGTGGTTTTTTCTGTTAGTTCTGGTTGCTTAGTAGTCCTGTTCTTATGTGTCCCTTACTGCTTTTAATATTCTTTCTTTGTTTTGTGTATTTGATATTTTGACTATTATGTGATGGGTGGAATTTCTCTTCTGGTCCAATCTATTTGGAGTTCTGTAGGCTTCTTGCATGGCTATGGGCATTTCTTCCTTTAGGTTAGGGAAATTTTCTTCTTTAATTTTGTGAAAGATATTTATTGGCCCTTTAAATTGAGATCTTCACTATCTTCTATATCAATTGTCCTTAGGTTTGATCTCCTCATTGTGTCCTGGATTTCCTATGTTTTAGGATTGGAGACTTTTGGATTTTACATTTTCTTTGACTGTTGTTTCAATCTTTTCTGTCATATCTTCTGCCCCTGAGATTCTCTCTTCTATCTCTTATTTTCCCTTGGTGGTGTTTGCACCTTTGACTTCTGATGTCTTTCGTAGGTTTTCTTTCTCCAGGTTTGTCTCCCTTTATGATTTCTTTATTGTTTCTATTTCCATTTTTAGATCCTTCATGGATTTGTTCAATTCCTTCTCCTGTTTGGTTTTGTTTTCCTATAATTCTTTAAGGGATTTTTGTGTTTCCTCATTAAAGTTCTTCTACTTGTTTACCTCTGTTTTCCTGAACTATTTTAAAGGAGTTATTTATGTCCTTAAAGTCCTCTTTCATCATCATGAGATATGATTTTACATACCACTTTTGTGGTGTGTTGGGATAACTAGTATTTGCTTTGTTGGGAGAACTGGGCTCTGATGATTCCAAGTAGTCTTGGTTTCTGTTGCTTAGGTTCCTGTGCTTGTCCCTTGCCCTCTGTTTTTTTTTTTTTTTTCTGTTCTTGCAGTCTTTGACAGTGGCTTGACCCTCATGTAAGCCTGTGTGTAAGTACTCCTGTAGACTGGCTTTCTCCCAGCAGGATATGGGTACAAAGAGCTGTGTCACATGATCAGCTCTGGGTTCAGGTGGAAACTGGAAAGATGCTGTCCCAAACTGCTCCCTGGTTTCTTGTCCAGAGGGCTCCAGGAGGGTTCCTTTTGGTCCAGAAATATGAGCAGAAATGGTGGTCTCCTGTGTGGTGTCAGGATTTTCTGCAATTCTGAAAATCCTGATCTCTTCCTATGGAATCTGGTTATAAAGAGGTTTGGGACCAGGTCAGTTCTGGGAACTGGCAGAAACCAGAAGCCAGCTTGACTTTCTAAATGATTCAGAAAAGGGTAACTTCTTTTGTTTGCTCTATGTGCTAAACATGTTTCTCTAAATCTCTGGGCTTCTCTGACATTTTGGGCCTCTATAACTTTCTCCAAAGCTTCCCTTTCCCCCATATAATATTTATCTGCCCTTTGCCTGGCATTCTTCTTTGCCTAAATGGTACAGATTTTTTCTCTCTCATATATTCCCTTTCTTGGGCTAACTGTTGATATTTACAGCTTGCTGCTTGTTTTTCTTTAAAATTTTGGTAAAATTGTCCTCAATCTAAGACACCAAAAGAGACAACAACAACCACAACAACAACATCATCAACAACAACAACAATAACAACAACAAAACAGTACTAGGTGTAGAGTACTACTTTTAAAACTGTTGTTCAATGGGCTCCCATAGAGCCCTCTAAAACATCCAAGCGGTTATTTATATTACTCTTCTTTATCATCCTCCAAAACATGATGATAAGACCCTATTGCTGAACATACCATGTATTTCAATAATAGAACAGAGAGAAATCAAGCTGGTACATAGTTGAAAGCTTCATTCATATTGGCTAGCTTTCATAGTGCTAGAATGTTCTAACACATAACCAGTGGTGAAGTCTTCAACAACCTTACCATGTTGTGAATATTATTAACCACAATAACAAGAAGAAATAATGCCATGAGTGTTACAGAAGTAACCAATTTCTTCCCAATTGGATTCAAGGCTTGTCTCACAAAATGGAACATACACATTATACCCTAAACTGAGTCAAAAATCTATAGCTGTTGAGGTCATAGTAAAGCAGATCCAAAAACAATTATTCTGCCAAATATGCATAGTATTAAGTTTTTAACATAATATTTTAATTGATTATTTGGGAATTTCACATCACAAAGCCTAATTACCATCACTTCCCAGTTCTTTCATGTCCATGGTTCATCCTTATAACTTTCCCTCAAGAAGAAGAAGAAGAAGAAGAAGAAGAAGAAGAAGAAGGAGGAGGAGGAGGAGGAGGAGGAGGAGGAGGAGGAGGAGAAGAAGAAGAAGAAGAAGAGAAGAAGAAGAAGAAGAAGAAGAAGAAGAAGAAGAAGAAGAAGAAGAAGAAGAAGAAGAAGAAGAAGAAGTCCAATTTTTGTCACTCACATACTCAGTGGAGCGTGTTCAGACTCTTGGTGATTAGCCCCTTAATGAATACTGTGTCCTTTTCCACTTGCAATTTTGGTTCTGAAATTTTACTTCAGTATTCTTATACATTTTAAAAGAATTCTCTTTAATGGCTCTCTGTCCAGGCTGTTATTTTGGGAAAAGGTTAGGGGTTTGGACTCTCACAGAAGCCTTTTACATTAGCCCTGTAGATTACTGCATGTCTTGATACTGAGAAGAAGCCTCATTTATATTTGATTGTGATTAATAAAAAGAACTCTAACTTGTCATCATGCAGAGAATTAGAGATCATGGCGTGTAGAGCTCACAAAGAGACACCTCTGACATAATTCCTTTCTCCAACACTTGGAGAGCTAATAAAAATAAGAAGAAAAAAGACTAAGAAACACAGAAGCAGTGGTTGACTGCAGTAAAAACTGTTCTTGAAATATGACAGAATAATGCACTGTGAATTCACAGTAACTATGACTACATGTAGAAAAATCTGCTAGAACATAATGGAACATAAGTCCTTATAGAGGATCTTTTGGGTATATACCCAGGAGTCGTATAATTGGGTCCTTAGGTAGAACTATGCACTCATAATTTCTCAATAAGTTATTTTGTTTGTGTGTTTGAAAGTTCCTGAGTATTATATGTATGATAGAATACTATTGTATATAATTCTAACCAATAAATGCACACTAGAACCTTAAAAATTTAGGAAGTTACGGGACCAAATATAAATGTTATTTAGGCATAAGTATACATGTGATAAAGCTCAATTTCAAAAGGCCAGAGGGATGATGATCATATAATTTAAACAGAGAACTCAATGATTATGTTCACATACCAAATTTCCAGGGAAAACTTTACTGTCTTTGTAAGGACTTTGGACTTCTGCTGCATCTGCAGGTTTCTCTGCATGCTAGACATATAATTGAATGACTTTTTATGAATGAAAGGTGCATTAATGCTGTCATTCTTGAAGAAAGTCACTAGAAGTGTCATATTCTGATTCTGCCTTAAGTGACAGATGAGACTCACATTGCCATGATTCTAAACACCCTGATTAGTAAATGGAAATCAATCAATAAATTCATCTTTCAGTTCCAGAGTTATCAAGCAATTTAATAAGTGGGCAGCTATCACACTGTCATATTTGTGTTAGATATGACCAAACATTTCTGTGATTCTTCTTGCGTATAGCAACAAACCTTCTACCTTAAAGTGCATATTTAAAATAAATGCATTCATGTCAGTTGAGCTGATTTGATAAATGTTTTTAAATCCCCTGATCCAGTTTGCTTTAAATTGTGGCCAGCCAGTTTATCTTCCTGTTGTGCAAAAGCTGTTATTTAAAGCCCATTGTTCTCCCATTCATATATGTGTGCTTTAATGGTTCCAATCTTAACAGAAGCACAAGTTAAGTGCTCCATGCAATATAACCGCCAGGTGGAAAATCAAAATTCATATGGAGCATGCATATGGCCCCATGTGGAACAAATTTGGCTCCCAATGACATTCTTTATTCAATGTTCAAATGTATTTAATGCATACAAATTCTGTTCCAAGAACTGTGCTATGAATAAAGTCATGCAATCTGATCATACCTGGTTTCATTTCAAAGACCTTGGCATAAATATAACAATACAATGCTTTACATGTAATGTTAGAGATACACATAGTTTATTCTAATATACATGGTAACAGAACCCCTAACCTGATGTGAAAGGAAATGTATAAGGTCTTGGAATCTGTGTTTGCTTTCATGATACCTAGAATGAAGTTTGTATGGAAGGACATACTGGAGTGAAGCACTATATTGAATATGGGAAGGAGAAGAATAAAACCATTTACTCAAACTGTGACCCTCTGAGCGGTAAAATTTGTGGAAGCATAAGGAGATAGAAGCATCTCATGAAAGGCCAGTTGGATTATATTGAGTAAAATTGGCCTCCTTCCTGCTAATGTTACAAATTCTTTTAATATAATACTATGTCAAACCTCAATGCTTTCTGGGAATGAGTTCCACTTGTTCACCTTTACTCTATTGGCTGAAATCTTGTTTATGATACTTGTATCTTTGCTCTCAAGTAAGACTGATGTGTGTACATTTTTCTTTCAACATATTTTTAATCAGTTTTTGGTACTGGTAATTCCAGCTTAATTAGATATGGAAGACTACTTACTTATCTATGACAATAGTTTTCAAATGGCCAAGTGCATAAGAATCACTTTGAGAAGCTAAGGAGGCAAATTCCCAGATGTCCCTTCCAGATGACTATGATCCAGTGTCCGATTTACAAAAGTAAATTGAGTGCCTTACGTTCTCTTGAATGGAGTAGCATAGGGATCTTGTTAGAAAACAAAACAAAACAAAACACCAGTAATGTTATATACCCTAGGCAATTATAAATAATACTTAAATCACCTTTCCCTTTGAGGAGATCTAAAGTCTTTGGTTTCCTTGGAGCACACTGGACAAAGAATAATGGGGCAACATGCTAAGTTCAGAGGTGTCCAACCCATAGTCTGCACATTAGGAGAACACTCACACATTTATTTTGAGTGACACTGTGACACACGCTGTCAACTAGAGCCTTCATGCATCATTTTCACGTATATATTCACAAGTGTGCATGCAGTTGCAAAACAGAATTTCTTAATGCTGTTAATGAGTTTACTGTTTTATGTTGGGAAACATTCACCATTATTCTAGAGCACAGACTACATATTAGCTCCTCCTGCAAGTTTAACAGAATCCATTTGTAAAAGCTTTTAGGAGTCGTTTGGCGCTCAAAACAGTTTTTTTCTAGGGTAATTTTTCTGATTACATTTCCTGTTGTCTGAGCTTAATTTGACTAATGTATATTTTCAGGTCTTCAAATATGTTTTCTATTTGTTATTGGTTATTTTACTTATTTACATCTCAAATGTTATCCCCACCCTAGATTCCCCTCCACAAGCCATATATTCCTTTCTCCCCCCCCGACCCCTGCCTCTATGAAGTTGTTCTCCCATCAGACCATCCACTCCTACCTCAGTGGCCTAGTGTCCTCCTATCCTGGGTCATCAAGTCTCCACAGGACCAAGGGCTCCCCTCCCAGTGATGCCAGATAAGGCAATCCTCTGCTACATATGCAGCTGGAGCCATGGGTAAGTTGGTAATTATTGTTGTCATTATTTTGATTTCGTCAGTTTGCAGCCATTCCCTCATTTTGATTAGTGATTTTATATTATACCATTATGATTAATTTCCAAATATTATAATAATTTGGCTCATTTTGTCTTATCTAAACAATGTAAGAGGCTTAGTACTTAAACAATATATAGGAAAAAATTTCAAAATTAGTATATGTATTTTGATGAAATTTCACAAAATCGGTGTGCTGTTAGTTTTTGTTAACCTAATCAAAATATGTATCACTTCGGAGGAGGGAATATCAGTGCAGTTAATTAACTCCATCATATTGACCTCTGAGGAGATCCATGGACATTTTCTTTGTCCCCCGTGGATGTGATAGAGCCCAGCCTACTGAGGTTTTGAGTTAAGAAAGGAAGCTGAGGATGCCATGTGATCTTATGTTTTGTTTTCATAACAACACTTTAATGTTATGTTTTAGGTATGATAGATCAACAATAAGCTCTGTGTAGCTTTGCATAAATGTTAAATAAAGGAAATAGGAATACTCCAAGCTTCTATTTAACAATGTATATTTGCCACCCCTTGATGGCTTTTCTTTCTTTTTTTTTTATTTATGTTCCTTGGATATTTTATGTATTTACATTTCAAATGTTATCCTCCCCCCCATACCCCCTCTCCCTTCCCCTGTGTCTATGAGGATATTTCTACTCCTACCCACCTACCCACTTCCACCTCAAAACCCTGGCATTCCCCTACACTGGGGAAACAAGACTTCACAGGACCAAGGGCTTTTCCTTCTATTGATGCTAGATAATGGCATCCTCTGCTACATATGAAGCTGTAGCCATGTGTCCTTTCATGTATACTCACTGGTTGGTGTTTTAGTCCCTGGGAGCTCTGGTGGGATGTGGTTGGTTGATATTGTTGTTCTTTCTAAGGTGTTGCAAACCCCTTCAGCTCCTTTAGTTTTTTCTCTAATTCCACCATTAGGGTCCCCATGTTTAGACCAATGGTTAGTTGTAGGCATCCTCATCTGTATCAGTAGAGCTCTGCCAGAGCCTCTCAGGTGATATTCATATCAGGCTGTCAACAAGCACTTCTTGGCCTCAGCAATAGTGACTGGGATTGGTTGCTGCTTATGGGATGGATATCCAGGTGGGCCAGTCTCTAGATGACCTTTTCTTCAGTACCTGCTCCATTTTTGGTCTCTGTATTTCCTCCTGTGATACACAAAGGATCGGAGAGTTGAACAGAGGTGTGTAGCAATGAGGATGGGGAGCAGGAGAAGCTACCAGTAAGTCCCAGATGCCAGGAAAGCAAGAGGCTCCCAGGACACAATGGGGACAAAGTTCGCTGAAATGCCCAACAAAGAGGAGGGAGAAACTGTAGAGATCATATCCGGAGGTTAGGCAAGGCTCCTGGTTGGGGGATGGGGCCACCCAGTCATCTACATTTTTTTAAACTCAGAATTGCTCCTGTCTAAAGGAAATACAGAGACAAAGTGTAGAGTAGGGGCTGAAGGAAAGGACATCCAGAGACTGCACCACCTGGGGATTCAGCCCATATATAGACACCAAACCTAGAGACTATTGCAGATGCCAAGAAGTGCTTGTTGACAGGAGCCTGATATAGCTGTCTCCTGAGAGGCTCTGCCAGAGCCCGACAAATACAGAGGCAATGCTGGCAGCCAATCATTGGACTGAGCATGGGATTCCTAATGGAGGAGTTAGAGAAAGAACTGAAGGAACTGAAGGGGTTTGCAACCCCACAGGAAGAACAAGAATATCAACCAACCAGTCCCCTCAGTGCTCCCAGAGACTAAACTACTAACCGAAGAGTACACATGGAGTGACCCATGGCTCCAGTTATATACATAGCAGAATATGGCCTTGTTAGGTATCAGTGGTTGGAGAAACCCTTGGCTCTGTGAAGGTTCGGTGCCCCAGTGTAGGGGAGTGCAAGGGCAGGGAGGGGGAAGTGGGTGGATGGGTGGGGGAGCACCCTCATAGAAGCAGGAGGACGGGGATGGGATAAGGGGTTTGTGGAGGGAAAACCAGGATAGGGGATAATATTTGAAATGTAAATTAATAAAATATCCCATAAAGAGAAATTAGTTAAACATCCATTAGTATAGGAACAAATAATGTAAAATAGCTCACTATAACTCTAATCAAGCAATGAAAATACCTATATGACAAGAACTTCAAGTCTCTGAAAAAGTAATTGAAGATGTTAGAAGATAAAATCAGAACTTGAAAATATCCCCCATGCTCAATGATCAGTAGGATTAAAATAGAAATAACATGAAACAGGGGAGGCTATGAGCAGTTTATGAGAGTGAGCCTAGCTGAGTTTCCTACCAGAAGAGGATATGGAGACTGTGGTGCCCACAACCCATAGCCATGGATGACTTCCAATTGCTATACTTCCAGTTGCCTAGCATAACTGTCTTCTGAGAGGCTTCATCCATCAGTGAATGGAAACAGATGCAGAGACCCATATCCAAACATCATGTGTGTAAAGAATCTTGTGGAACAGTGGGAGCTAGAATTGAGGGCGCTGGAGGGGTCAAGGACACCACAAGAAGATCTGTAGAGTCAACTAATCTTGGCCCATGGGGGCGTAAAGAGACTGAACCCCCAACCAAAGAGCTTGAAGGGGCTGGAGTTAGGTTCCCCCACATATTTGTAGCAGATGTGAAGCTTGGTCTTCATGTGAGTCCCCTAATAACTTGAGGGGGTTGTCCCTTACTCTGTTGCCTGCCACTGAACCCCCTTCCCCTAACTGGACTTCCTGGTTGGAGGTCAGTGATAGAGAATATGCTTAGTCTTGCTATGGTGAGGGAGGACTGAGAGGAGGGAGAAGAGGGAGGGGAGGCTGCAGTATAGATGTACTATATTACAGGATAGATATAATATGTATACTATAGTATGCATGTATGGGAGAAGAATAAATTTTTAAAAAGAAAAGAAATTTGCCAGCAAATTAGGGAACTAGAAAAAAACAACCTGAGTGAGGTAACCCAGACCCAGAAAGACAAATATAAGCTTTCACTTATAACATGTTATCCATTAAGTAAATGATAATCAAGTAACAGTTCACAGGCCCAGAGAGGTTTGCTTAAAAGAAGAGCTATATAAGAGAAGTATGGATCTTTCTGGCAAGGTAAAATAGAATAGATCCTGGGAGTTGACTGGGGTGGGTGGAATCAGAGCATGAGAATTCAGGTGACTGAAGAGTGGGGGAGGGAGATAGTGAAGGGAGAGATAGCTGGAACTGAGGGACATTAGGGAGCAGTACAGAAACATAAGGTTGTAGAAACCTCCTGGAATACTTGAGGGTTACCCTAATCAATATTCCTAGCCATGGGGGATAAGGAGTCTAAACTGCCCATGTTTTGTAGCCAGGCACGGCTTCTAGTGATGAGAGTGGGTTAAATTCATTAAGTTGTTGGCAAAGGAGGTCTCAAGGGAGATCCCTAAACAATGTGGGATGATGCAAGGACAGAAGTTTGCCCTCTCAATACTGAGAGTGTGGCCCCATTGCTGAGAATAACTTCCACTTTTACTCAGTGAACATAGAGTGGTTGAGTTTCTGAGTTTAGGGCCTTCATCCCTACATTTAGTTGTTTTGGTGTGACTAGGTTTCTGCAGGTTATGAAAAGAGAAACCAAGACATCAGCCCAGTCACAAAACCCTCCATCTACAATCTGCCCTGCCTAAAAGATGTCCTGGGGCAAATGTGGCTCAAAACTGTGGAAGCAGAGAACCAATATTTGGTTTAATTTGAGGCTCACCACACATGAATGGAGCTGTGCCCTATACTGCATGGGTGGCCAGGAACTGAAGACTGAGACCTAGGCACAGAGAACTAGGGTAAAACAAAAAAAGCTGGTCTAAAAGGCCAGTGGATATTGAACATGAAACGGTCATCTTCTGTAACCAGACAAGACGTCAAATTGAGGGATTATGACTGGGAAAAAGACAACACGTTTTAGAAGCATGATATTAGACACAACAATTGCCCAAGAACCTGAGTATCTGGGATCCTGAAGATACAGGGACTCAAGAACCCCCACCTGGCCATTGGCATATGTTCCTTCTGGTTTGAATCTTCATCTGGAGCAGATCTCCCAGGTGCCTTAACCTGCCCAGTATCAGAAGTGAGGAGGCCACAACAAATGTCCAAACAGCTAGAGTAACTGAGACCCATGGGATCCAGGTATGTAAGAACCTCCAACCAGCTAATGGCACAGGTTTCTTCTGGACTGAACCTGTACCCAGGTTCACTCTGCATTAACTCTTACAACACCCAGAGGAACCCCAGATCCATAGGTACTCCGAAACACCCAGGATCACAGGATCACAGAGGAAGCTCGACTCTCAGGAGATTGAACATACACAGAGCACTGGAGCTCTGATACACTCAAGATCACAGTTGAGGAGACAACATCTTTCCCAACACCCATGGAAAGCAGGGGGAAAAATCCTCCTGCCCAGCCAGAGTCATGGGTTCCTTCCAGCTTGCACCTGTGCTCAGAGCAAACCCAGAGTTCTGGCTCCTCACCCACTCCTGAAACACTCTTGGAAAGCTTGGTCACATCAGGATTTCAGGATCCCGGAGGCAGCTTGACTCCCAAGAGCTCTGACAACTCAGGATCCAAGAATCACAGGATCCCAGAGACAACTGTACTCTGAGGAGTTCTGACACTGCTAGGATTACATGGGGGACAGGGTCCATTCAGAGACAGTAAGAACAGATAGCACAAGAAATATTCAGAGGGCTAGAAGCAAGCATAAGAATATAAGCACTAGAAACTAAGGGTCCTTGGCATCAGCAGAAATAAGTTCTCCCATTACAGCAAGTCCTGGATATCCCATCACACTGGAAAACCAGTATTTGGATTGAAAAATCATATGTCATGATAATGATAGAGGAAATTAAAAAGGACATGAATAATTTCGTTAAAGAAATACAGGAGAACACAGGTAAACAAGTAGAAGTCCTTAAAGAGGAAACACAAAAATCCCTTAATGAGTTACAAGAAAACACAAGCAAACAGGTACAGGAATTGAACAAAACCATTCAGGATCTAAAAAAGGAAATAGAAACAATTAATAAATCACAAAGGGAGACAACCCTAGAGATAGAAAACCTAGTAAAGAGATCAGGAGTCATAGAGGCAAGCATAACCAACAGAACACATAAGACAGAAGAGAGAATCTCCAGTGCAAATGGTACCATAGGTAACATTGACACAACAGTCAAAGAAAATGCAAAATGCAAAGTTCCTAATCCAAAACATCCAGGAAATCCAGGACACAATGAGAAGATCAAACCTAAGGATAATAGGTATAGAAGAGAGTGAAGATTCCTAAGTAGAAGAGTAAATATATTCAAAAGTTATAGAAGAAAACTTCCCTCACCTAAAGAAAGAGATGCCCATAATCATACAAGAAGCTTACAGAACTCCAAATAGGTTAGACCCCAAAAGAAATGCCTCCTGTCACATAATAATCAAAAGACCAAATGTACAAAATAAAGAAAGAATATTAAAAGCAGTAAGGGACAAAGGTCAAGTAACATATAAAGGCAGACCTATCAGAATTACACCAGACTTTTCACCAGAGGTTCTAAAAGCCAGAAGATTCTGGGCAGATGTCATAGAGTCCCTAAGAAAACACAAATGCCAGTCCAGGCTACTGTACCCAGCAAAACTCTCAATTACCATAAATGGAGAAACCAAGAAATTCCATGACAAAACCAAATTTGCACAATATCTTTCCACAAATCCAGCCCTACAACATATAATAGATGGAAAACTCCAACACAAGGAGGGAAACTACACCCTAAAAAAAGTAAGAAAGTCATCCTAAAGAGGACCCAGCATTTTGCTACATACTGGAAACGCACCTCCATGACAAAGACAGATACTACCTCAGAGTAAAAGGCTGCAAAACAATTTTCCTAGCAAATGGTCCCAAGAAACACACTGGAGTGGCCATTTTGTATCGAATAAAATTGATTTTCAACCAAAAGCTGTAAAAAAAGATACGAAAGGACACTTTATACTTGTCAAAAAGAATCTACCAAGATGAACTTTCAATACTGAACATATAAACTCCAAGGGCATCCCCGTTCATAAAAGAAACTTTACTAAAGGTCAAAGCACATATTGCAACTGACACAATAATAGTGGGAGTCTTCAACAACCAAGACTCAGCAATGGGTAGACCATGGAAACAAACAAAGCAAAGACACAGTGGAACTAACAGAAGTTATAAACTCCCTTAAGAAGGACCGAAACATCCAATTTTGGTCTTCCTTCTTGAGCTTCATATGGTCTGTGAATTGTTTCTTCGGTATTCTGAACTTTTGGGCTAATAAACACTTATAAGTAGGTACAAACCATTTGTGCTTTTTTTTCCAACTGGGTTACATCCCTCAGGACGATACTTCCTAGTTCTATTCATTTGCCTAAAAATTTCATGAAGTCATTGTTTTTAATAGCTGATTAGTACTCCATTGTGAAGATGTAAAATATTTTCTGAATTCATTCTTCTTTTGAGAGATATATGGGTTCTTTCCAGCTTCTGGCTATTATGAATATGGTTACAATGAACATAGTGGTGCATGTATCCTTGTTATATGTTGGAGCATCTTTTGGGTATATGCCCAAAAGTGGTATAGCTGTGTCTTCAGTTAGTACTATGTCAAATTTTCTGAGCAACCTCTAGACTGATTTCTAGAGTGGTTATATTAGCTTGCAATACCACTAACAATGGAGGAGTCTTCTCTCTCCACATCCTAGCCAGAGTCTGTTGTCACCTGAGTTTTTGTCTTAGCCATTCTGAATAATGTGAAGTGGTATCTCAGGATTGTTTTGATTTGCATTTCCCTGATGACTGGGGATGTTGAACATTTCTTTAGGTGCTTCACAGTCACTAGACATTCCTCAGCTGTGAATTCTTTGTTTTGCTTTGTACCCCATTTTTCAATGGGGTTACCTGATTCTCTTGAGTCTAACTTCTTTAGTTCTTTGTATATATTGAATGTTATCCCTCTAGCAGATGAAGGATTGGTAAAGATGTTTTCCCAGTCTGTTGGTTGTGGTTTTGTCCTAATGACAGTGTCCTTTGCCTTACAGAAGATTTGCAATTTTATGAAGTCCTATTTTTCGATTCTTGATCTTAGAGCATAAGCCATTGGCGTTCTGTTTAGGAAATTGTTCCCAGTGCCCATGTATTTGAGGTTCTTCCCCGCTTTTTTTCTAATAGTTTGAGTGTATCTGTTTTTATGGGAAGTCCTTGATCCACTTGGACTTGAGCTTTGTATAGGGCTATAAGAATGGATTGATTTGCATTCTTCTACATGCTGACTTCCAGTTGAACAAGCACCATTTGTTCAAAATGCTATCTTTTTTTCAATTGGATGGTTTTAGTTCCTTTGTCAAAGCTCAAATAACCTTAGGTATGTGGGTTGATTTCTGGGTCTTCCATTGATTCTACTCTGTTGAACCACCTCCCTGTCTGTACCAATACCATACAGTTTTTTTTTTATCACAATTACTCTATAATACAGCTTAAAGTCAGAGTTCTTCATTCCTTCAGCAGTACTTTTATTGTTGAGGATAGTTTTCATTATCTTGGGTATTTTGTTATTCCAAATGACTTTGCAAATTTTTTTTCTAACTCAATGAATAATTGAGTTAGAATTTTGATGGGGATTGCATTGAATCTGAAGATTGCCTTTGGTAAAATGGCCATTTTTACAATATTAATACTGCCAATCCATGAGCATTGGAGATCCTTCCATATTCTGAGATCTTTCTCAATTTCTTTCTTCAGACACTTGAAGTTCTTGCCATACAGATTTTTCACTTGCTTGTTTAGAGTCACACCGAGGAATTTTATATTATTGTGACTATTGTGAAGGTAGTCCTTTCCCTAATTTCTTTCTCAGCCTGTTTATCTTTTAAGTAGAGGAAGGCTACTGATTTGTTTGAGATAATTTTATATCCAGCCACTTTGCTGAAGTTGTTTATCAGGCTTAGTAGTTCTCTGGTGGAACTTTTCTAGTCACTTATGTATACTATCTCATCATGTGTAAATAGTGATATTTTGACTCCCTCCTTTTCCATTTGTATCCCTGTGACATCGTTTAGTTTTCTGCTTGCTCTGGTGAGGAATTTGAGTAGTATATTGAATAAGTATGGAGAGAGTGGGCCTTTTCTAGTCCCAGATTTTCATGTGATTACTTCAAGATTTTCTCCATTTAATTTGATTTTGGCTGCTGGTTTGCCATATACTACCTTTACTATGTTTAGATATGAGCCTTTCCAAGACTTTTACCATGAAGGGGTGTTGAATTTGTCAAATAGTTCTCATCATCGTATAAGAAAAGCATATTTTTTTCTGTTTGATTTTGTTTATATAGTGGATTATATTGTTAGATTTCCTTATATTGAACCATCCCTGCATACTTGAGATGAGGCTTTCTTGATCATGTTGAGTGATCATTTTGATGTGTCCTTCGATTTCATTTTCTAGGATTTTACTGAGTGTTTTTGCATCAATATTCATGTGGGAAATTGATCAAAAGTTTTCTTCATTTGTAGGGTCTTTGTCTGGTTTAAGTAAAAACATAATTGTGACAACAAAGAAATAATTGGGTAGGGTTCCTTCTGTTTCTATTTTGTTGAATAGTTCAAAGAGTATTGGCATTAAGTCTTCTTTGAATGTCTGATAGAATTCTGCACTAAACCCTGGTCCTGAGCTCTTTATTGGTTGGGACACTTTTGATGACTGCTTCTATTTTTTTTAGGACTTATGGGACTGTTCATATGGTTCATCTGATCCATGTTTAATTTTGGTACCTGGTATCTGCCTAGAAGTGTGTGCATTTCCTCCAGATTTTCCAGTTTTCTTGAGTATAGACTTTTGTAGTATGATCCGATTTTTTTATTTCCTCACTTTCTGTTTTTATCTCTCCCTTTTAGTTTCTGATTTTGTTCTTTTGGATACTCTCTCTGTGCACTCTGGTTAGTTTGCCTAAGGGTTCATCTATCTTGATGATTTTCTCAAAGAACCAGCTCCTGGTTTTCTTGATTCTTTGTATAGTTCTTTTTGTTTCTACTTGGTTGACTTCAGGCCTGAGTTTGATAATTTCCTGCTTTGTACTCCTCTTGGCTGTATTTGCTTCTTTTTGTGCTAAAACTTTAAGTGTGCTGTCAATCTGCTAATGTATGCTCTCTCCAGTATCTTTTTAGAGGCACTCAGAGGTATGAGTTTTCCTCCTAGCACTGTTTTCATTGTGCCCCAGACGTTTGGATATGTTGTGTTTTAATTTTTATTAAATTCTCAAAAGTCTTTAATGTCTTTCTTCCTTGACCAGGATATCATTGAATAGAGCATTGCTCAGCTTCCATGTATATGTGGACTTTCTGTCATTTTTTTGTTGTTATTAAAGACCAGCCTTAGTCTGTGGTGATATGTTAACATTCATGGGACTATTTCAATATTCTAGTATTTCCTGAGAACTGTTTTGTGACTGATTATATGATCAATTTCTGAGAAGGTTCTGATCAGAAGGTATATTCTTTTGTTTTAGAATAAAATGTATATATACATATGTATATACATATCTGTAAAATCCATTTGGTTCCTAACTTCTGTTGGTTTCTCTATGTCTCTGTTTATATGATCTGCCCATTGATAAGAATGGGGTGCTGAAGTATCTCACTATCATTGTGTGAGGTGTAATGTGTGCTTTGAGCTCTAGCAGTGTGTCTTTTGTGAACGTAGGTGCCCTTGCATTTGGACCATAGTTATTTAGCATTGAGAGTTCATCTTGATAGATCTTTCCTTTGATGAATATGAAGTGTCCTTCCTTTCTTGATAACTTTTGGTTGAAAGTTAATTTTATTCAATAGTAGTATGGCTGCTCTAGCCTGTTTCTTGTGACCATTTGCTTGGAAAATTGTTTTCTATCCTTTCACTCTGAGGTAGTGTCTGTCTTTGTCACTTAGTTGCATTTCCTGTGTGCAGCAAAATGCTGGGTCCTCTTTAAGTATTCAGTTAGTTAGTTCATGTCTCTTTATTGGGGAATTGAGTCCCTTGTTGTTAAGAGATATTAAGGAATAGTCATTGTTGTTTCCTGTTATTTTTTGTTGTGAGAGATCGAATTATTTTTGTGTGCTTCTCTTCTTTTGGTTTGTTGCAAGAAGATTACTTTCTTGCTTTCTCTAGGGTGTAGTTTCCCTCTCTGTGTTAGAGTTTTTCATCTATAATCCTTTGTGGGGCTGGATTTGGGGAAAGATACTGTGTGAATTTGGTTTTGTCATGGAATATCTTGATTTCTCCACCTATGTTAATTCAGAGTTTTCCTGGATATAGTAGAGTGGGCTGGCATTTGTGTTCTCTTAGGGTCTTTATGACATCTGCCCAGGATCTTCTGGCTTTTATGGTCTCTTGTGAGAAATCTGGTGTAATTCTGATAGTTCTGCCTCTATATGTTTCTTGATTTTTTTCCCCGTACTCTAATATTCTTTGTTTTGTGCCTTTGGTCTTTTGACTATTATTTGATTGGAGGAATTTCTTTTCTGGTCCAATCTATTTGGAGTTCTCTAGGTTTCTTGTATGTTCATGGACATCTTTCTTTTTAGGTTAGAGACGTTTTCTTCTACAATTTTGTTGAAGATATTTACTACCCCTTTAAGTTGGTAATCTCTGCTCTCTTCTATACCTATTATCCTCAGGTTTGTTCTTCTCATTTTGTCCTGGATTTTCTTGATGTTTTGGGTTAGAATCTTTTTTCTTTTTGCATTTTCTTTGACAGTTGTGTCAATGTTTTCTATAATATCTTTTGCCTCTGAGATTCTCTCTTCCCTCTCTTATATTCTGTTTGTAACACTTGTGTCTATGACTCTTGATTCTTTTCCTAGTATTCTATATCCAGTGTTGTCTCCCTTTATGATTTCTTTATTGTTTCTATGTTCATTTTTAGATCCTGCGTTGTTTTGTTCAATTCCTGTATCTGTTTGCTAGTGTTTTCCTGTAATTCTTAAAGGAATTTTTGTATTTCCTATTTAAGGTTTTCTATCTGTTTAACTATGTTCTATATTTCTTTAAGAGTGTTATTTATGTCCATCTTAAAGCCCTGTAACATCAACAGGAGTTGTGATATTAAATCACGTCCTTGCTTTTACAGTGTCTTTGGGTATCCAGGCCTTGCTGTGGTGGGGAACCTGGGTTCTTATGATGCCTAGTAGCCTTATTTCTGTTGCTTAGGTTCTTGTCCTTGCCTCTCAACATCTGCTTATCTTTGGTGTTAGGTGGTTTTGCTCTCTCTGACAGTGCCTTGACCTTTCTGTAGTCCCGAGTGTCAGCGTTTCTAGAGAATGCTTTTCTCCCAGCAGGATCTGGATACAGACAGTTGTCATAGTTTCAGCTCCGGGCACAGGCAGAAACTGGAAGGATCCTGTCCCAGACTGTTCTTTGGTTCTTGTGTCTAAATTGCTCCAGGTGGGTTCCTCCTGGGCTCCGAATAAAAGCATAAAAGGTGGTCTCCTTTGTGCCCTCAGGATTGTCGGAGTCTCTGCAAATTCCGCTCTGTACCCATGTGATCCAGGTACAGAGATCTGTGTTCCAGGGTCAGCTCTAGGCACAGGTAGATACTGGTTTTATTCTCGTGGGAGAACTTGGTTCTGATGATGCTAAGTAGTCTTGGTTTCTGTCTCTTGGGTTCTTGCAGTTGCCTCTTGCTATCTGATTATGTCTGATTTCAGTTGGTCTTGATGTCTGACTGGGGTTTGCCTCTCCTGTGGACCTGTTAGCCTGTGAGCCTGTTAGCCTGTTATCTTAGGAGCAAGAGTGCTCCTGGGAGACCAGCTCTCTTTGGGCAGGTTTTGGGTCTGTAGTGCTGTGGACAGCTTTAGTTCTGGGCACAGATGGAAATCAGAAGGGTCCCGTCCCAGGCTGTCCTGTTTTTTCAAGCCTTCTGCACTCTGGTAGGCTTCACTATGGATAGTCAGTAGAGAGAAAGTGGTGTACTACCTGTGGGCTTAGGAGGGAGAGTGTTCCCTCCAGCTCTCTGAAGGTAGGTTTTGAGTCCCAGAGTTTGTAAGCAACAGTCTTCCATGGTCTGTGTTTCAGTTCCTAACTTTCAGTTTCTGCTTTGGTTTGCCTAGATTCTGGATAAAATACTTTCTTTCCCCAAGTTACTTTTATTCACGATGTTAATCCAAGCAACAGAAAGCAAAGTGAGATAGTGAGTGAATGCATTGAGTAATTTTAGCTAAATAGAGCACTGTCTGTACTGCAACCGATGCTTTTTCTTTCCTCCCAGTCACTGCATCTGATTCCCAGAGATAACAGCTATCTTGACCCTAACGTCATATTTGTGTCAACTTTATCTGGCTTTTTTATTTATATCATGATTTTAAGATTCATCTAGCTTTGTAGCAGTAATTCTACTGGAATATTTTACATGATATATCCTTCATTTTTAATATAGAGCAAATTTTGGCTTTTTATTTTAGTAACTTTTAGTCTTTGTGTCAGCAATACAGACTGAGTCCTCACCTTCATATATGAAAGGCAAACACTGTACCACTTAGCCACAGTTAGGAGAAACTCTGGTGGAAACTTGAGATCATCTATTGTGATATTTCCAGCATTGTGCCTTTAGTTAGGATTTCTCTGGCTTTGAATTTTAGGACCTCCTTTTTCTATATTACCAAAGAAGACTGTCACTGGAATAATAATGTGGTTTTCATTGGATATGTAGATTCATTTTGATCATAGAGAAATTTTCAGAATGTTAATGGAAGTTGTTCCTTCTACTATCTTCAATTTCCCTTTTCACCATTTTATAGTTTTATTGTAAGGATTTCCATATCCTAGTTTAAGTTTATATATATATATATATATATATATATATATATATATATTTTTTTTTTTTTCTTTTTTCTTTTTTTTGGAGCTGGGGGCCGAACCCAGGGCCTTGCGCTTGCTAGGCAAGCACTCTACCACTGAGCTAAATCCCCAACCCCAAGTTTATATTTTTTCCTTTTGATAATACTTATTTATTCACTTTACATCCCTTTCACTGCCTCCCCATCCTTTCCCCCTCACTCCACAATCTCTCCCCGCATCCCCCTCCCCTTCTCTGATAGTGTGTTTCCCTGACACTCCTGTTCATCAAGTCTCTGCAGGGTTAGGTAATTCTCTCCCGCTGATGCCACACAGTGCAGCCCAGGTAGAAGAACATATTCCATAGATAGACAACAGCTTTAGGGATTGTCCCCATTCCAGTTGTTCAGGACCCACATGAAGACCAAGCTGCATTTCTGCTAAATGTATGAAGGGTTTAGGGAGAGTAGGTCCAGCCTAAGTGTACTTTTTGCTTGGTGGTTCAATCTCTGATAGCTCCCATTGGTCCAGATTAGTTGTCTCTATTGGTATACCTGTGGAGTTCCTATCCCCTCTGGAGCCCGCAATACTGCCTCCTATTCTTCTTTAAGAGACATCAAACTTCATCTCTCATTTGGCCATGGATGTCTGTATCTGTCTGAATCAGCTACTGAGTAGAGCCTCTCAGAGTACAGCATGCCCCTGCCTGCAAGCATGACAGAGTATCATTAATAGTGTCAGGGATTGGTGCTTGCCCATGGGATACAGACATGTATGCTGGCCCTCAGGACTTCAATCGTGTTCCCTCCAACACCTGATCATGTTCCTCTTTTCCCCTCCTTGCCCGCTATTCCACCCAGATCCCTCCCCCACCCCACCTCTGATTGGTTTCTCTGTCCTCCCAAGTGCGACTGAGGCATCTTCCCTTGGGACCTTCAGCTTCTTAACCTTCTTGGGTTCTGTGGATTGTATCCTGGGAATTCTGAACATTTTTGCTAATATCCACTAAGGTAACCAAGCCCCAGTGAGTCCTGAGAGTGTGTAACCTCTGGATCTCTGGTACTTTCTTCCTACTCCCCAAGGATTCCTATTTCTATTTATTCACTTGTCCCTCTGGACTTCTCTCTTGCCGATCCACCCCATATCTATCTTGTGCCCTCTTTCCCTTTTCCTTTCTCTCTCCAAGGTTCCTCCCTCCTCCTGCTTCTGAAGATTAATTCCTTCCCACTTCTAAGTGGGATCGAAGCCTCCTCACTAGGGCCTTTCTGTTTGTTAGACTTTTTATACAGCTTAGGTTGTATCTTAGATAGTTGGTATGTTTTAGCTAATATCCACTTTACAAGTAATTACGTGACATGCATGTCCTTTTGGGTCTGAGTCACCTCAATAAAATTGATGCTTTCTACTTCCACCCATTTGCCTGTAAAATTCATGATGTTCTCATTTTTAATAGCTCAATAGTATCCCATTATGGAAATGAACTACATTTTCTTTATCCATTCTTTGGTTGAGGAACATATTGGTTGCTTCTAGCTTTTGACTATTACAAATAAGGCTATGAACATTCTGGAGCATGTGTCCTTTCTTTTGGTTATATGCCCAGTGGTGTAGTTGGGTCTTTAGGTAGAATGATTTCCAATTTTCTGAGGAACTTTCAGATTGATTTCCAGAGTGGTTATGCCGCATTATACTCCCATTAGCAATGGAGGAGTGTTCCTCTTTCTCTACATCCCTGCCAGCATCTGCTGTCACCTGACATAATGAAAATTGTCATCTTACCAAAATCAGTTTAAAGAACCCATGCAATTTCCATCAAAATCCCAAGACAATTATTGCTTTTATTATGTTCAGACATGTACCATGGATTCCTGATCTCTCTAAGACTTTTAACATGAAGTGGTGTTGAATTTTGTCAAAGACTTTTTCAACATGTAATGAGATGGTCATGTAATATTTTTCTTTCAGTTTGTTTATAAGGTGAATTATGTTAATCAAATTTTGTGTATTAAACCACTTCTACATTTCTGAATTCAGCCTGTTTGATCACGGTCAATGATGATTTTGATGTGTTCATGGATTTGGTTTTTGAGAATTTTATTGAGTATGTTTTGCATCAATATTCATAACAATATTGGTGTAAAATTCTTTTGCTCTGTTGACTCTTTGTATTGTTTAGGAATCAAAGTAACTGTGTCTTCATAGAATAAGTTTTTCAGTGTTCCGTCTGTTTCTATTTTGTGAATAGTTTGAGGAGCATTGGTATTAGTTCTTTGAAAGTATGGTAGAATTCGTCACTAAAATTGTCTGGGCCTGTACTTTTTTTTGTTGGCAGACTTTTAATGACTGCTTCTATTTTCTTAGGGGTTATAAGTCTATTTAAATAGTTTTACCTGATCTTGATTTAACTTTGGTATGTTGTATCTGTCTAGAAATTCATCTATCTCATTAAAGTTTTCCAATTTTGTGGAGCAAAATGTACTTATTCTTTGAATTTCCTCCTTTGTTGTGTCTTCCTTTTCATGTCTGATTTTATTTGTATAATATGTCTCTGCCTTTAATTCTTTTGGATAAGAGTTTGTCTATCCTGTTGAATTTCTCAAAGAACCAGCTCTTGATTTAATGGATTCTTTATATTGTTTTCTTTGTTTCTAATTGATTTCAGCTCTGATTTTGATTATTTCTCTTGCCTTCTACTCCTCTTCAATGTGTTTGCTTCTTTTTTTTTTCTAGAGCTTTCAGGTGAACTTTTAAGTTGCCGGTATGAGAACTTTGTAATTCCATTTTGGAAACACTTAATTTAATGCTATGAAATTTCCTCTTAGCAGTGTCCCATAAGTTTGGGTGTCTTTTCCCCTTATTTTCATTCAATTCTAGAAAGTCTTTAATTTTTCTTTATTTCTTCTCTGACCCAGAGATCACTGAGTAGAAATTTGTTCAACTTCCATGAGTATATAGGACTTTTGGTGTTTTATTTTGTTTGTTTGTTTTTGTTTTATTTTGTTTTGTTTTTTGCTGTTGTTGTCATTTTTGAAATACAGCTTTCATTCATGCTGGTCTGAGAAAATACAAGGCATTATATTAATTTTCTTGTATCTTTTGAGGCTTGCTTTGTGACTATTTGGTCAGTTTTGGAGAATACACCATGAGGTGCTGATGAAAGGGATAATCTTTTGTGTTTGGGTAAAATATTCTGTCAATGTTTGTTAAGTTCATTTGATTGATAATTTCAGTTATTTCCATTATTTCACTCTTTAGTTTTTGTCTGGATGTCCTTTCAATTGGTGGGAGTGGGGTGTTCAAGTCTATTATTAATATGTGTGTGGCTCAATGTGCAATTTACATTTTATCAACATTTGTTTTACAAATATAGGTGCCTTTGTTTTGGAGTCATAGCTGTTCAGAGTTGAGATATCATCTTGGTAGGTTTTTATGATGAGTATGAAATGTGTTTCCCTGTTTTTTTTTAATTTTGGTTCAAAGTCTGTTTTATTAGATATTAGAATGGCTCCTCCACTGGAAGAGCTTGAAGGGGCTCGAGACCCCATATGAACAACAATGCCAACCAACCAGAGCTTCCAGGGACTAAGCCACTACCCAAAGACTATACATGGACTGACCCTGGGCTCCAACCCCATAGGTAGCAATGAATAGCCTAGTAAGAGCACCAGTGGAAGGAGAAGCCCTTGGTCCTGCCAAGACTGAACCCCCAGTGAACTTGATTGTTGGGGGGAGGGCGGTAATGGGTGAGGAGGGGAGGGGAAGCCCGTATAGAAGGGGAGGGGGAGGGGCTAGGGGGATGTTGGCCCGGAAACCTGGAAGGGGAATAACAATTGAAATGTAAATAGGAAATACTCAAGTTAATAAAGATAAAAAAAAAGAAAGAAATACACCATGGTCACACTGAAAAAAAAAAAAAAAGAATCGCTCCTCCAGCTTGGGTCTACTTGCTTGGAAAATTTTCCAGCCATTTACTCTGCAACATCAACTTTCTTTATTACTGTGATGAGTTTCTTGTATGTAGCAGAATGATGGATCTTGTTTTCAAATCAATTCTGTTAGTCTGTGTCTTTTTATTGGGAATTGAATCTGTTGATGTTGAGAGATATTAATGACTAGTTCTTATTACTTCCTGGATATTTGACATGGGTGGTATTAGTGTGTGTGTGTGTGTGTGTGTGTGTGTGTGTGTGTGTGTGTGTGTGTTTTGTACTTTTATTGAAGTTACTTATTTTCAGTGTTTTCTTAGATGTAGTTATCATCCTTGGGATGGAGTTTTGCTTCTAGTATTTTTTGTATGGCCTGATTTGTGTATACATATTGTTGAAATTTGGATTTGTCTTGAAATATGTTGTTTTTTCTATCTGTGATGATTGGGAGTTTCACTGGGGATTGATACTTGTCTAGGCTGGCATCAGTGATTTTTAGAGATTGCAGGGTATCTGTCCAAGCCCTTCTAGCTTTTAGAGTCTCCCTTGAGAAGCTGTGTATAATTCTGATAGTTCTGCCTTTGTATGTTACCTGGACTGTTTCCCTTGCCAATTTTAATATTCTTTCTTTGTTCCATAGATTTTGTGTAATGAATTTTATGTGACAGGAGAATTTTCTTTTCTGGTTCAGTCCAATTGATATTGTAAAAGCTTCTTGTACGTTTACAGACATTTCTTTCTTTCAGTTGGGAAAGTTTTCTTCTAACAATTTTGTTGAAAATATTTTCTGGGCTTCGGAACTGGGACTCTTCATCTTCTTCTGTTCCTATTATTCATAGTTTAAGTATTTTCATGGTATCCCAGATTTCCTGGATATTTGTGTCAGGAAATTTTTTTAGATTTAACATTTTCTTTGACTAATCAGTTTCTTCTATTGTATCTTTTATGCCTGAGATTTTCTATTCCATCTCTTGTATTCTGTTGGTGATGTTTGTATTTGTTGTTCCTGTTCTGCTTCCTAGAATTTTCATCTCCCAGATTCCCTCAGTTTATGTGTTATTTGTTACTTCTAAATTGATTTTTCAGGTCTTGCACAGCCTCACTTGTTGTCTTCAGTTGTTTAATTATATTTTTCTATATATATTTTAAGGGATTCATTAATTCCCTCCTTAAAAACATCAACCTGTTTGATTGTATTTTCTGGTATCTCTTTAGGGGATTTATTCATTTCCTCTTTAAAACCACTATCATCTTTGTAAGATTGGAGGTAAGCTCATTTTCTTTGGTTTTGGTTTTGTTAGGACATCCAAAGCATGCTATAGTGGGGTGTCTGTGTTCTGAAGTTGCCATCTTGCCGTGGCTTATATTTACTGTGTTCTTTTGAAGGCCTTCAGCCATCTGGATGGCTTTAGTTCCTATATATTCTTGTAGTAGGTATTGGGAAGGAGCCTAGCCTCAGTGGTCCTGGTATGGCAGGCCTCTGATGCATATCTTTATGGTGTATATTCCCAGAGTAGCAGTTCTGATGAAGGTGGGGGTCACAAGAGGATGGGAGTCCAGTGCAAATAGCAAGATGCTCAGGGCAGTTGATGGTACCCTAGAGGACTCAGCAGGCAGGAAATATGGATGCTGGATGGGATTCTAATCTGCATGTTTCTGATTAGCAGATCTGATGAAGGTGCAGAGGTTGTGGGATAATGGAGGTCTGTAGGGGGTAGCATGCTGCTCTGACCTGGGGGTTTCCAAGAAGTTTAAGTGGTCAGGGAAGATGTGTGTGGGTCTAGGATGTAATTCAGTTTATTTTGATGTATTATATTTTGCGAAGTTATCATAAATGGGTTTTTTCAATTTATTCCTTTATTAATAAGTTTATTATTACTATATAGTAAATGTATATATTCTTCTATGTTGATTTTGCCAATTTGTTTAACATGTTTATCAAATCTAAAATTTTTGGTTAGATTACTTGGGTCTTTCAAATACATAACCAAATATATGGCTATTTCACAAATTAATTCACACCAACTCTGGACATGTGTACAAAATGATGCCAATCAATATTCTAGCACAGATGGAGGCTCCTAATGTTTTGCCCCTAGCTGGGGAGCTGTCAGTAAATGGCTGCTGGGAACAGAGAGTCTATTTTCCCCTTCAGTTGGCCATTGTTAGGCTACTGATGCCTCAGTGGATGATGTAACACCTATGGCCACAGTACTAATTTGAATCTGCATTATTTTAAAGACATAAAGTTGGAAGGGAAACATGTTGAGGGCGTTGAGGTCAGTATAATAGAAAAGTGGGGAGTAGGTATGATAAAATATATTGTATAAATGTTATATTTAAAAATAATAAAAATATTATTTTAATATTTTAATAAAAACAACAGAGAAAGTGGGCATGCTTGTCGTGTGCCTGGTTTTAGAGAAGACACATTCAGGGGTTGAATATCTAATATAAAATTGGCAATAATTTTGTGTATATATGCTTTATTTTTATGTTGATATGCATTGTTTCAGGACTTTTATAATTGAAGAACACTGAAGTTGGTCAAATGTGTTTTGTGTATCTAATGAGATAATCATGTGATACCCACCTTTTCATTTATTTACATCCCATATCAATTTGCATATATTGAAATATCTCTAGGTTAATCTTGCCCCATAACTGAGGCAAATCTACTCCAAACAAGCTTGAAGTTTTCCAGAAGAGTAGCTAGTTTTCTATCTATATGAACTACAGAAATGATTTGCAGTGATTTTTTTCCAATGTCTCATGTTCCATTCTTGGAGATTTTATTGACATGAAGGTGTAAGTCAGGTTTCACATGAATATTCAAGGGAAAACTCCATTGTTCCCCCAGTATAATGGTACTTGGAGGAATGGTCACAGGGAAAAAATTAGGTCATGAATTTGGATTTCCTGCAAATGAGATTATTACCTTATGAACTAAGATAATAATCACTATGTGAGGATGTTGTGAGACGTTGATATGAGCCTAAAGTTGGACATGCACAAGGTGCAGAATCTTCCCAGCTTAAAGAGAATTTGTAAAATGCAAATTCATTATTTATAAACCATCAAGTTTGTAGTATACTACTATGTCACAAGTAAATAATATACTTCGCCAAATGCATGAAGGTATTGTTTAAGATCTATTGCTCTATTATAATTTTACACTTGTTCTCATTTTTTCTAAATGAGAATAAGACAAAGACTTTCAGCTCCATCTTTGTTCAGTATCTTTGATGCACACATATACATATATATGAATACATATGTTGACACATAGTGTTTTTCAGTAAATAAACTTGTTTTACAATGTTCCAATATGATAATTTTGCATTGGTTTGTGCTTTTTCTCATCATTTGTTTATAATGATTCCTTTGTGTTTTCTTATCTGATACTTTCTTTTAATTCAGCTATGCAATCTGAAACTTATGTGGATTTTAGCTTGCAAAATGCTACCTTAGCAGCTATGTATTTTTATAATGGACATAAAATATGGTTTTGATTTTGTGCTGCTCTGCCTTTTCACTGTACTTGCATGGGTTACATGAAGACATTTCCATCAAATATATAATTTATTTTGAGAATATTTTTCTATACCCTTTACCCTTCCTTTTTTCAGTCTCATCTCTCTAATTAGTCTTTTCCCCTAGACAATTTTCCTTCTACTTTCATGTTATAGTCTTCCAATTTCTTTCTCAGTTTTTACTTGCTTATTTTGAACAGAAAGAAGATTGATGTTATTTCTTTATTGTTAAAGGTTATGGCTACAAAAATACTGTATGCACACCAATATCATTTTCTCTCTAGGGAAATCATCTAGATTTTTCCAGACACCTTTGCAGTTGGAGTTAGTTTAAAGCATGTGATAAATTCTTCTAAAGAAATATGAGCAAAAATATTGAACATATTAGCTATGTCTGACTCAACAATGCCTTTTTAGTCCCTCTCTCCTTTTTCCCCAGAACCACGACACATTGGAAGAGCTGGAGACTTTAGTCATTTTCTGCAAAGAATCACTCTACTTTTAGAAAACATTATAGGAATTATAGTATTAGAAAATAATACTAATATATTATTTCTATGCATATCTTAAAATACATATCCTTTAGTAAGTGACTGACAATTTGATATTGGATAATAATAGCTTGATATTATATAAAATTACTGATAATATGATATTGGTTGGATAGTAGTATTCTGATAGTTTCATATTGGATAGTGTTAGTCTCATACTTTGATATTTGGATAGTATCAATCTGATACCTTAATAATTAATGGTATTTATAGCTACCAAACAGCTTTCTAAATAATAAATGTGTTTGCTTAATCTCTAATATTTTATTCTGTATTTAATTTCTAGTTGTATTCCAAGTTCATCACAGATTCTTGCTTGAAAATGTCATGTGTATAAGCCAGGTACAGAAAGATAACTCATGTTTCCATTCATATGTGGAAACTAACAAAGTTTATATCATGAAAAAACAAACAAGGTAATAGTGCTTACCAGTGACTTGGCAATGGTGTAAAGAGGGGAAAGAGAAGGGTAGGTTAATGAGTGTAAATTTATAGTTTGATAGGATTATACTGAAATTTCTTGTATTTCAGAAAGATAATCATAGTTAACAAAGTTCTGATTCAAGATAGTAGAAAAGAGAATTTTGTAGTACCTAACACAAAAGATTAATATTTGATATGTTGTATGCTGTATATATACTCATTATCCCTTTGATAACTGTACATTGGGTATATATGTGTAAGTACATTGAATCTACAAATCTACAATTATAATATTCAGATTTATTTTGGAACTTCTATGCAGAAAAGTTTTATGATCATTTCTTCTATCCTGAACTCTAGTTCTGTCCAATTTTCTTAATTATTGACTTCCAAATTATTATTTTCTTGTTTGTTTAAAATAATAGTTTTGATCATGATATTTACAAATATGTATTATTTGAGAATCCTCACAATGTATGTATTAATAATATGTTCCTTTTGAAAATGTCTTTACATATGATATATCTTAATTCACTGAATTTTTTTAAGATGAACAAAAACTGGGAGAATTTTATTTTCTATTATGACAGGTTGTGTAATGCCTATCCCAAAGGAGCCCATGGTATGTTTCTCAAATGCAGAGACTGTTCTGTGTCACACTGAAGGACAATCTTACTTGTTGGAATCAGGGCTATTAATAAGATGGTATTAACATATGGCGATTATCCCACATTGTACAGGAGGTCCTACATGTTGATGATCATGGTAATTAAGAGACAATGGGGGCTATGTTAAATTGTTTTGGTCTTACTTTCTTTCACTTGAAGGGTTATTAGGCATCATTTTACTCTTTACTGGCAGTGACTATCATTATGTAAGGGTTCTTGTGCCAGCTTGTTTCTTGCCTCCCCTTTATCATTGATTTAAGGGGAAAGGTGGCTTGATACCCTTAACATTTTTAAATTTAAACTTGAGGGACAGAAACTTTAGCAGATGACATCTTGGAATGAAACACTGAAACCATAGGGTAAGAAGCAGCTCAAGGCAGATAGATGCCAATTACAAACAGGATATAATCCATTCCAAGTATGGATTGTAGATTTCTTTAAGGAAGTATAGATGATGCACATGACATTATTCCTGGGTCTTAGTTTTCAGGAAAGAGCCTGAAAAGTATCTCAGCAGGTCACGTTAGTTACAGGATTTATGACCTTCTTTTCTATCCTTTTTTCCTTTTTCCTTTGTCATTGTTTGAAATATCAATTACGCAGCTGTGAAATCTCTTTTCTTTTTATATAATTTTCTTCCTCTTTCATCTTGTTTCATTTACATTTCAACTCTATCATTTTTCAGTCAACTCATGTGGACTGATACAGACTGATAATAGCTATGTGTTTGGCAGGATCTAACTTCTCACTTCTGGTAACACTGTTTGTCTTTCCTATGTGTTTTTGAAAATTCTATTGTCTTGAGGTGGTAAGAAGGCTCAATGTGCAAAGGTATTAGCCACTAAACCTCATGACCTGAGTTCAGGACCTGAGTTTTTCATGGGGTAAAGAGAAAACAAAAACTATAACTCTTCTACTATCCATACATGGGCTGCACTATGCTCATTCAACACTGCCCCCCCAGAAAACACACACAATTTAAAATTTAATTAAAACACTTTGTTTATTTTTTGTTTTTTATAGATCTTACTATATACATGTTGTTGTTTATTTTTAAAGACAGAGTCTTCCTATACAGCCCTGGCTGGGCTACAACTCCTCCTGTAGGACAGGCTAGCCATCCAAATGCAGGGATTAAAGTTGCGAGCTACCACTTCTGGATGTATTGGTCATTTTTGAAATAATCTTTCAGAAGCTTCATAAATTCTTCATTGATTTTAAACAGCAAACCATTCCTCAGTATCTCAGTATTTTCTTCTGTTTTCAAAGGAATAAAATTGAAACAGAAATTTCCCAAGACCTTAGAAAATACAATAATAATCACCTCTCACGGTGCCTCATTCTTTCCTGTGCTGTTATTTACTTTAATCGTGAAAACTAGTCCAAACATCTTTTGTTTTCCCAAATTGTCTAGATTGGGTCTCTTAACATTTTCCATGTTGGAAAGGTTTATAATCTACTTCCCTTCACTTCTGTAGATTCATTCTCGTCTTCACATTTATTCAATCATTTACATCGTATTTAGAAAATGCACCAAAGCCTCACAAATGATTCAATATCACCTTTAAATTGAAGACTGTCCCAGTGCATTTTCCTATTTTCTAAATGTTTTTGTTAACCTGACTTGTGTGAGAAGACACAGATGGAAGGTACACCGATCTGACATGAACACTGAATAGGAGATAGCCTCTTGGGGTGATTATGGATTTTCATTTAACCAAAGAGTTGGCTTCTCTCCTATCCAAAGGAGCTGACATCAAAACAGCCAGAATCCCTGCTGTGGAAATGTGTCTCTGAAATCTCTATTTTGTGCTCTTTCTGGAGAAATATCAAGTCCTCCCTGCACAGACACCTGGGAAACTGGGATGTTAACTGCCAAGGAACTGCATGACAAAAAAGCTGAATGAAAAGGGCAGAAAGAGGCGCCATGTGGATAAGCAGGCAAAAGCAGTGTGAGCCCCATTTCAGGCATCTACTGGGAACTTGAAGGAGGACATTCAGAGCCTTGCAGGTGACATTTTCCCTGCCCCCTCCTTTGCAGAAAGCCCCCTGGGCATTCACAGCACAGGCAGTGGCAGGGATGATGAACCTGTTTCCAAAGGTCTTTCTTGCAGCCTTCAGATTTTATGTATTCAGATTGGGCTGAAAATTATCAAGCTACTCACCAGTCCTTTCAGTGGCTTCCCAAATGGGCCACCTTTCAAAGAAATAATTGGAGACTGGCTGGGAAAGCAGCAGGCACTCAAGAACTCTATGGATGACTGAGTGAGATGAATGAATGTGTGAGGGAGTGAATGAAAAGACCCTAACTACTGAGTCTAAATCTGGAAATGACCAAGGAAGTGCATTACCTCAGGGAACTAGTTTTTCTTCATTTGGAAATACCAATTTGTGAGCTCAAAGGTCTATATAATGTACATCTACCTGGTGAACTTATATTCATAAAAATGTCATTTCCTAAACCTTTTAATGACGTAAAACCTAAATCTGATAACTTTTTTCTTGAGTACTGCCAGAACCCTTCAATTGTTTTTGCTTTAAACTACTATTATAAATTTTATTAATTTTTGACCATAGAAGTTCAAGAAAATAATACATGTGGTTTACTTGGTTCCTTGTTTGGAAAGCCATGAAGCCCACCTGCACCTGAAGGGAGCCAGAAGCAACAAAAGAAATCACTCTTTCCATGAAGATTCTTCCTAATGTCAACATTCATATTCACAGACAAAAGTGAAATATATTAGGACCTTATATTTCCTAGAAGGACATCACTTTGATGAGGGTATATAAATATTTGATATATCATAAATCATGCTGCTCATCTGTGGGAAAGATTAATTCTCCCATTCTCAACAGTCATTATTTGCCTGTAGTTTTTTTTATAGGGGTGGGGCCACATGAGATTTCCCCCTTCCATGACAGCATGTTGGTTGATATTGTTCGCATCATCTTGTTTAAACAGCCATATTGTTGAGGCATACTGGATGACACTTTGATGTCCCTTCTATCATACACACTTTCACTGTAAGCTTTCTATTTCTCTGTCTCTTACAATCTTGCCACCTCTACTTCCCAGGTATCCTCATAGACTTATATGTAAGAGCTGTGTTGTTTGGGGTAGGACCCGCATGGTCATGTGTTTTCTGTATTTTGACCAGTTGTGCTTTTCTGTGATGGTCTCTATCTGTTGCAAAGAGACGATTCTTTAATGAGGAGAAAGAGCTCCATTTATCTATGGGTACACGACCAAGTATTTAGAATGCTGCTAAGATTTATAGTGGTTGAGTAAAGGGGCAGTAGTAGGCTGTCTTCTAATATCCATGACCTCAGCAGTCATTGGGTTTCCAGTAAAAATAACAGTACCAGGAGGATTTCCCTCCAGATGAATGAGCGTAGAGTTCAGTTAAAATGCTGTTGGTTACTTCCAACATATAAAATTTACTATTAAACCCTTTGGAATATTTTATCATGATAGCCATTCTTGAGGCTTGATGGGTATTAGGCAGGTTGGAATTTTTGATTATTTCCCCTATTAGCAACTTCCATAGAGCCTTCTAGTGCTGTTTCTCCTCAGTGAGGAGACTTTTACATCAGAACCAGCTCAAATTCTCCAGGTTTTATGTCTGAAGTGCATGTTGTCTTCAGAATAGGGTCTTACTTTCAACCTCTGTATTGCAACCACTGGAAATAAAAGTAGCCTGTATTGTTTTGGGAGTCTCTTGTACTCCCATCACCAACAACCCAAAGAGTGGTTTCAACTGCCTTTTTGCTTGATGTTCTATGTCTCCCTCAGCTCAAGTGGCATAACATCATTTTGATTCCTTAGATCTTTTTCAAATATTCTTAGAACTATTCTCCCACATCTTAATTTGTATTGACATCATTCTTTACTCCCTAATTAATGCCATGCTATCATTTTCCCTATTTTTCCTTCATATTCAGCAAATTAATCCTATTCCAAATACTAGAAAAAATATGTCAGATGAAAGTTAGGAATAAGCATAGTCAGGAGACTCTAGAAAGAAAATCACTGATGCTGTAGTTACTGAAACATGGTAGCCAAAAAAGGAAAAAATTACTGCAATCAACACACATTTTGATTTTTCCTCAGATATCAATGACACCAGTTGATCAATAAAAGAATACAGGCTAGGTGAATGATTTAAGAAACAAATCCACTTTTCTGTTGCCTACAAGAAACTCATCTTAATTTTAAAGATAGTCACATCTTAAAGTGAAAAGATGGGGAAAAGCACTGCAACCAAATAGCGTTAGGACATAAGCAGGCATTGTCATACAATAATTTGTAGAGGGCCGCGATAACATTCGCCACCACTAGTTGGCGCTGTCTTCCACTGCGCCCCACGTGGTAGGCCAGGATAGACTCCGCCATTGCAAGATGGCGCCAGCCTTCGCCGCGCCAGCCGGCCCCCTTTCAGGAAGTCAACTGTGCGCATGTGCAAGAGTGCCTTCATGCCAGGTCTTTGCCCACTCCGGGGCGTGCCTTATGAGATCATGGGTAACAACCAATCAGGTGTGGGTGCACCGCACTAGGGTTTTATAAGCGCTCCATGTTGGCGCGGCGTGGCTTTTCCTCTTCTAAGATTAATAAAGTGGTCACAGTAAGGATTTCTAAATGTCCGTGTGCTCTTTGCCGGCGAAAAGTCGCGCGCGGGACAATAATTGACAAGTTAGATTTCAAACTAGAGCTAATTTGAAGAGCTTATTTTTTAGAAAAAGAAAAAGAAACTTCAGTTTAGTAAAGGAAACAATTAACTATGAGCATATTGATATCCTGCACATCTATGCACCAAACTCTGATGTACTCAGTTTCATAAAAAGTTTGCTACTGAAATGAAAAACACAAATTAACATCAATCCATTAATAGGAGGTGATTTTAATATCTTTTTTTAAAAGATTTTTTTTTATTTTATTATTGTTGAGTACACTGTCTCTGTCTTCAGACACACCAGAAGAGGGCATCAGATCTCATTACTGATGGTTGTAAACCACCATGTGGTTGCTGGGATTTGAACTCAGGACCTTTGGAAGAGCAGCCGGTGCCCTTAACCACTGAGCCATCTCCGCAGTCCATAGTTTTTTTTTAAAGTTGATTTTAGTGGATATTAGAATGGCTACTCAAGCTTGTTTTGTGGGACCATTTCCTTTGGAAAATTTTTTCCAACATTTTACTCTGATGTAGTATCTGTCTTTGTCACTGAGGTGTGTTTCATATATGCAGCAAAATGCTGGTTCCTCTTTACATTTCCATTCTGTTGGCGTATGGCTTTTTTTTTTTTTTATTAACTTGAGTGTTTCTTATATACATTTCGAGTGTTATTCCCTTTCCCGGTTTCCGGGCAAAAATCCCCCTCCCCCCTCCCCCCTCCCCTTCCTTATGGGTATTCCCCTCCCAACCCTCCCCCCATTGCCGCCCTCCCCCCAACAGTCTAGTTCACTGGGGGTTCAGTCTTAGCAGGACCCAGGGCTTCCCCTTCTGGTGCTCTTACTAAGATGTTCATTGCTACCTATGTGGTCAGAGTCCAGGGTCAGTCCATGTACAGTCTTTAGGTAGTGGCTTAGTCCCTGGAAGCTCGGGTTGCTTGGCATTGTTGTACATATGGGGTCTCGAGCCCCTTCAAGTTCTTCCAGTTCTTTCTCTGATTCCTTCAACAGGGGTTCTATTCTCAGTTCAGTGGTTTGCTGCTGGCATTCGCCTCTGTATTTGCTGTATTCTGGCTGTGTCTCTCAGGAGCGATCTACATCCGGCTCCTGTCGGTCTGCACTTCTTTGCTTCATCCATCTTGTCTAATTGGGTGGCTGTATATGTATGGGCCACATGTGGGGCAGGCTCTGAATGGGTGTTACTTCAGTCTCTGTTTTAATCTTTGCCTCTCTCTTCCCTGCCAAGGGTATTCTTGTTCCCCTTTTAAAGAAGGCATGAAACATTCACATTTTGATCATCTGTCTTGAGTTTCATTTGTTCTAGGCATCTAGGGTAATTCAAGCATTTGGGCTAATAGCCACTTATCAATGAATGCATACCATGTATGTTTTTCTGTGATTGGGTTAGTTCACTCAGAATGATATTTTCCACTTCCAACCATTTGCCTACGAATTTCATAAAGCCGTTGTTTTTGATAGCTGAGTAATATTCCATTGTGTACAAGTACCACATTTTCTGTATCCATTCCTCTGTTGAAGGGCATCTGTGGTCTTTCCAACTTCTGGCTATTATAAATAAGGCTGCGATGAACATAGTGGAGCACGTGTCTTTTTTATATGTTGGGGCATCTTTTGGGTATATGCCCAAAAGAGGTATAGCTGGATCCTCAGGCAGTTCAATGTCCAATTTTCTGAGGAACCTCTAGACTGATTTCCAGAATGGTTGTACCAGTCTGCAATCCCACCAACAATGGAGGAGTGTTCCTCTTCCTCCACATCCACGCCAGCATCGCTGTCCCCTGAGTTTTTGATCTTAGCCATTCTCACTGGTGTGAGGTGAAATCTCAGGGTTGTTTTGATTTGCATTTCCCTTATGACTAAAATGTTGAACATTTCTTTAGGTGTTTCTCAGCCATTTGGCACTCCTCAGCTGTGAATTGTTTGTTTAGCTCTGAACCCCATTTTTTAATAGGGTTATTTGTCTCCCTGCGGTCTAACTTCTTGAGTTCTTTGTATATTTTGGATATAAGGCCTCTATCTGTTGTAGGATTGGTAAAGATCTTTTCCCAATCTGTTGGTTGCCTTTTTGCCCTAACCACAGTGTCCTTTGCCTTACAGAAGCTTTGCAGTTTTATGAGATCCCATTTGTCAATTCTTGATCTTAGAGCGTAAGCCATTGGTGTTTTGTTCAGGAAATTTTTTCCAGTGCCCATGTGTTCCAGATGCTTCCCTAGTTTTTCGTCTATTAGTTTGAGTGTGTCTGGTTTGATGTGGAGGTCCTTGATCCACTTGGACTTAAGCTTTGTACAGGGTGATAAGCATGGATCGACCTGCATTCTTCTACATGTTGACCTCCAGTTGAACCAGCACCATTTGCTGAAAATGCTATCCTTTTTTCCATCGGATGATTTTGGCTCCTTTGTCAAAAATCAAGTGACCATAGGTGTGTGGGTTCATTTCTGGGTCTTCAATTCTATTCCATTGGTCTATCTGTCTGTCTCTGTACCAATACCATGCAGTTTTTATCACTATTGCTCTGTAATACTGCTTGAGTACAGGGATAGTGATTCCCCCTGAAGTCCTTTTATTGTTGACGATAGTTTTAGCTATCCTGGGTTAAGTGTTATTCCAGATGAATTTGCAAATTGTTCTGTCTAACTCTTTGAAGAATTGGATTGGTATTTTGATGGGGATTGTATTGAATCTGTAGAGCGCTTTTGGTAAAATGGCCATTTTTACTATATTGATCCTGCCAATCCATGAGCATGGGAGATCTTTCCATCTTCTGAGGTCTTCTTCAATTTCTTTCTTCAGTGTCTTGAAGTTCTTATTGTACAGATCTTTTACTTGCTTGGTTAAAGTCACACCGAGGTACTTTATATTATTTGGGTCTATTATGAAGGGTGTCGTTTCATTAATTTCTTTCTCGGCTTGTTTCTCTTTTGTATAGAGGAAGGCTACTGATTTATTTGAGTTAATTTTATATCCAGCCACTTTGCTGAAGTTGTTTACCAGCTTTAGTAGTTCTCTGGTGGAACTTTTGGGATCACTTAAATATACTATCATATCATCTGCAAATAGTGATATTTTGACTTCTTCTTTTTCGATCTGTATCCCCTTGACCTTGTTTTGTTGTCTGATTGCTCTGGCTAGAACTTCAAGAACTATATTGAATAAGTAGGGAGAGAGTGGGCAGCCTTGTCTAGTCCCTGATTTTAGTGGGATCGCTTCAAGTTTCTCTCCATTTAGTTTAATGTTAGCAACTGGTTTGCTGTATATGGATTTTACTATGTTTAGGTATGGGCCTTGAATTCCTATTCTTTCCAGGAGTTTTATCATGAAGGAGTGTTGAATTTTGTCAAATGCTTTCTCAGCATCTAATGAAATGATCATGTGGTTTTGTTCTTTCAGTTTGTTTATATAATGGATCACGTTAACGGTTTTCCGTATGTTAAACCATCCCTGCATGCCTGGGATGAAGCCTACTTGATCATGGTGGATGATTATTTTGATGTGCTCTTGGATTCGGTTTGCCAGAATTTTATTGAGTATTTATGCGTCGATATTCATAAGGGAAATTGGTCTGAAGTTCTCTTTCTTTGTTGGGTCTTTGTGTGGTTTAGGTATAAGAGTAATTGTGGCTTCATAGAAGGAATTCTGTAGTGCTCCATCTGTTTCAATTTTGTGGAATAGTTTGGATAATATTGGTATGAGGTCTTCTATGAAGGTCTGATTGAATTCTGCACTAAACCTGTCTAGACCTGGGCTCTTTTTGTTTGGGAGACCTTTAATGACTGCTTCTATTTTCTTAGGAGTTATGGGGTTGTTTAACTGGTTTATCTGTTCCTGATTTAACTTCGGTACCTGGTATCTGTCTAGGAAATTGTCCATTTCCTGCAGATTTTCAAGTTTTGTTGAATATAGGCTTTTATAGTAAGATCTGATGATTTTTTGAATTTCCTCTGAATCTGTAGTTATGTCTCCCTTTTCATTTCTGATTTTATTAATTTGGACGCACTCTCTGTGTCCTCTCATTAGTCTGGCTAAGGGTTTATCTATCTTGTAGATTTTCTCAAAGAACCAAGTTTTGGTTCTGTTGATTCTTTCTATGGTCCTTTTTGTTTCTACTTGGTTGATTTCAGCTCTGAGTTTGATTATTTCCTGCCTTCTACTCCTCCTGGGTGTATTTGCTTCTTTTTGTTCTAGAGCTTTTAGGTGTGCTGTCAAGCTGCTGACATATGCTCTTTCCTCTTTCTTTCTGCAGGCACTCATCATTATGAATTTTCCTCTTAGCACAGCTTTCATTTTGTCCCATAAGTTTGGGTATGTTGTACCTTCATTTTCATTAAATTCTAAAAAGTTTTTAATTTCTTTCTTTATTTCTTCCTTGACCAGGTTATCATTGAGTAGAGCATTGTTCAATTTCCACGTATATGTGGGCATTCTCCCTTATTGTTATTGAAGACCAGTTTTAGGCCGTGGTGGTCTGATAGCACGCATGGGATTATTTCTATCTTTCTGTACCTGTTGAGGCCCGTTTTTTGACCAATTATATGGTCAATTTTGGAGAAAGTACCATGAGGAGCTGAGAAGAAGGTATATCCTTTTGCTTTAGGATAGAATGTTCTATAAATATCCGTTAAGTCTATTTGGCTCATGACTTCTCTTAGTCTGTCTACGTCTCTGTTTAATTTCTGTTTCCATGATCTGTCCATTGATGAGAGTAGGGTGTTGAAATCTCCCACTATTATTGTATGAGGTGCAATGTGTTTTGAGCTTTAGTAAGGTTTCTTTTACGTATGTAGGTGCCCTTGTATTTGGGGCATAGATATTTAGGATTGCGAGTTCATCTTGGTGGATTTTTCCTTTGATGAATATGAAGTGTCCTTCCTTATCTTTTTTGATGACTTTTAGTTGAAAATTGATTTTATCTGATATTACAATGGCAACTCCAGCTTGCTTCTTCCGACTATTTGCTTGGAAATTTGTTTTCCAGCCTTTCACTCTGAGGTAGTGTCTGTCTTTGTCTCTGAGGTGTGTTTCCTGTAGGCAGCAGAATGCAGGGTCCTCGTTGTGTATCCAGTTTGTTAATCTATGTCTCTTTATTGGGGAGTTGAGGCCATTGATGTTGAGAGATATTAAGGAATAGTGATTATTGCTGCCTGTCGTATTCATATTTGGATGTGAGGTTATGTTTGTGTGCTTTTTTTCCTCTTTGTTTTGTTGCCAAGATGATTAGTTTCTTGCTTCTTCTAGGGTATAGCTTGCCTCCTTATGTTGGGCTTTACCATTTATTATCCTTTGTAGTGCTGGATTTGTAGAAAGATATTGTGTAAATTTGTTTTTGTCATGGAATATCTTGGTTTCTCCATCTATGTTAATTGAGAGTTTTGCAGGATACAGTAATCTGGGCTGGCATTTGTGTTCTCTTAGGGTCCGTATGACATCTGTCCAGGATCTTCTGGCCTTCATAATTTCTGGCAAAAAGTGTGGTGTGATTCTGATAGGTCTGCATTTATATGTTACTTGACGTTTTTCCCTTACTGTTTTTAATATTCTTTCTTTATTTTGTGCGTTTGGTGTTTTGACATTTATGTGACGGGAGGTGTTTCTTTTCTGGTCCAATCTATTTGGAGTTCTGTAGGCTTCTTGTATGCCTATGGGTATCTCTTTTTTAGGTTAGGGAAGTTTTCTTCTATGATTTTGTTGAAGATATTTACTGGTCCTTTGAGCTGGGAGTCTTCACTCTCTTCTATACCTATTATCCTTAGGTTTGATCTTCTCATTGAGTCCTGGATTTCCTGTATGTTTTGGACCAGTAGCTTTTTCCGGTTTACATTATCTTTAACAGTTGAGTCAATGATTTCTATGGAATCTTCTGCTCCTGAGATTCTCTCTTCCATCTCCTGTATTCTGTTGGTGAAGCTTGTATCTACAGCTCCTTGTCTCTTCTTTTGGTTTTCTATATCCAGGGTTGTTTCCATGTCTTCTTTCTTGATTGCTTTTATTTCCATTTTTAATTCCTTCAACTGTTTGATTGTATTTTCCTGGAATTCTTTCAGGGATTTTTGTGACTCCTCTCTATGGGCTTCTACTTGTTTATTTATAATTTCCTGGAATGCTTTCAGGGATTTTTGTGACTCCTCTCTATGGGCTTCTACTTGTTTAATTATATTTTCCTGGAATTCTTTCAGGCATTTTTGTGATTCCTCTCTGTAGGCTTCTAGTTGTTCTCTAAGGGAGTTCTTCATGTCTTTCTTGAAGTCCTCCAGCATCATGATCAAATATGAATTTGAAACTAGATCTTGCTTTTCTGGTGTGTTTGGATATTCCATGTTTGTTTTGGTGGGAGAATTGGGCTCCGATGTTGCCATGTAGTCTTGGTTTCTGTTGCTTGGGTTCCTGCGCTTGCCTCTCGCCATCAGATTATCTCTAGTGTTACTTTGTTCTGCTATTTCTGACAGTGGCTAGACTGCCCTATAAGCCTGTGTGTCGACAGAGTGTTCTGCTTTCGGGCGTGTAGTTTTCCCTCTCTACAGGTCTTCAGCTCTTCCAGTGGGCTTGTGTCTTGAGTTCACCAGACAGGTCACTTGCAGCAGAAAAGTTGGTCTTACCTGTGGTCCTGAGGCTCAAGTTTGCCCGCAGGGTGCTGCCCCAGAGCTCTCCTTGCCAGCAGCAACTAGGAAGATGTGTGCCGCCGTTTCCTGGAGCTTCAGTGCACGAGGGTTCCAGATGGCGTTTGGTGTTTTCCTCTGGCGTCCGAGATGTGTATGCAGAGTGCAGTCTCTTCTGGTTTCCCAGGCGTGTCTGCCTCTCTGAGGGTTTAGCTCTCCCTCCCACGGGATTTGGGTGCAGAGAACTGTTTATCCGGTCTGTTTCCTTCAGGTTCTGGGGGTGTCTCAGATGCAGCGGTCCTGCCGCTCCTGGGCCCTCCCCCACGGGAACCCAGAGGCCTTATACAGTTTCCTCTTGGGCCAGGGATGTGGGCAGGGGTGGGCAGTGTTGGTGGTCTCTTCCGCTCTGCAGCCTCAGGAGTGCCCACCTGACCAGGCGGTCGGGTCTCTCTCCCACGGTGTCTGGGAGCAGAGAGCTGCTCTTAATATCTTTTTTTGAGATAGGCAATTATTATGGACAAAAATAAAAAATTAAAAATGTTACTTCAAATGGAATTAACAGATATATACAGAATATCCTTTCCAAATAGCAAAAAATGCATCTAAAATCAGTAGTCCATGGACGCTTCTCTAAAGTATACCAAATTCTGGGATACAAAACAAATTTTAATAAATTCGGAAAAATTTAAGTAACTTCACGGTTTTATTGTAAATTATTTATTTATGTTTTTAAATTTATTTTTAAACTCCAGATTTTTCTCCTCCTAGTCCAAGCCCACCAACATTTTCACATCCCACCTCCCTTCATATCTCCACAAGGATGTCCCCACCCCACCCACCCCACAGGACCTCTAAACTTTCAGTCTCTTGAGGGTTAAGTGCATCTTCTCTGACTGAACTCAGACTGGGGAGTCCTCTGTTGTTTATTTGCTTGGGGCCTCATATCTGCTGGCGTATGCTGCCTCATGTGTGAACCACTGGGAGATCTCAGGGGTCCAGGTTAGTTGAAACTGGTGGTCTTCCTACAGGGTTGCCCTCCTCCTCAGCTTCCTCCAGCTTTTCCCTAATTCAACCAGAGAGGTCAGCAGCTTCTGTTCATTGACTTGGTGCACATATCTGCATCTGACTCTTTCAGCTGCTTCTTCGGTCTTTTGGAGAACATTGACTGTAGGATAGCCACCCCATCCCTCACTTGATGCCCTGTCTTTGTTCTGGAAGTGGGAAGCTCATCTAGGGTCCCCCTCTCTGAGTCCTGAGAGTCTCTTACTTTCCAGGTCTCTGGTACATTCTAGATGGTCCTCCCAACCTCCTTCCTCCTGAGGTCACCTGTTTCCATTCTTTATGCTGGCCCTCAGGAGATCAGTCCTTTTCCCCCACCCAATACCAAATTATGTTCCCTTCTCCTCCAACCCCAGACTGTTCCTCCATCTCTCCCCACTTTGTGGTTGCTTTCTTCTCCTTCCCAAGTGGGACTGAGGAGTCCTCTATTGGGCCCTTCAGCTTGTTGACCTATTTGAGTTCTGTGGACTGTATCTTTGGTATTCGGTACATTTTTGGCTAATATTAACTTATTAGTGAGACCATATCATGCAGTCCTTTTGAGTCTGAGTTATGTCACTCAGGATGATATATTCTAGTTCTATCCATTTGCCTGCAAAGCTCAGGATGTCCTCCTTCTTAATAGCTGAGTAGTATTCCATTGTGAAATGAACCACATTCTCTGAAACCATTCTTCTATCATGGAACAACTAAAGTGTTTCCAGCTTCTGGTTCTCACAAATAAGGCCCTTATGAACATAGTGAGGAACATTTGCCCCTGTGGCATGGTGGGGCATATTTTGGGTATTGATGGGTCTTTAGGTATGTCTATTTCCAATTTCCAGAGGAAATTCCAAATTTATTTCCAGAGTGGTTGTACCAGTTTGCAATCCCACCAACAGTGGAGGAGTGTTCTTTCTCCTCATCCTTGCCAACATGTGTTATCACCTGAGTTTTTGATCTTAGACATTCTGACTTGGTATAAGGTGGAATCTCAGAGTAGTTTTGATTTGCATTTCTCTGATCACTAACTACTTTGAACATTTACTTCTATGTCAAACATCAAGTATGTGTGTCTGGTTTTATTTCTGGATATTCTATTCTATTCTATTCTATTCTATTCTATTCTATTCTATTCTATTCTATTCATCATCCTGCCTGTCTCCGTACCAATATCATGCAGTTTTTCATCACTATTGGTCTGTAGTAGAGTTTGAGGTCAGGGATGGTGATTCCCCCAGCAGTTCTTTTATTGTTAAGAATTGTTTTCACGATTCTGTGTTTTTCGCCTTTACAGATGAATTTGAGAATTGCTCTTCCCATCTTCTTTGAAGAATTGTGTTTGGATTTTGATGGGGATTGCATTGAATCTGTAGATTGTCTTTGGTAGGATGGCCGTTTTTATTATGGTAATTTTGCCAATCCTTGAGCATGGGAGATCTTTCCATTTTCTGAGATCTTTTTAAAATTTCTTTCTTGAGAGATGAAGTTGTTTTCATAAAGATCTCTCGTGGGCTTGGTAAGAGTTACCCTAAGTTATCTTATATTATCTGTGGCTATTGTGAAGGAAATGTTTCCATACATTCTTTCTCAGCCTGTTTATCATTTGTATAAAAGGCTACTGATTTATTTTAGTTAATTTTGTATCCAGCCACTTTGCTGAAGTTGTTTATCAGCTCGAGAAGTTTTCTGGTAGAATTTTGGAGGTTACTTATCCATACTATCATATCATCTGCAAATAGTTACACCTTTACTTCTTCTTTGCCAATTTGTATCCCCTTGATATCTTTTTGTTCTCTTATTGTTCTAGCTAGCTCTTTGAGTACTATATTGAATAGATATGGGGAGAGTGGGCATCCTTGTCTTGTCCCTGATTTTAATGGAATTACTTTAAGTATCTCTCCATTTAATTTGATATTTTCTATTGGTTTGCAGTAAATTGCTTTTATTATGTTTAAGTATGGGCCTTGAATTTTTGATCTTTCTAATACTTTTGACAGGAAGGGGTGTTGCATTTTTACAAATGCTTTTCTGCACTAAGGAGATGATCATGTGGCCTTTATCCTTTGAGTTTGTTTATATGCTATATTATGTTAATGGATTTTCATATGTTCAACCAACCTTGCATTCCTGGAATGAAACCCACTTGATCATGGTGAATGATGGTTTTGATGTGTTCTTGGATTTGGCTTGCAGAAATTTTATTATTTTTGCATCCAATATTCCTAAGCAAGATTGGGCTGACATTCTCTTTTTTGGTAGAGTCCTTCTGTGGCTTAGGTATCAGAATAATTGTGGACTCATAGAATGAATTATGTAGTGTTCCTTCTGTTTCTATATTATGGGATAGTTTGCGGAATATTGATATCAGGTCTTCTTTGATGGTTTGGTAGATTTCTGAACTAAATCCACCTGGCCCTGGGCTTGTTTTTGGTTGGGAGGTTTTTAATGAACGTTTCTATTTCCTTATGGTGTATGAGCCTGTTTAAAAAGTTTATCTGCCTTGACTTAACTTTGGTATGTGGTATCTGTCTACAAAATCATCCATTTCATCTAGGTTTTCCAGTTTTGTTGAGTATAGGCTTTCATAATAGGATCTGATGATTTTTTGAATTTCCTCCATTTCTGTTGTTATACCTCCCTTTTCATTTCTGATTTTGTTAATTTGGATACACTCTCCATGCCATTAGTATGGCTTTTTGATTCTTTCAGAGAATCAGCTTTGCTTTTGCTGTTTCTTTGTATTGTTCTCTTTGTTTCTATTTGGTTGATTTTAGTCCTGTGTTTGATTATTTTCTGCCTTCTACTCCTCTTTGGTTAGTTGCTTTGTTTTCTTCTAAAGCTCTCAAGTGTGCTGTTAAGGTGCTTGTATAAAGTCTCCAGGTTTTTTTTTAACCAGTGCACTTAGTGCTATGCACTGCTTTCATTTTGTCCCATAAGTTTCAGGATGGTGTGTCAACATTTTCATAAATTCCAGGAAGTCTTTAATTTCTTTCTGTATTTCTTCCCTGACCAAATTACCACTGAGCAGAGAGTTGTTCACCTGTACGTGGGTTCTCTTTTGCTTTTGCTGTTATTAAAGACTAGCTTTAGGCCAGGATGGTCTGATAGGATGCATGGGATTATTTCAATCTTCTTGTATCGGTTGAGGATTCTTTGGTAACTCTCAAAATTGATATAGGCAATTTTGGAGAAGGTGCCATGAGGTGCTGAAAAGAAAGTGTAAAGGGATATAATAAAACTTCAATGGACAGCAAGCAAAGTTCATTAAGTTCACATATCTAGACAACTCTACTGAATAATGACTGGGTCAAAAATCATTCGTTGAAGGATGTAAAAATGAAAACAGAACAATAAAACCTCTGGGACACATTTAAAACCAATCATAGTAGGGAAATTCATAGCTATAAGTGCCTACATTTAAAAATCAGAAAGAATGTAAGTCATTTCGAGATGTCATTCAAGACTGCTTCCTAACGGGGGGAGGGAAGGACATGGAGTTGGGTAGGTAAAATTCAGTGTAATTGCCATCAAAATTTTCAACTCATTCTTCACAGAAGTAGAAAAAAATTCTTATCAAGTTACCAAAGTCTCTGGATAGACAAAGAAATCATAACCAAAAAGAAACATGCTAGAAGTATTGCCATACTAAGCTTCATGCTATATTACAGAGCCATAGTTATAAACAAGCACAGCACTCTAATGATACAAAAAAGACACAAACATGAGTACACACTACTATAGCCATTGGTTATTTGACAAAATTGCCAAACCATTGGAGAAAAGATGTTATCTTTAATGAATCATGCTCGGAAAAAGCAGATGTCTACTTATAAAAGAAGTAGATTAGACTCATATTTATCACGTTTCAAAGAAAGGAACTCTGAATAGATCCAACACCTAAACATGGGACCTGAATCACTGAAACAACTAGAACAAATCATAGACAGTGCCCTGCATGGTCTAGGAGCAGGAAGGACTTTCTGAATAGGATTCGTTTGCCCAGAAATTAAAGCTAACAATAAAAATGTGGGACTACACTGATAATTTTATGTATCACCAAGAATATAACTAATTGAATAAGGGCAAAGCCCACAGAATGTAAAAAGCCTTTACCAGCTATATATTTAACGGAATATTAAAATACAGAATATGTAAAGAATTCAACAAATAAAGAATCAAAGATACTAAATGACTCATTCAAAAACTGGGTTATGGATCTGAGCAGACATCTCAAAAGGAAAAATAAAAATTGGTTAAGAAACATTTCAAAAAATCTTCATCATTCCTAACAATTACAGAATTTCAAGTCAAAACAAAATAAGATTTCATGTCACTCCAGTAAGAATGGCTATAATCAATATAACATCTGACAAGAAATGAAGTATGGAGTCATTCATTCACTCTTTTTGCGGGACTGCAAACTAGTGTGCCACTCTGGAAATCAGTATGGAGAATTATCATAGAGCCCAAAGTAAATCTGTCATATGACTCACTTCAAACATATATTGCCATATTCCTCAAAGATTGGACATGCTACTTCACAAATAATTGCTCAGCAATGTTCATTGATGTTGTATTCACAATATTAAAGAATGGAAGCTGCCTAAATTATCTTAGACTGATGAAAATGATATCAATATATGTTGTAGAACAGTGTTCAGCATAAAAAATGAAATCATTAAATCATCAAATAAATAAGTGTAATTAGAAAATATTTTACTGAACACATAACCTGAAAAAACCAAACCAACAAATAAACCCAGCATTTTCTCTGTTATCTGTGATTCCTAACTCGAAATCCTCAGATCTAAGTATATAACCAGGAGTAACACAGAAATTATAAATAAAGAAGACAAGAGAGAGCTGATCGTCCAGATGTGTGGGCAACCCTGAGACTTCAGGGCAGGAGAGACCACCACTTCTGCACACCTTTGCCCACATCCCTGGCCCAAAAGGAAACTGTATAGGGCCTCTGGGCACAGGAAGTTAGGGGCAGTCTAGCTGAAGGAGCCCTGTGGTCCAGACTGTGCCCAGATCTGAACGGACTCAGCCAAACAGCTCCCGGCACTAATATCCCATGGGAGGGAGAGATAGACCTTCAGAGGGGCAGACACGTCTGGGAAACAAGAGGAGACTACTCTCTGCCCACATTTCTGACTCTAGAGGAAAATGCCTAGCACCATCTGGACCCTCTGCGCACAGGGACACAGGAGAAGTAGGGGCAAGCCCTTCTGGTTCCTGCACACAGAGAAAGCTGAAAGCCAGTGGACAGGCACAACTACACAGCTGAAAGGAGAAAACTCTGTTCCAATAACTTGCTTAAATAAAACAGGAAAACAGGTCTACAGCACTCCTGAAACACAGGCCTACAGGATGCTCAAGCCACAGTCAGAAATAGCAAAACAAGGAAACACCAGAAAGAACCTGATAGTGAGAGGCAAGTGTAGGAACCCAAGCAACAGAAACCAAGATTACATGGCACCATCAGAGTCCAATTCTCTCACGAAAGCAAACACTGAATATCCAAACACACCAGAAAGCAAGATCTTGATTTAAAATCACATTGATCATGATGATGGAGGACTTTAAGAAAGACATAAACAACACCCTTTAGAAATGAAGGAAAACACAAGTTAAACAAGTAGAAGCCCTAAGAAAGGAAACATAAAAATCCCTGAAAGAATTACAAGAAAACACAATCAAACAGGTGAAGGAATTAAAAATGAAAATAGAAGTATAAAGAAAGCACAAAGGGAGACAAATCTGGATATAGAAAACCAAAGGAAGAGACAAAGAGCCGTAGATACAAGCATCACCAACACAATACAAGATATAGAAGAGAGAATCTCAGGAGCAGAAGATTCCGTAGAAACCATTGACACAACTGTCAAAGATAATGTAAAATAGAAAAAGCTACTGGCCCAAAACATAAAGGAAATCCAGGACACACTGTGAAGATCAAACCTAAGGATAGTAGGTATAGAAGAGAGTGAAGACTCCCAACTCAAAGGACCAGTAAATATCTTCAACAAAATCATAGAAGAAAACTTCACTAACCTAAAGAAAGAGATGCCCATAAACATACAAGAAGCCAAAGGAACTCCAAATAGACTGGACCAGAAAAGAAACTCCTCCCATCACATAATAGTCAAAACACCAAAGGCACAAAACAAAGAAAGAATATTAAAAGCAATAAGGGGAAAATGTCAAATAACATGTAAGGCAGACCTATCAGAATTACACCAGCTTTCTCACCAGAGATTATGAAAGCTAGAAGATCCTGGACAGATTTCATACAGACCCTAAGAGAACACAAATGTCAGCCGAGGTTACTGTATCCAGTAAAACTCTCAATTAACAAAGATGGAGAAACTAAGATATTCCATGACAAAACCAAATTTACACAATATCTTTCTCAAATCCAGCCCTACAAAGGACAATAAATGGTAAACCCCAACACAAGGAGGCACGCTACATCCAAAAAAAGCAAGAAACTAATCATTTTGCAGCAAAGCAAAGAGAAGACCAGCACACAAACATAATCTCACCTACCAATACGAAGATAAGAGGAAACAACAATCATTATTCCGTAATATCTCTCAACATCAATGGACTCAACTCCCCAATTAAAAGACACAGATTAAAAAACTGGATATGTAATGGGGACCCAGCATTTTGCTGCCTAGAGGAAACATACCTCAGAGACAAAGACAGACACTACATCAGAGAAGAAGGCTGGAAAACAATTTTCCAAGCAAATGGTCTGAAGAAGCAAGCTGGAGTAGCCATTCTAATATCAAATAAAATCAATTTTCAACCAAAAGCCATCAAAAAAGGTAAGAAAGGACACTTCATATTCATCAAAGGAAAAATCCACCAAAATGAACTCTCAATCCTAAATATCTATGCTCCAAATACAACAGTACCTACATACGTAAAAGAAAACTTACTAAAGCTCAAAGTACACATTGCACCTCATACAATAATAGTAGGAGATTTCAACACCCCACTCTCATCAATGGACAGACCATGGAAACAGAAATTAAACAGAGACATAGACAGAATAACAGAAGTTAGGAATCAAATGGACTTAACGGATATTTATAGAACATTCTATCCTAAAACAAAAGGGTATGCCTTCTTCTCACAACCTCATGGTAGTTTCTCCAAAACTGACCACATAATCAGGCACAAAACAGGCCTCAACAGATACAGAAAGATAGAAATAATCCCATGCGTCCTATCAGACGACCACGGGCGAAAGCTGGTCTTCAATAAGAATAAAGAAAGAACACCCACATATACATGGAAGTTGAACATTGCTCTACTCAATGATAACCTGGTCAAGGAAGAAATAAAGAAATTAAAGACTTCTTAGAATGTAAGGAAAATGAAGGTAAAACATACCCAAACTTATGGGACACAATGAAAGCTGTGCTAAGATGAAAACTCATTGCTCTTAGTGCCTGCAGAAAGAAACAGGAGAGAGCATATATCAGCAGCTTGACAGCACACCAAAAGCTCTAGAACAAAAAGAAGCAAATACACCCAGGAGGAGTAGAAGGCAGGAAAGAGTCAAACTCAGAGGAGAATTACATAAGTCAAAACAAAAAGGACTATACAAAGAATCAACAGAACCAAAAGCTTGTTCTTTGAGAAAATCATCAAGATAGATAAACCCTTAGTGAGACTAACCAGAGGACACAGAGAGTGTTTCCCAATTAACAAAATCAGAAATGAAAAAGGGAGACATAACTACAGAACCAAAACTGAACCCCCACTGAATGGGATTGTTGTTGGGAGTGCGGTAATGGGGGAGGGGAACACCCATATAGAAGTGGATGGGGAGGTTTTTAGGGGGATATTGGCCTGGAAACCGGGAAAGGGAATAGCATTTGAAATGTAAATAAGAAATACCCAATTTTATAGAGATTGAAAAAATTTAAAAAAGGAAATGAAGACAAATGTTATGAAATTGTTAACTTGTAATCCATCTCATTTTCTATAAAATAAGTCACTTTATCTATTTCATGAATTTATTATGAAATAATGTGTACTTCTATGAATGCCTGTTGCCCCCAAACTCAAATAAAACATAATATGTCCAGTCTAAATTTTAGACCTCATCTTTTGTTCTGTAAAACTTGCTATGATTCAAGTCAGATCATGGTTTTAGTGAACTCATTAACTAGTACATATTCTTCTCTTTTCAAGTGGCTTTTATATTTAATATTTACTTTTGTCCTTATATCCCCCTGAGCAATACCTAAGATGCATACTACTGTTCATTATTTAACAAACAATGAGAAATTAATGGACTTTCTATTAGCGTAGCCAAGTTTATGGTAGAGCCAAAGCTTGAACCGAGGTCCTCCCAAGGGCAACTGCATCTTTATTTGATGTATAATTTTGATTAGGACATTTGTTGCAACTCACTTACATCAAACTCATAAAAAGTTTTGAAGCTAATTCCCATGGCTTGGCTTCTGTTTGTTTAGGACATTTGGTTTTCATTATTTTTAAATCTACACAGCTTCGTCATTTATGTCTTGATGGAGCATTCTGTATTTCCCCTCACTGTTTGCAATTAATATGTCATTATGGGCTAGAATTTTCAGGTGAAGTTAACTACCAAGCTTGCCAACTTCTTAACAATGCCCAGTGTGGCATCTTGGAGGGTTTGAAAGTAGTTTTAATTGCTCAACTTTGAGCAGTGCACTGTGGCTAATCATGCCCCTAGAGTCTGGGAAAATCTCGGAGATACACAGCTATTAGAAGTATTCTGATCAGTCTAAAACAATACAGAGGGAAAGATCATTTTTCCAACCGTGGATGAGACTATCATTTTTCATGGTTGAGGCAAATTTTCTTAGATATCTATTTAAAGGCTATTGTGAGATGTATGGTAATTTGGTCCTTTCCAGGACTCCTATCACTCCTATTAAAATGTTAAGCTGTGAATTCTAATCCACAGTGGAATTGGACATCACAATAGGGGGATGGATGATTGCAAAATTATTACTTGCTAGTTAAGGATTACTAATTTGTGTATAGCTGTAGACAAGCATCCCGAGAGTATGAAAAGGGCTAGCTTAGGTCACTGACCTTTGCAAGTCCCTGAGCTCCTTTGTTCATAGACTCTTCCACTAGCCACAACTTCTATCCAAAGCATTGAAATGAATTCCTAGCAATTTTGTTCTGAATTGATGCATCTTCTTTCCCCAATTTCAGCTACTCAGTGGCCTAGGAACCTTTAATTCAGGTTTGAGTGCAGCCTCAATTAGGCTATAGAAATCATTGCTTCTCTTTTCATCTTAGCTAGCTTCTGTCCAGGAACTTTTTTACAACTAGGCCTTCAATAAATTTTTGGTCATTTTTCATAGAAAAGAAAGAAGGTTATTACCCACTATTCAAAGGAATTATTTGAACAGAAACAGTTTCTCTAGATTAAAAAAAAGTGGCGAGAGTGAAATGACTCTCAAAGATGGTTGGTACATAAAAAGCAAATAGTTTCAGCAAGTTGAAGTTTTTTGCCCAAAGTCAGATAGCCTTAAGAAACAAGATATTAAGGCTACATTTATTAGTTATGTTAACTGAAGCTGAATTTTCTTCCAAGGAAGTGGTGTAATATCCTAAATAGCACTGAGTTTGAATGTCAACAAGACAAACCTTAGTTAAAACCAGGTATCTTCATATTATATCCATTATTTTGGTGCATTAAGTTACTTAAGGATTAATTATGTTTGTTAAGTATAAGAATTGAGACCTTTGTTCTCAGAGCAAACGTGTCAAAATGCCATGTTTATAATTCTCGAAAGGTGTTGGTTTGAAGCAAGATGCTCTGAGTCTCTTCGTCCTTTCTGTTTCTAATTAATTGTGTGACCTTTGACAAACTGCTTGATTGCTTTGGATCTCAGGTTCTCATCTATAAAATTCAAATTTAGGTGAATGTGTTTCAAAGAATAAAATTACCTAGCATGCTAATTTTTTGAGTCTTGTGACAAGCCAACACTTTGAAGCATCCCACACATAGAAACATAAAATATTATATACATATATACATACATATATATGTATATATATTATATAACACATATTTATATGCAGTGATTTCTTAAATAAGAAAGATTATGATAGATCATTTGATATACTTGTAAATGTTCATCAAATCATAACTATCCCACAGCACTATTTATGGTACATGTTGTCAAATGGAAAAACAACTATTTGTCCTCAGGTTAATTGCTTTATTGGTAAAGAGTCAGATAACATTGAAGTATAAAAGAACTAGTGAACCAAACTAAACTTTAGAAGTATACTGGCATATTAAACCCATTGGTTCAAAGGAAGTAGAAGCAAATACGAAGGTATTTCTAAAGACAAGATATTGAGAGGTCATGATGAGCAGCCATGGAGTGATGTGGATATGGGAATGAGTAACAAGTCCCATGTCACTGTATTTTGCCTATGCAGTAATAATCACAGGTGCATAATTTTGTTTTTTTATTTTTTTTATTAATACCAGTATATTCCAACAATCAGACAGCTTCATGACCATAAGACTACGTCTGGATTTCTGTGTCAATATGTCCTCAGCAACAAGCATATTGTTAAACAAATCTACTCACAAATTCATGTAAATGAATGAATGCTACATGATGGATGAGGAGCAGCCATAGTTACCCTTTCATATCTGATGAGGGAGAATAGACATGATAGAGTGGAGCAAAGGCAACATGGAGGCCCTTGGATCAGGCTAGGGTCATAGAAGTGTGACTAGTATGGCAAATATAAGGGTTATTTCAACACTGGGATCAATAACACATATACTCTCTGTGGTGCACTCTCTATCCTTGCTGTCCCCTGGTAGACATTTCTATAGCAACCGCAGATTCTGTCATGACACCAATTTCATACAGAAGAATGTGAAGAAACTATGGCCCAAAATAAAAAGGAATTACTTCTCAGTACTCTGGGAAAGTCTAGCAGCAGTGTATTGAGAGTTTCCAGGACTCAGAGGTGCCTTTTTATTTGTTTTCCTTACTCAAAAACCACTTTATTCTTGTTTTCTTTTTTTTACTTTTTTTTTCATACAGTTCTGATTTAGAAAAACTTAATTGCCTGTTTGGGATGCAGTCCCTGAATCTCTTAGAAGGTAATTATTTCTTTCCGGTGAAGATCAGAATCTTTGAACTCAACTCGTGAGCTAAATGGATTGGTGACACTTTGGAGCTTGGTGACACTTTGGAGCTTCAACTTATTTAACTTGCTGCATAGTTCATTAGCTTACTCCATGCCTTTGGAATTGAATCTTGGGAAGAACTTATCCCTAGATATCAAGTGTAAAGCACAGATATAAAGACCAAAAGAAGACAGTCTTCCAGAGATAGAGACATTGTGGCAGCTGCCATCCAGGTAAACATACAGGTTGATGGAGTTAAAACTGGATAGTGAGAAGAACTGTGACCCGGTTTACGGAAGCCAAAATACTTAACCAGAGGAAGCATCTGAGTAGTTTTCATTTCTGAATAAATGAACAACAACAACAAAAAAAACACTTCATTTTGGTTTCCATTACAATATCATGCTTCTATCTTTTTCTTTTGTTGGATATTTTCTTTCTTTATATTTCAAATGTTATCCCCCTTCCTGGTTACCTCTCCAGAAACCCCCTTTCCCATTTTCCATCCCCCTGCTTCTATAAGGGTGGTCTCCCACCTAACCATGTACTCTCTACCTCCTCCCAACACTGTCATTCCCCTACACTGGTGCATCGAGCATTAACAGGACCAAAAGACCCTCCTAGCATTGATAGCCAATAAGGCTGTCCTCTGTTACATATGAAGCTGGAACCATGGTCCCTCTGTGAGTTCTCCCTGGTCTCCAATTTTTAGTCTCTGGGAGCTCTGGGGGGACCTGGTTGGGTGATATTGTTGTTCTTCCTATGGGAGTTGCAAAGACCTTCAGCTACTTCAGCTTCCTTTTTCGATCTCCTCCATTGGGGACCTCATTCTCAACCCAATGGTTGAGTGTGAGTATCACCTCTGTATTTGTCAGGCTCTGGCAGAGACCCTCAGTAGAGAGCTAGATCAGGCTCTTGTTAGCATGCACTTCTTGGCATCAGCAATAGTGCCCGGATTGTGTGACTATATATTGGCTGGATCCACATGAAGGGCAGTTTCTGAATGCCTTTCATTCCAACTCTGCTCAATTCTTTGTCTCCACATTTCCTCCTGTGGGTATTTTGTTCCCTGTTATAAGAAGGACTGAAACATCCACACTTTGGTCTCCCTTCTTCTTGAGCTTCATGTGGTCTCTAAATTGTATCTCTGGTATTCTGAGCTTCCGAGCTAATATTTATCAGTGAGTACATACCATGTGTTTTCTTTTGTGATTGGGTCACCAAACTCAGGATGAAATTTTCTAGTTCCATCCATTTGCATAAGAATTTCATGAAATCATTGTTTGTAATACCTGAGTAGTACTCCATTGAATAAATATACCACATTTTCTAAATCCATTCCTCTATTGGGGGGTATCTGGGTTCTTTCCAGCTTCTGGCTATTATGTGTAAGGTTGCTATGAACAGAGTGGAGCATCTTGTCTTGTTATATGTTGGAGCATCTTTTGGATGTATGCCCAGGAAGGTGTAGTAGGGCCCTCAAGTAAGACTATGTCCAATTTTCTGAGGAACCTCCAGAATAATTGCCAGAGTGATTGTTCCAGCTTGCAATCTCACCAAAAATGGAGGAGTGTTCCTTTTTATATATCCTCACCAGCATCAGTTGTCACCCAAGTTTTCTATCTTTGCCTTTCTGACTGGTGTTAGGTGAAATCTCAGGATTGTTTGGATTTGCATTTCCTGGATGACTAAAGATTTTGCACACTTCTTTAGGTGCTTCTCAGTCATTCGATATTCCTCAGCTGATAATTCTTGGTTTAGCTCTGTTTCCCATTTTTGATAGGGTTATTTAATTCTCTAAATCTAACTTCTTGAGTTCTTTGTATATATTGGATATTAGCCCTCTATAAGATGTAGGATTGAGAAAGATCTTTTCACAATCTAGTGGTTGCCATTTCGTCATAATGACAGTGTCCTTTGCATTACATAAAGAAGTTTTACCACTTTATGAAGTCTAATTTGTTGATAGTTGATGTTAAAGCATAAGCCACTGGTGTTCTGTTCAGGAAAATTTTCCCAGTATCCATGTGTTCAAGGTTCTTCTTGAATTTTTCTTCTATTAGTTTGAGTGTATATGGTTTTACGATGAAGTCTTTGATCCACTTGAACTTAAGCTGTGTACAGGGCAATAAAAATAGATTGATTTGCATTCTTCTACATGCTGACCACCAACTGAACCAGCACCATTTGTTTAAAATGATATCTTTTTTCCACCAGATGGTTTTACCTCTTTTGTCAAAGATGAAGCGACCATAGGTGTGTGGCTTCATTTCCGGGTCTTCAATTCTGTTCCACTGATCTATCTGCCTGTCTCTGTACCAATACCATACAGTTTTTTTTATCACTATTGCTCTGTAATACTGATTGAGTCAGGGATGATGATTCCCCTAGAAATTCTTTTATTGTCGAGTATAATTTTCCCTATCCTGGGTTTTTTGTTATTCCAAAAGAATTTGCAAATTGCTCTTTTTAAATCTATGAAGAATTGAGCTGGAATTTTGATGGGGATTGCATTGAATCAGTAGATTGCTTTTGACAAAAATGGCTATTTTTACAATATAAAACCTGCCAATCCATGAGCATGGGAGATCTTTCCATTTTCTGAGATCTTCAATTTCTTTCTTCAGAGACTTGAAGTTCTTGTTATACAGATCTTTTGCTTGCTTGGTTAGAGTCACACCGAAGTATTTTATATTATTTGTGAATATTGTGAAGGGCATCAATTCCATAATTTCTTTCTCAACCTCTTTATCCTTTGAGTAGAGGAAAGATACTGATTTGTTTGAGTTAATTTTATATCCAGCCACTTTTCTGAAGTTGTTTATCAGGCTTACTAGTGTTCTGGTGGAACTTTTGGGGATAATTAAGTATACTATAATGCCATTTCCAATTTGTATCCCTTTGATCTCCCTTTGTTGTCTAGTTGTTCTGTCTAGGACTTTGAGTACTGCATTGAATAAGTAAGGAAAGAGTGGGCAGTCTTTTTAGTCCCTGATTTTAGTAGGATTGCTTCAAGTTTCTCTCCATTTTGTTTGATGTTAGCTACTGGATTTCTATATATTGCTTTTCCTATGTTTAGGTATGGGCCTTGAATTCCTGGTCTTTCCAAGACTTTTAAGATAAAGGGGTGTTGAATTTTCTCAAATGCTTTCTCAGCATCTAATGAGATGATACTGTAGGGTGTTTTTGAGTTTGTTTATATAGTAGATTGTGTTGATGGATTTCTATATAGTGAACCATCCCTGTTTCCCTGTGATGAACGGTACTGGATGATTTTGATGTGTTCTTGGATTTAGTTTTTGAGACTTTTATTGAGTATTTTTGCATTGATATTCATAAGAGAAATTGGTATGAAGTTGTCTTTCTTTGTTTTGTCTTTGTGTGGTTTAGATATAAATGTAATTGTGGCTCCATAGAAGAAATTGGGTAGTGTTCCATCTGTTTCTATTTTGTTGAATACTTTGGGCAGTATTGATATGAGGTCTTTTATGAAGGACTCAGAATTCTGCACTAAACCCATCTGGTCCTGGGCTTTTTTTTTTTTTTTTTTTTTTGGGTTGGGCGACATTTAATAACTGCTTCTATTACTTTAGCAGTTATGGTACGGTTTAGATGGTTTATCTGATCTTGATTTAACTTTGGTACCTGGTATCTATGTAGAAAAGTGTCCGTTTCATCCAGATTTTCCAGTCTTGTTGAATATAGGCATTTGTAGTAAGATTGGATGATTTTTTGAATTTCCTCAGTTTCTGTTGTTATGTCTCCCTTTTCACTTCTGATTTTGTTAATTTGGATAGACTGCCTTTGGCCTCAGATTAGTCTTGCTAAGGGTTTATTTATCTTATTTATTTTCTCAAAGAAGAAGCTCCTGATTTTGTTGATTCTTTGTATAATCACTTTTATTTCTAATTGGTTGATTTCAGCCATGAGTTTGATTATTTCCAGCTCTCTACTCCTCTTGGGTGTATTTGCTTCTTTTTGTTCTAGAGCTTTTAGGTCTGCTGTCAAGCTGCAGTGTATGCTCTATCCAATTGTTATTTTTGGAGGTACCCATAGCTATAGGTTTTCCACTTAGCAGTGCTTTTGCTGTGTCCCAAGAGTTCGGGTATGTTATGCCTTTGTTTTCATTAAATTATAAAATGTCTTTAATTTCTTTCTATATTTCTTTCCTGACCAAGTTATCATTGAATAGAGCATCTTTCAGCTTCCATGTATATGTGGTCTTTCTGTTGTTATTGTTGTTATCGAAGACCACTTTAGTTTGTTGTGATCTGATAGGATGCATGCGATTATTTCCATTTTCTATTATCTATTAAGGCTAATTTTGTGACTGATTATATGGTCAATTTTGGAGAAGGTGCCATGAGGTTCTGAATAGAAGGTATATTAGTTGTTTTAGGTTGAAATGTTCTATAGACATCTGCTACATCTATATGGTTCATAAGTTCTGTTAGTTTCTCTGTTTTTCTGTGTAGTTTCTCTTTCTATGATCTGTCCATTGATGAAAGAGGGGTGTTGAAGTCACCCACTATTATTGTGTTAGGTGCAATGTATGCTTTGAGCTTTAGTAAGGTTTCTTTTTTGTATGTAGGTGCGCTTGCATTCGGAGCATAGAAAGTCAGGATTGAGGGTTCATCTTGTTGGATTTTTCCTTTGATGAATATGAAGTGTGCTTCCTTATCTTTTTTGATAACTTTTGGTTGAATGTTGGTTTTATTCAATATTCAAATGTTTACTCCAGCTTGTTTCTTGGGACCATTTGCTTGGAAAATTTTTTCCAGCCTTTTACTCTGAGGTAGTGTCTGTGTTTGTCACTGAAGTATGTTTCCTGTATTCAGCAAAAGACTGGGTCCTCTTTATGTAGCCAGTCTGTTAGTTGATGTCTTTTTATTGGGGAATTGAGTCAATTGATGTTAAGAGATATTAAGGGATAGTGATCGTTGTTTCCTGTTATTTTTGTTGTTTGAGGTGGAATTATGTTTGTATGACTCTCTTCTTTGGGTTTGTTGCAAGATTACTTTCTTGCTTTTTTAAGGTGTAGTTTCCCTATTTGTGTTGGGGTTTCTTCCTATTATCCTTTGTAGGGCTGGACTTGTGGGAAGATATTGTGTAAATTTGGTTTTGTCATGAATTTACTTGGTTTCTCCATCTATGTTAATTGAGAGTTTTACTGGATATAGTAGCCTCGGCTGGCATTTGTGTTCTCTTAGGGTCTGTATGACATCTGCCCAGGCTTTCATAGTCTCAGTTGAGAAGTCTGGTGTAATTCTGGTAGGTCTGCATTTTTATTTTACTTGATCTTTTTCCCTTACTGCTTTAAATATCCTTATTTATTTTGTTCATTTTTTGTGTTTACTATTATGCGACAGGAGGAATTTCTTTTCTGGCCCAATCTATTTGAAATTCTGTAGGTTTCTTGTATGTGTGTGTGCATTTCTTTCTTTAGGTTAGTGAAGTTTATTTCTACAATTTTGTTTGAGATATTTACTGGCCCTTTACGGTGGGTATTTTTGCTCTATTCTATACATATGATCCTTAGGTTTGATCTTCAAATTTTGTCCATGACTTCCTGGATGTTTTGGATTAGGAGGTTTTTGCATTTTGCATGTTCTTTGACAGTTGTGTAAATGTTTTCTATGGTATCTTCTGCCCCTCACATTGTCTCTTCTATCTCTTGTGTTCCTTGGTAATGCTTGGGTCTATGATGTCTGATAGTTTTCCTAGGTTTTCTATCTCTAGTGATGTTTCCCTTTGCGATTTCTTTATTGTTTCTGTTTCCATTTTTAGATCCTGGATGGTTTTGTTCAATTCCTTCACCTGTTTGGTTGTATTTTTCTGTAATTATTTAAGGTATTCTTGTGTTTCCTCTTTAAGGGCTTCTACCTGTTTACCTTCGTTGTCCTCTATTTCTTTAAGGATGTTACTTATGTCCTTTTAAAGAGATTTTTTAACATCATCATAAATTGTGATTTTAACTCAAAATCTTGCTATTCCTATGTGTTGGGGTATCCAGGCTTGCTGTGGTAGGGGAACTGTGTTCTGATGGTGCCATTGCCCTTGGTTTCTGTCGCTTAGCTTCTTGCCCTTTCCTCTCACCTTCTGCTTATCTCTAATCTTAGCTGGTCTTTTTTCTCTGACAGTGGATTTATCTTCCCATAAGGCTGTGTGTCAGCACACCTGGGGAGTAGCTTTCTCTCAGTGGGATCTGGGTACCAATAGCTGTCTCACAGGTTTAGCTCCTGGCACAGGTGGAAACCATAAGGATCCTGTCCAAGACTGCTCCTGGTTTCCTGTGTCCAGAAGGCTCCAGTTGGGTTCCTCTTTGGCCAGGAATGTGAGCAAAAGTGGTGGTCTCACCTGTGCTCTCAGGACTTTGTACTTCTGAGAGTCCTCTCTCTCTCCATGGGATCTATATATAGAGAACTGTGGTATTGGTTCAGCTCAGGGTGCTGTCAGAAGCTGGAAGGATCTTATCCCAGACTGTTCCTCAGTTCCTTTGTCCTGAGGGCTCCAGGCAGGTCTCTTGGAACCAAAGTGGTTGTTTTACCTCTGCTCTCAGGTGTGTCAGTGCTCCTGGAGACTGGCTTGTTCCCGGCGCGATCTGGGTATAGACAGAGAGCTGTGTCACAGGTGACAACTGGAAGGATCCTGTCCCAGTCATCTCTTAGGTTTCTGTGTCCAGAAGTCTCCAGGCGGGTTCCTCTTGGGCCAGGAATTTGAGCAGAAGTGGTGGTCTCTCCTTTGCACTCAGAATTGTTTGAACTTCTGAGAGTCTGGGTACAGGATCTGGGTACAGAGAACTGTGGTCCTGGATCAGGTCTGGGTGCAGGCGGAAACCATTACAGAAGCTTTTCAATTTATGAGGTCCCATTTCTGGATTGTTGATCTTAGAACATAATTATTAGTATTACGTTCAGGAAATTTTCCTCTGTGCCCATGTGTTCAAGGCCTTTCCCCACATCCTCTTCCGTTAGACTCAGTATATCTGGTTTTCTGTGGAGGTCCTTGATCTCCTTTGACTTGAGATTTTTATGAGGATCGATTTGCATTCATCTACATGCTGACCACTAGTTCAACCAGCACCATTTGTTGAAAATGCTTTTTCCACTGGATACTTTTAGCTTCTTTGTCAAAGATCAAGTGACCTTAGGTGTTTGGTTCATTTCTGGGTCTTCAATTCTATTTATTGTTTTACTTAACTGTTTCTATGTACCAATACCATGCAGTGTTTATCAAGATTTCTCTGTAATACGGCTTGAAGTCAGAGATGGTGATTCCCTCAGAAGTTATTTTATTGTTGAGAATAGTTTTTGCTGTCCTGGATATTTTATTATTCTAAATAAATTTGCAAATTTCTCTTTCTAACTCTATGAAGAATTGAGTAGAAATTTTGATGGGGATGTCATTGAATATGTAGATTGCTTTTGGCAAGATGACCATTTTCATGAATTAATACTGCTAATCCATGCTCATGGGAGATCTTTCCATTTTCTGAGATCATCTTTGATTTCTGTCTTCAGAGACTTAAACTTTGTCTCATACAGATATTTCACTTGCTCATTTAAAGTCACACCAAGGTATTTTATATTATTTGTGACTACTATGAATTGTGTCATTTCCATAATTTTTTCTCAGCCTATTTATTCTTTGAGTAGAAGAAGGCTACTAATTTGTTTGAATTAATTTTATATTCATCCACTTTGCTGAAGTTTTTCAGGTTTAGGAGTTCTCTGTTGGAATTTTGGATGTCATTTAAGTAAACTATCATATCATCTGCAAAAAGGGATATTTTGACTACTTCCTTTCGAATTAATATCCCTTTGACCTCCTTTTGCTGTCTGATTGCTCTGGCTTGGACTTAGAGTACTATATTGAATAGATAGGGATAGAGTGGGCAGCCTTGTCTAATCCCTGATTTTAGTGGGATTGCTTCAAGTTTCTCTCCATTTAGTCTGATGTTGGCTACTGGCTTTCTGTATATTGCTTTTACTATGTTTAGGTATGGGCTTCGAATTCCTGATCATTCCAAGACTTTTATCATGAAGGTGTGTTGAATATTGTCAAATATTTTCTCAACATCTAATGAGATGATATGTGGGTTTTTCAGTTTGTTTTGTTATATAGTGGATTACATTAATGGATTTTCATATATTTAACCTTCCCTGCATTCCTGGGATAAAGCCTGCTAGATCATGTTGGATGACTGTTGGATGTGATCTTTGATTAGTTTTGCAAGAATTTTATTGAGTATTTTTGCATCGATATTCATAAAGGAAATTGATCTGAATTCCTCTTTCTCTCTTGGGTCTTTGTGTGGATTAGGTTTAAGTGTAATTGTGATGTCATAGAAGTTATTGGGTAGTGTCCCTTCCGTTTCTAATTTGTGGAATATTTTGAAGAGTATTGGTCTTAAATCTTCTTTGAGGGTCTGATAAAATTCAACACTAAACTTGTCCCTTTTTTGCTTGGAAGACTTTTAATGACTGCTTCTATTTTTTTTAGGGACTATGGTCCTGTTTGGATAGTTTATCTGATCCTGATTAACGTTAGTACCTGATAACTGTCTAGAAAATTGTTCATCTCATTCAGATATTCCAGTTCTGTTGAGTACAGGTTTTTGTAGTAGGATATTATTTTTTTTTGGTATTTCCTCAGTTTCTATTGTTATGTCTCCATTTTTATTTCTGATTTTGCTAATTTGGATACTCTTTCAATGCCCTCTTGTTATTCTGGCTAGGATTTATTTATCTTGTTGATTTTCTCAAAGAACCAGCTCCTGGTTTTGTTGATTCTTTGTATAGTTCTTTTTGTTTCTACTTGGTTGATCTCAGCCCTGATTTTGATTATTTCCTGCCTTCTACTCCTCTTGGGTGTATTCACTTCTTTTTGTTCTAGAGCTTTCAGATGTGTTGTCAAGCTGCTAGTGTATGCTCTCTCCAGTTTCTTTTTAGAGGCACTCAGAGCTGTGTGTTTTCCTGTAAGCAGAAGTCTTAGATTTATTTCTCTATTTCTTTTTTGACCAAGTCATCATTGGAGACAGCATTGTTCAACTTTCATGTGTTTTTTGGCTTTCTGTTGTTTTTGTTGTTATTGAAGTCCAGCCTTAATCTGTGGAGATCTGATAGGATGCGTGAGATGATTTCAATCTTCTTATACCTGCTGAGTCCTGTTTTGTGACAGATTATATGGTCATTTTTGCTGTAGGTTCCATGATGTCTTAGGAAGGAGCTATATTCTTTTGTTTTTGTATAAATTGTTGTGACAATATTTATTAAATACATTTGGTTCATAACTTCTATTAGTTCCCTGTGTCTGTTTAGTTTCCATTTCCATGATCTGTTCATTGCTGAAAGTGGGTTGTTGATGTCTTCCTTTCTTATTGTGTCAGGTACAATATGCCCTTTGCGCTTTAGTAAAGTTTGTTTTATGAATGTAGATGCCCTTGCATTTGGAGCTGAGAAGTTTAGTACTGAGGGTTTATCTTTGTAGATTTTTCCTTTGACAAGTATCAAGTGTCCTTATGTTGCATTAAAAATTAAAAATTCAACCGTGGTGAGACAGTCACTGGAGAAGATTGCCTCAATTCATCTACAGAGAAATACTGTCCAGAAAGGGACACATTATGCCAAGTAGTTGACTGATAATCTTTGCTGAGTCAGAATTATCAGTCCTTCAAAATTCTGCCTTATCAAGCCGTGCCAGATGATTCTGGGCCTGAAGGCTGAACTGATGCTCTAACATTTTGAGGAATGGGAGACTGTCCAGGTGATCAATGGTGTCTGTTAATTGGCTATGTTTTTGAAGTTATCTTTTGTGCTTCTCATAATTTCAGGTAATATTAGTTGCTCCCAGATTACTGACAGAGTTGAAAACCTAGCCTACCTAGGGTAATTAACTTTGAGAAAACATAGTAATTTAGATGTTCAAGTGGTAATAGTTGTGCACAGCTTACATTTGAAAGAAAAGTATTTTTTTTAATTAAACAGAAGGGTGATGTGTAGGTTGATATCAAGGATACATGATTGAACAGTAGAGAGTGGGGTGGGGACAATGTTTTTGTAAGGCAGGAGAGAGGAGGAAGGAGAGGGCTCAAGATAGAGTTTATGGAAGAGGATGGTTTAGATTTAGGTGAACTAGATCAATTTTTATCTTGTCTAGTTGGGTGGTTTATATCTTGGGCAGTGAATTTATCGTGGGGATGAATTGTGGATTGAGAATTTAACATGATGTCATTATATAGCAAGGTGGGTCCCAGATAAGGCATAGGCTATCATTGGAGGTGTAGGAAGGGTAGGCAGGGAAAAGTCTAGGAAGGAGGGAGGAGAAAGATGAGTGAAGAAAATCAAGATGCAGACAACAGAGCAGGATGATCTAGATCCAGGCACACTGGGTTGATTTTGTCTTGTATAGGTGGGTGGTTTAAATGTTTATTTATTTTTTTTATTAACTTCAGTATTTCTTATATACATTTCGAATGTTATTCCCTTTCCCGGTTTCCGGGCAAACATCCCCCTCCCCCCTCCCCTTCCTTATGGGTGTTCCCCTCCCAACCCTCCCCCCATTGCCGCCCTCCCCCCATAGACTAGTTCACTGGGGGTTCAGGCTTAGCAGGACCCAGGGCTTCCCCTTCCACTGGTGCTCTTACTAGGATATTCATTGCTAACTATGGGGTCAGAGTCCAGGGTCAGTCCGTGTATAGTCTTTAGGTAGTGGCTTAGTCCCTGGAAGCTCTGGTTGCTTGGCATTGTTGTACTTTTGGGGTCTCGAGCCCCTTCAAGCTCTTCCAGTTCTTTCTCTGATTCCTTCAACGGGGGTCCTATTCTCAGTTCAGTGGTTTGCTGCTGGCATTCGCCTCTGTATTTGCTGTATTCTGGCTGTGTCTCTCAGGAGCGATCTACATCCAGCTCCTGTCGGTCTGCACTTCTTTGCTTCATCCATCTTGTCTAATTGGGTGGCTGTATATGTATGGGCCACATGTGGGGCAGGCTCTGAATGGGTGTTACTTCAGTCTCTGTTTTAATCTTTGCCTCTCCCTTCCCTGCCAAGGGTATTCTTTTTCCTCATTTAAAGAAGGAGTGAAGCATTCACATTTTGATCATCCGTCTTGAGTTTCGTTTGTTCTAGGGATCTAGGGTAATTCAAGCATTTGGGCTAATAGCCACTTATCAATGAGTGCATACCATGTATGTCTTTCTGTGATTGGGTTAGCTCACTCAGGATGAGGTTTAAATGTTTATTAATTGGCAGTGAATTCATTGTGTGGACATATTGTGGATTGGGAACTTAACTTGTAAATCTAATTGCTAAAATACAAGTTTCTGGACCTTTCATTTACTGGGCTAAAGAGGATAGTATGTTAAAGAAATGGAGTGTTCAGATCTGGTTCTGTTGCCCACTTGGAGTGAGAACTCGAAAGGGCCTATAGAACAAAATGTGTGTGTGTGTGTGTGTGTGTGTGTGTGTGTGTGTGTGTGTGCATTGTAACTACCGCATAGGGGACTGAGTGTTAGAGTAGTTGTTGGAGTGAGCGGATCTGGCTCATGAGAACTGATAAAAAAACGTTCCTTTTTAATCATACCACAACATTCAAAAGTCTTGAAAAGATCAGGAATTCAAGGCCCATACCTAAACATAGGAAAAGCAATATATAGTAAGCCAATAGGCAACCTCAAACAAAATGGAGGGAAACTTGAAGCAATCCCACTAAAATCAGGGACTAGACAGGGCTGTTCACACTCTCTCTACCTATTCAATATAGTACTTGAAGTCCTAGCCAGAGCAATCAAAAAACAAAAGGAGGTCAAAAGGATACAAATTGGAATGTAAGAAGTCAAAATATCATCTTCCTGGTTGCTGCCCCTGCAGAGAGCTCGTGAGCAGAACCCCGCGAGCGAACTTGAGCCTCGGGACCACAGGTAAGACCAATTTTCTGCTGCAAGAGACCTGCCTGGTGAACTTGGGACACACAGAGGCAGAATTCCTCTAGGACCGGGCACCTCCTGTGTTTACCTGGAGTCCCACACCCGCGGATCCCAGCCCGCAGCAGCTCTCTGCTCCCAGACACCGTGGGAGAGAGACCCCACCGCCTGGTCAGGTGGGCACTCCTGAGGCTGCAGAGCGGAAGAGACCACCAATACTGCCCACACCTGCCCACATACCTGGCCCAAGAGGAAACTGTATAAGGCCTCTGGGTTCCTGTGGGTGAGGGCCCAGGATCGGCAGGACACCTGCGCCTGAGACACCACCGGAATCTGAAGGAAACAGACCGGATAAACAGTTCTCTGCACCCAAATCCCATGGGAGGGAGAGCTAAACCTTCAGAGAGGCAGACAAGCCTGGGAAACCAGAAGAGACTGCACTCTGCACAAACATTACTGATTCCGGAGGAAACACCAAACGCCATCTGGAACCCTGGTGCACTGAAGCTCCCGGAAACGGCGGCGCAGATCTTCCTGGTTGCTGCCGCCGCAGAGAGCTTTTGGGCAGCACCCCGTGAGCGAACTTGAGCCTTGGGACCACAGGTAAGACCAAATTTTATGCTGCAAGTGACCTGCCTGGTGAACTCAAGACACAGGCCCACAGGAACAGCTGAAGACCTGTAGAGTAGAAAAACTACACACCAGAAAACAGAACACTCTGTCTCCATAACTGGCTGAAAGAACACAGGAAAACAAGTCTACAGCACTCCTGAAACAAGGCTTATAGGGCAGTCTAGCCACTGTCAGAAATAGCAGAACAAAGTAACACTAGAGATAATCTGATGGCGAGAGGCAAGCGCAGGAACACAAGCAACAGAAACCAAGACTACATGGCACCATCGGAGCCCAATTCTCCCATCAAAACAAACATGGAATATCTAAACACACCAGAAAAGCAAGATCTAGTTTCAAAATCATATTTGATCATGATGCTGGAGGACTTCAAGAAAGACGTGAAGAACTCCCTTAGAGAACAAGTAGAAGCCTACAGGGAGGAATCGCAAAAATGCCTGAAAGAATTCTAGGAAAACATAAATAAACAAGTAGAAGCCCATAGAGGGGAGACAAAAAATCCCTGAAAGAATTCCAGGAAAACATAAATAAACAAGTAGAAGCCCATAGAGAGGAGACACAAAAATCCCTGAAAGAATTCTAGGAAAACACAATCAAACAGTTGAAGGAATTAAAAATGGAAATAGAAGCAATCAAGAAAGAACACATGGAAACAACCCTGGATATAGAAAACCAAAAGAAGAGACAAGGAGCTGTAGATACAAGCTTCACCAACAGAATACAGGAGATGGAAGAGAGAATCTCAGGAGCAGAAGGTTCAATAGAAATCATCGACTCAACTGTCAAAGATAATGTAAAGCGGAAAAAGCTATTGGTCCAAAACATACAGGAAATCCAGGATTCAATGAGAAGATCAAACCTAAGGATAATAGGTATAGAAGAGAGTGAAGACTCCCAGCTCAAAGGACCAGTAAATATCTTCAACAAAATCATAGAAGAAAACTTCCCTAACCTAAAAAAAGAGATACCCATAGGCATACAAGAAGCCTACAGAACTCCAAATAGATTGGACCAGAAAAGAAACACCTCCCGTCACATAATAGTCAAAACACCAAATGCACAAAATAAAGAAAGAATATTAAAAGCAGTAAGGGAAAAAGGTCAAGTAACATATAAAGGCAGACCTATCAGAATCACACCAGACTTTTCGCCAGAAACTATGAAGGCCAGAAGATCCTGGACAGATGTCATACGGACCCTAAGAGAACACAAATGCCAGCCCAGGTTACTGTATCCTGCAAAACTCTCAATTAACATAGATGGAGAAACCAAGATATTCCATGACAAAACCAAATTTACACAATATCTTTCTACAAATCCAGCACTACAAAGGATAATAAATGGTAAAGCCAAACATAAGGAGGCAAGCTATACCCTAGAAGAAGCAAGAAACTAATCGTCTTGGCAACAAAACAAAGAGAAGAAAAGCACAAAAACATAACCTCACATCCAAATAGGAATACGACAGGAAGCAATAATCACTATTCCTTAATATCTTTGAACATCAATGGCCTCAACTCCCCAATAAAGAGACATAGATTAACAAACTGGATACGCAACGAGGACTCTGCATTCTGCTGCCTACAGGAAACACACCTCAGAGACAAAGACAGACACTACCTCAGAGTGAAAGGCTGGAAAACAACTTTCCAAGCAAATGGTCGGAAGAAGCAAGCTGGAGTTGCCATTCTAATATCAGATAAAATCAATTTTCAACTAAAAGTCATCAAAAAAGATAAGGAAGGACACTTCATATTCATCAAAGGAAAAATCCACCAAGATGAACTCTCAATCCTAAATATCTATGCCCCAAATAAAAGGGCACCTACATACGTAAAAGAAATCTTACTAAAGCTCAAACCAAATATTGCACCTCATACAATAATAGTGGGAGATTTCAACACCCCACTCTCATCAATGGACAGATCATGGAAACAGAAATTAAACAGAGACGTAGACAGACTAAGAGAAGTCATGAGCCAAATGGACTTAACGGATATTTATAGAACATTCTATCCTAAAGCAAAAGGATATACCTTCTTCTCAGCTCCTCATGGTACTTTCTCCAAAACTGATCATATAATTGGTCAAAAAACGGGCCTCAACAGGTACAGAAAGATAGAAATAATCCCATGCATGCTACTGGACCACCACGGCCTAAAACTGGACTTCAATAACAATAAGGGAAGAATGCCCACATATACGTGGAAATTGAACAATGCTCTACTCAATGATAACCTGGTCAAGGAAGAAATAAAGAAAGAAATTAAAAACTTTTTAGAATTTAATGAAAATGAAGGTACAACATACCCAAACTTATGGGACACAATGAAAGCTGTGCTAAGAGGGAAACCCAAAGCGCTGAGTGCCTGCAGAAAGAAACAGGAAAGAGCATATGTCAGCAGCTTGACAGCACACCTAAAAGCTCTAGAACAAAAAGAAGCAAATACACCCAGGAGGAGTAGAAGGCAGGAAATAATCAAACACAGAGCTGAAATCAACCAAGTAGAAACAAAAAGGACCATAGAAAGAATCAACAGAACCAAAAGTTGGTTCTTTGAGAAAATCAGCAGGATAGATAAACCCTTAGCCAGACTAATGAGAGAACACAGAGAGTGTGTCCAAATTAATAAAATCAGAAATGAAAAGGGAGACATAACTACAGATTCAGCGGAAATTCAAAAAATCATCAGATCTTACTATAAAAGCCTATATTCAACAAAATTGAAATCTGCAGGAAAAGGACAATTTCCTAAACAGATACCAGGTACCGAAGTTAAATCAGGAACAGATAAACCAGTTAAACAACCCCATAACTCCTAAGGAAATAGAAGCAGTCATTAAAGGTCTCCCAACCAAAAAGAGCCCAGGTCCAGACGGGTTTAGTGCAGAATTCTATCAGACCTTCATAGATGACCTCATACCAATATTATCCAAACTATTCCACAAAATTGAAACGGATGGATCACTACCGAATTCCTTCTATGAAGCCACAATTACTCTTATACCTAAACCACACAAAGACCCAACAAAGAAAGAGAACTTCAGACCAATTTCCCTTATGAATATCGATGCAAAAATACTCAATAAAATTCTGGCAAACTGAATCCAAGAGCACATCAAAACAATCATCCACCATGATCAAGTAGGCTGCATCCCAGGCATGCAGGGATGGTTTAATATACGGAAAACCATCAACATGATCCATTATATAAACAAACTGAAAGAAAAAACCACATGATCATTTCATTAGATGCTGAGAAAGCATTTGACAAAATTCAACACCGCTTCATGATAAAAGTCCTGGAAAGAATAGGAATTCAAAGCCCATACCTAAACATAGTAAAAGCCATATACAGCAAACCAGTTGCTAACATTAAACTAAATGGAGAGAAACTTGAAGGAATCCCACTAAAATCAGGGACTAGACAAGGATGCCCACTCTCTCCCTACTTATTCAATATAGTTCTTGAAGTTCTAGCCAGAGCAATCAGACAACAAAACAAGGTCAAGGGGATACAGATCGGAAAAGAAGAAGTCCAAATATCACTATTTGCAGATGATATGATAGTATATTTAAGTGATCCCAAAAGGTCCACCAGAGAACTACTAAAGCTGATAAACAACTTCAGCAAAGTGGCTGGGTATAAAATTAACTCAAATAAACCAGGAGCCTTCCTCTACACAAAAGAGAAACAAGCCGAGAATAAATTAGGGAAACGACACCCTTCATAATAGACCCAAATAATATAAAGTACCTCGGTGTGACTTTAACCAAGCAAGTAAAAGGTCTGTACAATAGGAATTTCAAGACACTGAAGAAAGAAATTGAAGAAGACCTCAGAAGATGGAAAGATCTCCCATGCCCATGGATTGGCAGGATCAATATAGTAAAAATGGACATTTTACCAAAAGCGATCTACAGATTCAATGCAATCCCCATCAAAATACCAATCCAATTCTTCAAAGAGTTAGACAGAACAATTTGCAAATTCATCTGGAATAACAAAAAACCCAGGATAGCTAAAACTATCCTCAACAATAAAAGGACTTCAGGGGGAATCACTATCCCTGAACTGAAGCAGTATTACAGAGCAATATTGATAAAAACTGCATGGTATTGATACAGAGACAGACAGATAGACCAATGGAAGAAAATAGAAGACTCAGAAATGAACCCACACACCTATAGTCACTTGATTTTTGACAAAGGAGCCAAAACCATCCGATGGAAAAAAGATAGCATTTTCAGCAAATGGTGCTGGTTCAACTGGAGGTCAATATGTAGAAGAATGCAGATCGATCCATACTTATCAACCTGTACAAAGCTTAAGTCCAAGTAGATCAAGGACCTCCACATCATACCAGACACACTCAAACAAATAGAAGAAAAACTAGGGAAGCATCTGGAACACGTGGGCACTGGAAAAAATTTCCTGAACAAAACACCAATGGCTTATGCTCTAAGATCAAGAATCAAAAAATGGCATCTTATAAATCTGCAAAGCTTCTGTAAGGCAAAGGACACTGTGGTTAGGACAAAACGGCAACCAACAGATTGGGAAAAGATCTTTACCAATCCTACAACAGATAGAGGCCTTATATTCAAAATATACAAAGAACTCTAGAAGTTAGACCACAGGGAGACAAATAACCCTATTAAAAAATGGGGTTCAGAACTAAACAAAGAATTCATAGCTGAGGAATGCCGAATGGCTGAGAAACACCTAAAGAAATGTTCAACATCTTTAGTCATAAGGGAAATGCAAATCAAAACAACCCTGAGATTTCACCTCACACGAGTGAGAATGGCTAAGATCAAATACTCAGGTGACAGCAGTTGCTGGCAAGGATGCGGAGAAAGAGGAACACTCCTCCATTGTTGGTGGGATTGCAGACTGGTACAACCATTCTGGAAATCAGTCTGGAGTTTCCTCAGAAAATTGGACATTGAACTGCCTGAGGATCCAGCTATACCTCTCTTGGGCATATACCCAAAAGATGCCCCAACACATAAAAAAGGCAGGTGCTCCACTATGTTCATCGCAGCCTTATTTATAATAGCCAGAAGCTGGAAAGACCACAGATGCCCTTCAACAGAGGAATGGATACAGAAAATGTGGTACTTCTGCACAATGGAATATTACTCAGCTATCAAAAACAATGATTTTACGAAATTCGTAGGCAAAGGGTTGGAACTGGAAAATATCATTCTGAGTGAGCTAACCCAATCACAGAAAGACATACATGGTATGCACTCATTGATAAGTGGCTATTAGCCCAAATGCTTGAATTACCCTAGATGCCTAGAACAAACGAAACTCAAGACGGATGATCAAAATGTGAATGCTTCACTCCTTCTTTAAAAGGGGAACAAGAATACCCTTGGCAGGGAAGAGAGGGGCAAAGATTAAAACAGAGACTGAAGTAACACCCATTCAGAGCCTGCCCCACATGTGGCCCATACATATACAGCCACCCAATTAGACAAGATGGATGAAGCAAAGAAGTGCAGACCTACATGAGCTGAATGTAGATCGCTTCTGAGAGACACAGCCAGAATACAGCAAATCCAGAGGTGAATGCCAGCAGCAAACCACTGAACTGAGAATAGGACCCCCGTTGAAGGAATCAGAGAAAGAACTGGAAGAGCTTGAAGGGGCTCGAGACCCCATATGTACAACAATGCCAAGCAACCAGAGCTTCCAGGGCCTAAGCCACTACCTAAAGACTATACATGGACTGACCCTGGACTCTGACCCCATAGGTGGCAATGAATATCCTAGTAAGAGCACCAGTGGAAGGGGAAGCCCTGGGTCCTGCTAAGACTGAACCCCCAGTGAACTAGACTGTGGGGGGGAGGGCGCCAATGGGGGGAGGGTTGGGAGGGGAACACCCATAAGGAAGGGGAGGGGGGAGAGTATGTTTTCCCAGAAACCGGGAAAGGGAATAACACTCGAAATGTATATAAGAAATACTCAAATTAATTAAAAAAAAGACAGTTTTCAATTATTTCATTTTAATCAATAAAGCCTATTTTTGTGCTTTGTGCTTAAAAAAAGAAGTCAATATATCACTATTTGCAGATGATATGATAGTATACTTAAGTCACCCCAAAAGTTCCACCAGAGAACTTCCAAACTTGATAAACACTTTCAGCAAAGTGGCTGGATATAAAATTAACTCAGAAAAATCAGTAGCTTTCCTCTACTCAAATGATAAAAAGGCTGAAAAAGAAACTAGATAGTTTGTTTAATTACTGGATTGTTGAGTTCTTTTTTTTTTATTATTATTAACTTGAGTATTTCTTATATACAATTCGAGTGTTATTCCCTTTCCCTGTTTCCGGGCAAAAATCCCCCACCCCCTTCCCCGCTCCCCTTCCTTATGGGTATTCCCCTCCCAACCCTCCCCCCATTGCCGCCCTCCCCCCAAAATTCTAGTTCACTGGGGGTTCAGTCTTAGCAGGACCCAGGGCTTCCCCTTCCACTGGTGCTCTTACTAAGATGTTCATTGCTACCTATGGGGTCAGAGTCCAGGGTCAGTCCATGTATAGTCTTTAGGTAGTGGCGTAGTCCCTGGAAGCTCGGGTTGCTTGGCATTGTTGTACATATGGGGTCTCGAGCCCCTTCAAGCTCTTCCAGTTCTTTCTCTGATTCCTTCAACGGGGGTCCTATTCTCAGTTCAGTGGTTTGCTGCTGGCATTCGCCTCTGTATTTGCTGTATTCTGGCTGTGTCTCTCAGGAGCGATCTACATCTGGCTCCTGTCGGTCTGCACTTCTTTGCTTCATCCATCTTGTCTAATTGGGTGGCTGTATATGTATGGGCCATATGTGGGGCAGGCTCTGAATGGGTGTTACTTCAGTCTCTGTTTTAATCTTTGCCTCTCTCTTCCCTGCCAAGGGTATTCTTGTTCCCCTTTTAAAGAAGGCGTGAAACATTCACATTTTGATCATCCGTCTTGAGTTTCATTTGTTCTAGGCATCTAGGGTAATTCAAGCATTTGGGCTAATAGCCACTTATCAATGAGTGCATACCATGTATGTCTTTCTGTGATTGGGTTAGCTCACTCAGGATGATATTTTCCAGTTCCAACCATTTGCCTACGAATTTCATTAAGTCATTGTTTTTTTTTTTCTTTTTTCTTTTTTTTATTAACTTGAATATTTCTTATATACATTTCGAGTGTTATTCCCTTTCCCGGTTTCCGGGCAAACATCCCCCTCCCCCCTCCCCTTCCTTATGGGTGTTCCCCTCCCAACCCTCCCCCCATTGCCGCCCTCCTCCCATAGACTAGTTCACTGGGGGTTCATTGTTTTTGATAGCTGAGTAATATTCCATTGTGTAGATGTACCACATTTTCTGTATTCATTCCTCTGTTGAAGGGCATCTGGGTTCTTTCCAGCTTCTGGCTATTATAAATAAGGCTGCGATGAACATAGTGGAGCACGTGTCTTATTTATATGTTGGGGCATCTTTTGGGTATAAGACCAAGAGAGGTATAGCTGGATCCTCAGGCAGTTCAATGTCCAATTTTCTGAGGAAACTCCAGACTGATTTCCAGAATGGTTGTACCAGTCTGCAATCCCACCAACAATGGAGGAGTGTTCCTCTTTCTCCGCATCCTCGCCAGCATCTGCTGTCACCTGAGTTTTTGATCTTAGCCATTCTCACTCGTGTGAGGTGAAATCTCAGGGTTGTTTTGATTTGCATTTCCCTTATGACTAAAGATGTTGAACATTTCTTTAGGTGTTTCTCAGTCATTAGGCATTCCTCAGCTGTGAATTCTGTGTTTAGCTCTGAACCCCATTTTTTAATAGGGTTATTTGTCTCCCTGCGGTCTAACTTCTTGAGTTCTTTGTATATTTTGGATATAAGGCCTCTATCTGTTGTAGGATTGGTAAAGATCTTTTCCCAATCTGTTGGTTGCCGTTTTGTCCTAAGCAGAGTGTTCTTTGCCTTACAGAAGCTTTGCAGTTTTATGAGATCCCATTTTTTGATTCTTGATCTTAGAGCATAAGCCATTGGTGTTTTGTTCAGTAAATTTTTTCCAGTGCCCATGTGTTCCAGATGCTTCCCTAGTTTTCTTTTTTAGTTTGAGTGTGTCTGGTTTGATGTGGAGGTCCTTGATCCACTTGGACTTAAGCTTTGTACAGGGTGATAAGCATGGATCAATCTGCATTCTTCTACATATTGACCTCCAGTTGAACCAGCACCATTAGCTGAAAATGCTATCTTTTTTCCATTTGATGGTTGTGGCTCCTTTGTCAAAAATCAAGTGCCCATAAGTGTGTGGGTTCATTTCTGGGTCTTCAGTTCTGTTCCATTGGTCTATCTGTCTGTCTCTGTACCAATACCATGCAGTTTTTATCACTATTGCTCTGTAATACTGCTTGAGTTCAGGGATAGTGATTCCCCCTGAAGTCCTTTTATTGTTGAGGATAGTTTTAGCTATCCTGGGTTTTTTGTTATTCCAGATGAATTTGCAAATTGTTCTGTCTAACTCTTTGAAGAATTGGATTGGTATTTTGATGGGGATTGCATTGAATCTGTAGATCGCTTTTGGTAAAATGTCCATTTTTACTATATTGATCCTGCCAATCCATGAGCATGGGAGATATTTCCATCTTCTAAGGTCTTCTTCAATTTCTTTCTTCAGTGTCTTGAAGTTCTTATTGTACAGATCTTTTACTTGCTTGTTTAAAGTCACACCGAGGTACTTTATATTATTTGGGTCTATTATGAAGGGTGTCGTTTCCCTAATTTCTTTCTCGGCTTGTTTCTCTTTTGTGTAGAGGAAGGCTCCTGATTTATTTGAGTTAATTTTATACCCAGCCACTTTGCTGAAGTTGTTTATCAGCTTTAGTAGTTCTCTGGTGGACCTTTTGGGATCACTTAAATATACTATCATATCATCTGCAAATAGTGATATTTGGACTTCTTCTTTTCCGATCTGTATCCCCTTGACCTCCTTTTGTTGTCTGATTGCTCTGGCTAGAACTTCAAGAACTATATTGAGTAAGTATGGAGAGAGTGGGCAGCCTTGTCTAGTCCCTGATTTTAGTGGGATTCCTTCAAGTTTCTCTCCATTTAGTTTAACGTTAGCAACTGGTTTGCTGTATATGGCTTTTACTATGTTTAGGTGTGGGGCTTGAATTCCTATTCTTTCCAGGACTTTTATCATGAAGGGGTGTTGAATTTTGTCAAATGCTTTCTCAGCATCTAATGAAATGATCATGTGGTTTTGTTCTTTCAGTTTGTTTATATAATGGATCACGTTAATGGTTTTCTGTGTGTTAAACCATCCCTGCATGCCTGGGATGAAGCCTACTTGATCATGGTGGATGATTGTTTTGATGTGCTCTTGGATTCGGTTTGCCAGAATTTTATTAAGTATTTTTGCATCGATATTCATAAGGGAAATTGGTCTGAAATTCTCTTTCTTTGTTGGGTCTTTGTGTGGTTTAGGTATAAGAGTAATTGTGGCTTCATAGAAGGAATTCGGTAGTGATCCATCTGTTTCAATTTTGTGGAATAGTTTGGATAATATTGGTATGAGGTCTTCTGTGAAGGTCTGATAGAATTCTGCACTAAACCCGTCTGGACCTGGGCTCTTTTTGGTTGGGAGACCTTTAATGACTGCTTCTATTTCCTTAGGAGTTATGGGGTTGTTTAACTGCTTTATCTGTTCCTGATTTAACTTCGGTACCTGGTATCTGTCTAGGAAATTGTCCATTTCCTGCAGATTTTCAAGTTTTGTTGAATATAGGCTTTTATAGTAAGATCTGATGATTTTTTGAATTTCCGCTGAATCTGTAGTTATGTCTCCCTTTTCATTTCTGATTTTATTAATTTGGACGCACTCTCTGTGTCCTCTCATTAGTCTGGCTAAGGGTTTATCTATCCTGCTGATTTTCTCAAAGAACCAACTTTTGGTTCTGTTGATTCTTTCTATGGTCCTTTTTGTTTCTACTTGGTTGATTTCAGCTCTGAGTTTGATTATTTCCTGCCTTCTACTCCTCCTGGGTGTATTTGCTTCTTTTTGTTCTAGAGCTTTTAGGTGTGCTGTCAAGCTGCTGACATACGCTCTTTCCTGTTTCTTTCTGCAGGCACTCAGCGCTATGAGTTTTCCTCTTAGCACAGCTTTCATAGTGTCCCATAAGTTTGGGTATGTTGTACCTTCATTTTCATTAAATTCTAAAGAGTCTTTAATTTCTTCCTTGACCAGGTTATCATTGAGTAGAGCATTGTTCAATTTCCACGTATATGTGGGCATTCTTCCCTTATTGTTATTGAAGTCCAGTTTTAGGCCGTGGTGGTCCAGTAGCATGCATGGGATTATTTCTATCTTTCTGTACCTGTTGAGGCCCGTTTTTTGACCAATTATATGATCAGTTTTGGAGAAAGTACCATGAGGAGCTGAGAAGAAGGTATATCCTTTTGCTTTAGGATAGAATGTTCTATAAATATCCGTTAAGTCCATTTGGCTCATGACTTCTCTTAGTCTGTCTACGTCTCTGTTTAATTTCTGTTTCCATGATCTGTCCATTGATGAGAGTGGGGTGTTGAAATCTCCCACTATTATTGTATGAGGTGCAATATTTGGTTTGAGCTTTAGTAAGATTTCTTTTACGTATGTAGGTGCCCTTGTATTTGGGGCATAGATATTTAGGATTGAGAGTTCATCTTGGTGGATTTTTCCTTTGATGAATATGAAGTGTCCTTCCTTATCTTTTTTGATGACTTTTAGTTGAAAATTGATTTTATCTGATATTAGAATGGCAACTCCAGCTTGCTTCTTCCGACCATTTGCTTGGAAAGTTGTTTTCCAGCCTTTCACTCTGAGGTAGTGTCTGTCTTTGTCTCTGAGGTGTGTTTCCTGTAGGCAGCAGAATGCAGAGTCCTCGTTGCGTATCCAGTTTGTTAATCTATGTCTCTTTATTGGGGAGTTGAGGCCATTGATGTTCAAAGATATTAAGGAATAGTGATTATTGCTTCCTGTCGTATTCCTATTTGGATGTGAGGTTATGTTTTTGTGCTTTTCTTCTCTTTGTTTTGTTGCCAAGACGATTAGTTTCTTGCTTCTTCTAGGGTATAGCTTGCCTCCTTATGTTGGGCTCTACCATTTATTATCCTTTGTAGTACTGGATTTGTAGAAAGATATTGTGTAAATTTGGTTTTGTCATGGAATATCTTGGTTTCTCCATCTATGTTAATTGAGAGTTTTGCAGGATACAGTAACCTGGGCTGGCATTTGTGTTCTCTTAGTGTCTGTATGCCATCTCTCCAGGATATTCTGGCCTTCATATTTTCTGGAGAAAAGTCTGGTGTAATTCTGATAGGTCTGCCTTTATATGTTACTTGACCTTTTTCCCTTACTGCTTTTAATATTCTTTCTTTATTTTGTGCGTTTGGTGTTTTGACTATTATGTGACGGGAGGTGTTTCTTTTCTGGTCCAATCTATTTGGAGTTCTGTAGGCTTCTTGTATGCCTATGGGTATCTCTTTTTTTAGGTTAGGGAAGTTTTCTTCTATGATTTTGTTGAAGATATTTACTGGTCCTTTGAGCTGGGAGTCTTCACTCTCTTCTATACCTATTATCCTTAGGTTTGATCTTCTCATTGAGTCCTGGATTTCCTGTATGTTTTGGACCAGTAGCTTTTTCCGGTTTACAGTATCTTTGACAGTTGAGTCGATGATTTCTATGGAATCTTCTGCTCCTGAGATTCTCTCTTCCATCTCTTGTATTCTGTTGGTGAGGCTTGTATCTACAGCTCCTTGTCTCTTCTTTTGGTTTTCTATATCCAGGGTTGTTTCCATGTGTTCTTTCTTGATTGCTTCTATTTCCATTTTTAATTCCTTCAACTGTTTGATTGTGTTTTCCTGGAATTCTTTCAGGGATTTTTGTGACTCCTCTCTATGGGCTTCTATTTGTTTATTTATGATTTCCTGGAATGCTTTCAGGGATTTTTGTGACTCCTCTCTATGGGCTTCTACTTGTTTAATTATTTTTCCTGGAATTCTTTCAGGCATTTTTGTGATTCCTCTCTGTAAGCTTCTACTTGTTCTCTAAGGGAGTTCTTCACGTCTTTCTTGAAGTCCTCCAGCATCATGATCAAATATGATTTTGAAACTAGATCTTGCTTTTCTGGTGTGTTTAGATATTCCATGTTTGTTTTGATGGGAGAATTGGGCTCCGATGATGCCATGTAGTCTTGGTTTCTGTTGCTTGGGTTCCTGCGCTTGCCTCTCGCCATCAGATTATCTCTAGTGTTACTTTGTCCTGCTATTTCTGACAGTGGCTAGACTGCTCTATAAGCCTGTGTGTCAGGAGTGCTGTAGACCTGTTTTCCTGTTTTCTTTCAGCCTGTTATGGCGACAGAGTGTTCTGCTTTCGGGCGTGTAGTTTTCCCTCTCTACAAGTCTTCAGCTGTTCCGGTGGGCCTGTGTCTTGTGTTCACCAGACAGGTCACTTGCAGCAGAAAAGTTGGTCTTACCTGTGGTCCCGAGGCTCAAGTTTGCTTGCAGGGTGCTGCCCAAGAGCTCTCCTTGGCAGCAGCAACCAGGAAGAATCGTGCCGCCGTTTCCTGGAGCTTCAGTGCACCAGGGTTCCAGATGGCGTTTGGTGTTTTCCTCTGGTGTCCGAGATGTGTATGCAGAGTGCAGTTTCTTCTGGTTTCCCAGGCGTGTCTGCCTCTCTGAGGGTTTAGCTCTCCCTCCCATGGGATTTGGGTCAGAGAACTGTTTATCCGGTCTGTTTCCTTCAGGTTCAGGCGGTGTCTCAGAGGCAGCGGTCCTGCTGCTCCTGGGCCCTCCCCCTCGGGAACCCAGAGGCCTTATACAGTTTCCTCTTGGGCCAGGGATGTGAGCAGGGGTGGGCAGTGTTGGTGGTCTCTTCTGCTCTGCAGCCTCAGGAGTGCCCACCTGACCAGGCAGTCGGGTCTCTCTCCCAAGGTGTCTGGGAGCAGAGAGCTGCTGCGGGCCGGGATCCGCGGGTGTGGGACTTGTTGAGTTCTTTTTATATTTTGAACATTAGACATCTATCAGATGTTGATTTGGTTAGAATCTCCTAAGATGTTTGTTTCTTTTTATGACTAACAATGTTCTTTACATTACAAAAGCTTTTAAGTTTCATGAAGTTCCATTTATGAATTTTCGATCTTAGTGCCTGAGCTATTAAGACTCTGTTCAGAAACTTGTCTCTTGTGATTTTGTGTTCAATTATGTCTCCAACTTTTTCTTCTGTCTGGTTCAGTGTGGCTGAAGTCTTCGATCAACTTGTACTCAAGATTTATGTAGGTCAACAGATATATGAGTTTATCTGTGTTCTTCTACATACAGATAACCCATTACACCAGCACCATTTGTTGAAAATGCTGCCATGATAGATGACCTTTTTGATGTGATCTTAGATTTGGTTTGTAAGTATTTTATTGTCTATTTTTGCTTCCATGTTCATAACAGAAATTGATCTGTAATTCTCTTTATTTGTTGAGTCTTTATGTGGTTTAGGTATCAAGGTGACTGTGGCCTCATAAAATGAATTGAACAGTGTTCTCACTGTTTCTATTTTGTGGAATAATTTGAAGAATATTGATGTTAACTCTTCTTTAAAATTTTGTAAATTTCTGTGCTAAAACTGTCTGCCCCTTGGCTTGTTTTTGTTAGGAGACTTTCAACGATTGCTTCTATTTTCTTAGGGGTTATTACACGATTTAACTTACCTTTTCTTGATTTAACTTTGGTATGTGGTACCTATTGTGAAAATTATCCATTTCTTTCTTTTAGATTTTCCAATTTTGTGGGATATTATTGTAAAGTATTTCCTTCTGATTCAATTTCCTTTTTTATGATTTTTTATGTCCCCCCCTTCCCCCCAATTTAATTAATTTGGATATTCTCTCCCTGACTTTTAGTTTGAGCATTTTTTTTCTATCTTGTTGGAGTTCTCATAGTACCAATTCTTTGTATCATTGATTCTTTTTACTGTTCTCTAAGTTCCTATTTGATTTCAAACCTCAATTTGGTAATTTCTTGCTTTCTACTTCTCTTTGGTGTGCTGACATTTTTTTTAGTTCTGGCATTCTTGGTTGTGTCATTAGGTTGGTAGCATGAGATCTCACCATCTTTTAATGAAGGTACTTAGTACTATGAATATTGCTTTTAGCACTGCTCACATTATGTTCCATAAATTTAGTGACAGTTTGGTTTAGTTTGCCGCCATCCTAAGTAACATATAAATACAAATTTGTAAGAGGGAAAACACACACACACACACACACACACAAAGTATATACACACACATTAGATATACTAACTCTAGAGAATAATTAACAAATGGAAATAACCTAAACATCCTACTGTAGAACATTCTACTTGCTGTGAGAGGTAAAATAAGTATGTCAGAAAAAAAGTTTGCCCAAAGTCCTCAGTGATTGAGTTACATACCATTATCAAGGGCATTAGATCAAAGAACTTGCCAGTTGAGATTTGACTTAATGTAAAAGAATGCTTTTCTTTAGTGGTTTCCAAGCATTTGAGCACCTGGGAGTCTTGGAACACATCTGATAACCTTTTAGGGGAGTTTGTAGGGAGATCATTACTAGACAAAAACCTAGAAAGTTCTAGAGAATAATTCTTCTGGAAGGCCCTCTATTTTCCATTCATTAGTGCTACAGAGGCAATTTCAACAGAGTGGTGATATACTAGGTTCTGATTTAGATTCTTTTTCTAGTTTTCTCCGTCATCTATGTGCCATAGACCATCTTCTAGAAGCCAAGTGATAGCCATTAATAAAAGGTACGTGAGCCTGTATGCATAATGACAGGTAACAGGGCTAATCCAGGAAAAATGCTGGGTCCTATTTTCCCGGAATCTTTTAATGGTTGATTCTGGGATGAAACACTCAGCACTGACTTTGTAGGGCAAGCCCTGACTAAATGAAAAATAGACTCCTTAATTTAGATGCTGAGTAGACTGTAAATTTGTGAGGGAAATTGTTTTCAATTTTAGCTTCATGGGTTCAAAGATAATGCTAATGGGGCAAGGTCACAGGCTCAATCCCAACCTCTATTATAGACTTAATACCATTTAAAAACAAGTCTGTCCCACAGTCATAGACTGATTACAAGATTTTAGTGAAATGGTTCATCAATTTGTTCTAATTGCTCTACTAATTCTACACTATATGAGAAACCAAACCCACTCTATAATCAATAGGCAATGGTATAGCCTTGCATAAGAAAGGAAAATATCCATTTATCATTATACATTGATTTAGATACAGTGATTTTATAGATAGCTCTTTAAGACAGTACAATAATCAGCTGCCTATTTCTAAGTAATACCAGTTCATTGTCCCATCTGAAGTATGTCCCTGCATCTATAGGTTTGACATTTTTATGTATATAGCCTGTCTGAGAGGCTGATAGAGTTGCATAACGAAACATTGAGACATTTTTGTTAGGAGATCAGAATACAGGATGAAATTATTAAATATTTTCATTAGATTGTTAGGTACCCTTGAGTTTCTGTCTCAATGATGTTTAGAACATTTCTAACCCTTAGAAACCACTACTTTAGCCACCAACCTCTCCATGAAAGGAGGGAAGTATAACAGAGACCTCTGTCCTGGGAAGTATGCTTCTATCATCCCTATTTTACCTTAAAGAAATCAGAGGATCCTATATAGTTTGTTTAAGCATATTGCAAATTAAATTTCAAATCAAGTGACATGCATAGTATACCACAGAAACTTCAAGTAGGACACCAGGAAGACATAGGAAAGCCAACGGTGTGATGGCACTTTAATCCTACCACCCAGAAAGCTAAGGCAGGATGCAGTTCCAGGCAAGCCTGAGACACAAAAAAGTTCCACATTACATTGGGGCACATAACAAAGGAGAGAAAGGAGGGAAGACAAGACAGGGAGAGGGAAGAAGGGAACAGAACTCTTCTCATGAAGGGACACACAATCATTAAAGAATGGTTGACACACAAACCTCATTTTCAAAGAAATTGGTAAATCAAAAAAAAATCCTTTACATGTACACTAGCTAAAAAGCTTAGTTTGCACTTTAATGCACCAAATAATGGTTGGCTGTTTAACCTGTATCAGGAATTATGATGTCCTTGAGGCATACGGCAATAATCAAAAGAGAAAATACATCCCTAAACTTATTGAGAATATGTTCTAGTTGAGAGAAATAATCAATAAACATAATGGATAGATAGGATATGTTGCATGCTAGAAACAATTCTTCAAAGAAAGTAATTCAGAAAGTGGGGTTTTACAACTTCAATTTGTAGAAATGAACTTCCTTAGAGGGTGACACAAAAAGAGATCCCCCCAAAAATGCTTTCTGAGTAAAGAGTGAGAAAGAAAGCCATGCTAGGGTACTGGTTTTACAAGCATAGAACACCAATTTTTCCACAGATAAAAATGTCACAGGGGCAAAAAGATCATGAAAGTGGTACTAGGAATTAATATTTGAGAAGAAATTAGGAGTACCATAATAAGAAATGATGAATGAAGTTGAAAAGGGAATGTATGTTATGCAACAATATAGTATCCTATGCTTAGACACTTGCTCATAATATGTAATTTTTTTTGTTCATAGGATGAGAAATGAAGAGAAAACTCTTTGAGGTAGTGGTGATAATTAAATATTCTTTTTCAATCATGAAGATGGAACACAGAACCTTATACATGTACACCCCCATTTGGTTGAGTGTTTCTATCCCCATCTTTGATCATTCAGTTATCAGATAAAACACATGAAATTTTATATTTATAATAAGCCTTAGACAGCACTAGAGCTTGGCATATATCTACCCTCTATGCTATTATGTTTTCTTCCCTGCCAATAACTCCGGGATTGACTTGCCATGTTCCACCTGGGCTGATTTTACTTTCGCTGTCTAGTCCTCAAGGCCAGTTCTCAGGATTCTTTACCCCATGGTTTCTCTGCCCCCTCCACCCACGGTTCCTCCTCAGACCCCAAGCTCTGGGAACCAAACCTCCACCTACCTCTCTTGTGCCCAGTTATAGGCTGTAGGCATCTTTATTTAACTAATACTTTTAAAATAAGGAGTAAGATCATGTAGCCTTATGGTGTACATGAGGATTCCTGTGTCCCTGGGGGAGCCAGAACTTGGGAGCTAGTATTTAGCATTATGATACATAACAACAGACTGAACTTCAACACCACAGAACATTATACATGTACACCCCAAGCTCTCATGACATTTTTAGTGGTGACTGTCTCATTGACTTGTGTATGCATACCTTATTTTTTATGAATGTGTTTGCACTAACGTGTGTACATTTTGTATGTATGACATAGCTCAATAAAAATATGAGGGGCAAAATAGATGCTCAGCATATATGAATGAAAGTATCCAAAATAAATATTAAAAATCATAGAGGAGCAATATGATATGATTTACAATGTAATTGAATTATTTCAATTGAGCAAGAAAGAAACAAATAAATTTGCTCCTGACTAATTCCAGGCATTATAATGATACTGTCATGAAATAAAAGATGACAATGCCAAAGGTAAGGGGCATAGGCAAATTCTGAACATTCTCAGAAATGTTTGTGACTTGCCACATTCTCCTGATAGCTGTTTGATACCCAGTATTCCTCTCTTCAGTAAATTTATATTTAAGTGGATGAGAAGTAATAATCAAGCAATTGCTCTAATTTCAGATACTGGATAGTGATATGAGAAAAGCAAAGCAAGAGGAAAGGAGATCAATGAGGCTGAAAGGAAAAAAAAGTCCTTTTTGCAGCATCTCAATCACTCCTCTTATCATATGTGCTTCTAGAAAGATCACATGAGATTGTCAGTCTCCTAACTGCACCTGAATACTCCTAGCATAGGATGCACAAGGGAAGAAAGAAATATAGTTTTGACCAAGAGTATTAATGGAGGGGTCTCAATTGTCTCAGTATGCTAAGATCAAAACAATACTTTGCATCAACTTTATGTATTAGATTCTCACACTAAATAATAATAGAAATTACATGATTATGAGTGAGATACAGCTACAAGAATAGGCAAGGTTGTACTTAAAACATATCATCTACCAGAAGGTCCTCTTTGGATGAAGAATGGTAATTCATGGCAACTCACATTCAACTATATCCATGCATTAAATTTGTCATGGAAAATTAAAGAACATGTGAGTGAACTGGGAAGATGGCCTTTCTTTACTCTCTTCTCAGTCGCGTAAACATTATCTGAGAGAACATCTAATGGAAGGGGACTGGAGTTTATTTTTTAATTTTTATAAATTAATTAGTTAACTTTACATCCAGATCACACCTTCTCTTCCCTCCTTTTCTTCCAGTCCCCCTCCACACTCTTCCAGTCCTTCCTTTCTCCTCAGAAAGAGGAGTCCACCCAGGAATATCAATCCACCCAGGCAAATCAAGTTGCAGTAGGACTAGGCACATCTTCTATTGTGGCTAGACAAGGTAGCCCAGTTGGGAGAAAAGGACCCAAAGGCAGACAACAGAGAGACAGCCCGCTGATCCTGTTTTTAGGGGATCCACATAAAGACAAATATGTGCCAAGAGCCTAGGTTCATCACATGCATGGTCTCTGTAGGGCTCTTCAGTCTCTGTAGGTCCCTATGTGTTCTTGTGGTGTTCTTGACTTCTCTGTTTTCTTCCATCCTTCTTCTCTGTCTTCCACATGATCCCTCAAGCTCTTCATAATGTTTGACTGTGGGTTGCTGCATGTGTTTCCATCAGTTACTGGGTAAAGCTTCTTAGTTAGGCTAGGCATCTGTCTTCAAGTATAGTAGAATATCAATAATTGTATCAGACATGCGCTCCCTCTCATGGCATGGGTGTCACCTTGGGCCAGTCATTGGTTAGCTATTCCCTCAATTTCTGCTCAAATTTTACTCCTGCACCTCTTATAGGCAGGAAAGTTTGAGGGTCTAAGATTTTGGGACTGGGTTGGTGACATAGTCTCTTTATTGGAAGTCTTTTCTGGTTACAGGGGATGACCATTTTAGGCTTCATACCTGCTATTGCTAGGAGCCTTAGTTAAGGTCACCCTCTTAGATTCCTGGGAGTTTCCATTGTTTTAAGGTTTCCAACTCATCCCAGAGATTATCCCCACCTACTGTAGTTTCTCTCCCCGTACTTTCTCCCTCTATTCTCTGTCCAGTAGATCCCTCCTGCTCCTTTCCCAGCCTTGCTCTCCCACCTAGTTCCCTCCCTCCCATCCCCCAATGCCTATTCTATTTCATCTGCTCAGTGAGATTCAAGTATCCCTCCTTGGCTACTTTGTGTTACATAGTTTCTTTGGGGCTCTTGATTGCAGCATGGTTATCCTATACTTTATAGCTAATATCCACTTATAAATGAGAACATACATTTGTCTTCTTGGTTAAGGTTACCTCACTCAGGATATTTTCTAGTTCCATACAATTGCTTGCAGATGTCACGATGTCATCATTTTTAATAGCTGAGTAATATTCAAGTGTGTAAAATGTGACACATTTTCCTTATCCATTCTTCAGTTGAGGGACATCTGGGCTGTTTCTAGTTTCTACCTATTACAAATGAAGCAGTTATGAACACGGTCAAATAAGTGTCCTTGTGGGATGGTGGACCTGCTTAGGTATATGCCCAAGAGTGGTGTAGCTGGGTGTTAAGACACACCTATTCCCACTTTTCTGAGAAACTGCCAAATCGATTTCCAGAGTGACTGTAAAAGTGTGTACTCCCATCAGCAATGGAGGAGTGTTTCCCATGCTCCACATCATTGCCAGCATGTGCAGTCCCTTGAGTTTTCAATCTTAGCCATTCTGATGGTTGTAAAATCAAATCTTAGAGTTGTTTTGACTTGCATTTCCCTGATGACTAAGGATGTTGAAATTTTCTTTGTGTGCCTTGGCTATTAGAGATGCCTCTGTTGAGAATTCTCTTTATATATGTATCCCATTTTTTTTTTCTTTTTCTTTTTCTTTTTTTCGGAGCTGGGGACCGAACCCAGGGCCTTGAGCTTGCTAGGCAAGCGCTGTACCACTGAGCTAAATCCCCAACCCCCTGTATTCCATTTTTAATTGGGTTATTTGGTTTGTTCGTCTATTTTCTTGATTTCTTTATATATTTTGGATATCAGCCTTCTGTCAGATGTAGGGTTGGTGGAGATCTTTTCCCATTCCGGAGGCTGCTCTTTTGTCCTTTTGATGGTGCCCTTTCTCCTACAGAAGCTTTTCAACTTCGTGAGGTCCGATTTATCAATTAGTTGATCTTAGAACCTGAGCCTTTGATGTTCAGGAAGTTGTCTATCATGCCAATGTGTTCAAGAAAGTTCTCTCCTTTTTCTATTATCAGATTTAGTGTATTAATTTTATGTTGAGGTCTTTGATGTAATTGGACTTGAGTTTTGTGAAGGATGACACATATAGATCTATCTATATTCTTCTACATGCAGACATCTAGTTAATCCACTGCCATTTTTTTAAAGACGCTTTCTTTTTTTCCCACTGTAGAACTTTGGCTTCTTTGTTAAAAGGTTTAAGTACCCATAGGTATGTGGGGTTACTTCTGGGTCTTCAATGGAATTGCATTGTTCTGTCTATTTTTATGCCAATGCCATGTAGTTATTAGTATCGCTCAGTAGTACAGCTTGAAATCCGGGACAGTGATACCTCCAGTTTTTCATTGAACAGCATTGTTTTAGCTATCCTGTTTTGTTGTATTGTTTTGTTTTGTTCTTTTTTTGTTTTTCCAGATAAAGTTGAGAGTTTTTCTTCCAAGATCTGTAAAGTATTGCGTGGGAAGTTTGGAGGAGTTGCATTGAATCTATATATTGATTTTGGAAAGCTGGCACCCCCCCCCTTTTTTTACTATGTTAACCCCACTGATCTATGAGCATGGGAGATATTTCCATCTTCTGATATCTTCTTCAATTTCTTTATTCAAAGACTTGATGTTCTTTTCATGTTGGCCTTTCACTTGCTTGGTTAGAGTTGTAGCAATATATTTTATATTGTCTGTGGCTATTATTAGGGGTGTTATTTCACTAACTTCTTTCTCAGTCCATTTATAGAGGAGGACTACTAACTTTTTTAGTTGATTTCGTATTCTGCCACTTAGCTGAAGGTGTTTATCAGGTGTAGAAGTTCTCTGGTAGAACTTTGGGGGTCACTTAGGTATACTATCATATCATCTGTGAATAGCAAGACTTTGACTTCTTCCTTTCCAATTTATATCCCCTTAACTTCCTTTAGCAGTCTTATTGCTCTAGCTAGACCTGCAAGTACATTACATAGATATAGAGGAGTGGGAAGCCTTGTCTTATTTCTAATTTAAGTGGAATTGCTTTAAGTTTCTTTCTGCTTAATTTGATGTTGGCTATCTTCCTGCCATATATTTCCTTTTTTGTGTTTAGATATGTACCTTGTATCGCCAATCTCCTGAAGGATTTGGGGATTTTTCAAAGGCTTTTTCATCATCTAATGTAATTATCATGTGACTTTTTTCAGTTTGTTTATGTGATAGATTACATTGATAGATTTTCATATGTTGAACCATTCCTGCATCCCCTGGATGAAGCCTACTTAATCATACCCAGGTCTTTAGCCAACTGGATTTTATGGTTACTAAGGTTTATATGTTGATTCCTGACTTTATCTTTGTTGGATGTGTGTCTTATGGATATTTTTCCTTTAGTTTCAGTTTTTCCTGTGTCTTTTTCCCTACAGTGGTATGGGTTTCTGGTGATTAGTGAGTTTTTGATATCTACAAGAGTGCCTCCCCTGGGGTTTTTGTGGTCTACATGGCCTCTGTGATTTTGAGTATTAACCTTGCCTACAGGGTCCCTAGTACCAGCATGACCTGAGGTCCTTGGTAAAGGTGGGCCTCCATGAAATCAGGCTGAGTTATAAGCTATAAAACAGAGTCATGGGGATGGCATACATTTAAGGATGTTGGGTTTAAGGGGATATGGCAGGCCATGTCTTGGGGCAAGGAAAGCAAGTAGTTGTGGGGCAAGAAATCCTGTGCAGGGATTGGGTTCAATTTACTGCTGTTGTGTATATTTTCAGGATTTTGAGTGGGCAGGAGCTAGGAGGGAGGAAGGGACTTATCTGGTGTCCCTGGTGTCAACTGGTCCCCAGAAAAGCAGCCAGAATAGTGGGGCAAGAAATCTAGTGCAGGGTATGGGATACAGTTTATAGCTGTTGGGTGTGCTTTCAGGAGAGACCTAGAGGAGTTTTAATATATGAGGCTTTTCCCCAGTCAGGATATGGGACTTTATTTTTCCTGGAATAATATTAAAAATTTTAAATTTTAAATATTGCATCTATTTTCATATATATTATATATATCATCTGTGTTCTCTCTTTTCTGAACAAAGAAAAGGTTCAAATTCTAAACAGTCTAATTTTTCCTACTGTTTTCACCCTCTCCACTTGTATTCCCATTCTTCAGATGCAAGTTGGCAGTTCTGTGAGCACCCATTCCATGAATAGTGACTAGAGAGAAGAATAACCATGGATTGTGCCACAGCAGTGTTGAATTTCTCCTTATTGGTATATGTAAGTATTCTGAGTATGGAGGTATGTTTTTCATATCAACACTATTACTTACCTCATTATACTGCTCAGCAGGGAGTATCTTTTCCATTTGGATCTTTACCTCCGCTCTCCAGTCTACTTCTTTGTGACTGGTTTTGTCCCATGATACTTGAGTAAAATGAATGTTCCTAACCATGGCAGAGTGTCTCCTATTTTCTGTCATGGCTAATCATATGTGTCTGCATAGTTGCCATTTCTTAGTGGTTATCATTTGTGCTCACTATCTTATTCCTGAGGTCTCACTTTTATGGAACTAATGCCACAAGCCAGTTTTGTCTGTGTGATCCTCTTTGTTCAGCTGTTTTTTCCTGGTGCTGGCAACAACGGGCTTGAGGTAGTACTGATTAGTACCCCCACCCCCTTTGTGCTCATCCTGCTTTCCAGTGTACAAGCTGCGGCTACTGCTGTTCTAAGGGTTCACTATGTTAGGAAAAGGCTCAAGGCCTCTTCCCCTCGAGCCTTCATCTCATGGTGGTAAAGAATTTTTATCACATATCATACAAAACTCTTATACATTCCAGCCACCTTTTTTCCTCTGACCAGTACAAGTTTGTCTTACTGTTTTACAGGGCTCTGAAACCCATGTTGACTCCCCTGATAGACACATTCAGAAATAAGAAATGAGTGATAAATAAAATTACAGCAGAAATGTAGCAAAATCTTTTTGTTTGCTTCTAAATTTGTGAAATAACAATCACAAGTACTTACTGTTGGGAAAATTTTTTTTATAAAAGAATATTACTACCTTTAGAAGTATAAATAATTGATATAGGAAAATCTACAGCAAATGTTTCTCCCTCAAAATATTATCCGCCACTGAGATGTGAATTAACATGCAGATATATTACATTTGCTCTTATAATATTGGTTAGGCATCCCTTGGCTCACTCATCTTCTAGAAAAGTGGACTAATCAGAATCTTTTCCTTGGGTGCAGATAGGACCCTAGCAGAGATTCTCCTGTCTGACTGGTACAAGTAAGACACAACTGAAACAGAAATCGGACCCCCCAAAGCACATAAAAGACAAGAAAACAAATGTCAAAATGTTCTTACTTTATTGACTGGTAGCACACTTTTCTTGTTCTATTTAACATTAGAGTTAGGAAAAAAAATGTGCCATGATCCTTTGCTACACCTGTGTAGTGTTTTTACCTTTTCATTGTACTTTTCTAGATTTCTTTCTCATCTATTAGTTGCATTTACATTCCTAATATCTCTATGATGTGCTAAGAAAGACATCACAATGAACTCCGCCATACTAATGAAAAACAGAGAACCCGGCAAAGTAAAGGAATTTGTCCCACATCTTGCATATTTATTAGTATAAGCAACATTATAATTCAGATCCTGTGAGTTGACCTCTAATCTTTTCTGCTAGGCTTCCGAGTGTATTTGAAATGAAAGAACTGCAGCTTGCACGTATTGAATACTTACTATGAGCCAGACACTGAACTCAGCTCTGTCACTGTTTATTACCATGCAGAACTCTTACAACAAGGCATTGGTATTTTCAGCCTATATTCAAAATCAAGAAACAGAGGTTAAGTGATTAAGGTTAAGATAGCTACAGAGGTTGTAAATAGAACATTCAGTATTTAAAGCAAGATCTGGTTGACTATGTTTGAGCTATAAGAGCCTTAAAGATGATTTATGTAATGATTTTAATCAGCTTTATTGTGAAAGAATTTTTGTACAATAATCTTTTCCAATTACAGTGTGCAATTCTATGAGATTTTTCAGATCCCTGGGGAATAAATACTTCAATTAAAACATTGCACAGTTTTATCACCTCTAAAAGTTTCTATTCTTTTGTAGTAAATCCTTTCCCCCACCCCAATATTTATACAACCATTTATTTCCTTTCTTTCTTCCTATGTCAGTATTCCTCTCCTTAAATCTTCTACAAATACAATGAAACAGCATGTACTTTTGTGTAACTACATTCTCTTAGTCTGCCTGACATTAGAAGTCACCCGTGTTGCTTCAGAAATGATAAATTTGTTATTTGTGGCTACTACTTCATTGTAAAAATTTACCATATCTTTTAAAAAAATCCATTCCTGTTGATGGATATGATACGTTGATTTTCAGACTTTAATGTCTATGCTCCTATGGGTTCAGCTGTGCCTGGAGCCTACTAATAGTGATGAAGTTTCCTGCAAACAATTCTTTTCAAGGGAATACAACCAAAAATAGCAATCAATGGTATTTCCAAGACCAGGAAACTTTGTGGAAGCAGGTATAGTTCTAAGATTTGGATATTTCTGCAGGCTGATCTCATTTTTCTTCTGGCAATTTCATCGAGCAGTGATGAATCCTGTCCTAGGTAGTCTGATGGGGAATCAGAGAAAAGTAGGTAGAAAAGAAGGTCCAGCTGAACAAGTATACTTGGTTCTTTCCCCATGTGTGGTACTGCAAATGGAGTCTTAGGTATGTAAGACACTGTTTTATGTGTTTATGCATTAAATGAACAAAATGAAGACTTCTTAAGTGTTTAAGTTCAGAATAAATGCAACATTCATTTAGATTTTGTCTAATATAAAATTTTATTATGAATAATTCTGTTGACCACTTTAATATGTTTGTGAGTTAGAGTGTGATAATTCAACAATGTATGTCATATGCACTGATCAAGTTTGAATAGATAAAACTGCCATTTCCTAGATTATTTTTGAAAGCTTTAATCCTTAATAACTGTACATATGTACATGGTCCAGGGTGCTATTTCAACACATTCATACAGTAAGTACTGGAAATTAGGGTAATTAGCATTTCCTTCTCCTGATCATTACTTTGTATTTGGAGTCACCAAGCTTTGGATGACTGGAAGCTATAATCACCTCACTATGCTATGGAGCACTAGAGCATCCACTCCTCTCTAGGTGTCTTATGTTTGCTATGTTTAACCTCCCTCTAACCCTCTTCCCAGTCTCCTCTTCCAGTGCTAGCTATCAGTACTACAAATATTTGGAGCAACTTTAAAAAAAAAACTCTTTTACATGTTTTTAAAGATACAGTAATCCTTCGTATTTGGTGATAATTGGTTCTAAGGTTTTTTTTTTACAGTCTCACATGAGAGTGGTTTACTGTGGGGGGAAAGGAGCAAGGGGGTGATGGAGACAAAAGGGAAAAGAAAAGAGAGAAAAGGGGCTAAGGTCAGAAAAGTGTCTACCTTTTATTTAGTCTGTGGCATATTCTCTCACAGATAGAGGTGGGAAGTGGGTAGAAAAACAAAATGTAGACAGGACTGAGAAGATGGCTGCTTGGGCGAAGGTGCTCAATGCACGAGTCTGGGATCCTTGTGATGCACAGAAATGGAGATGAAATCCAACTTTTCTAGGCCTACACCTTAACACATAGGTGCCTACTTACAATCTCTCCCCGCCTCCTTTCTCTCTCTGTCCCTCCCTCGCCCTCCCCCTCTCTTTAAAATAACACAAAATATTAGTCTTCTGATTGTCAAACAACCTTTATAATGTAGCATAGAGACTTTGAGTATATTTCAGTGGCAGAGAACTTAATCTAGAATTCTGAAGGAATCTGTCAATTGTTTTTCAGTTTATTCATTAAACAAATGTCAAGTTTGGAATTTCAGCCAGGTACTGTGGCAAGTCTCTTACTGTGTACACCAAATGCTCTATTCGTTTATTATTTAGCTCAAATTAACAATATGAAAGAAACATGTCAGAGAAATCACTAAATTATTAAAGGAACAGAATGAAACATTTATGTAGACATAATTTAGGAGAAACTTAAAGAATACTCTTTAAAAATGATCCTGCTTTGGGAGCAGAAATATTCCATGGTCTAACATATGTCAGTTTAGAGTTTAAAGGGAGTCCCATTTTCATTAGTGAAGGTTTACCCCAAACTGGTGGCTATCATACTAAATTGTTGTCTTCTTATTAGCATGATACCGGTGTAGCTTGTACGTAGTAAAGCCTGGAGATGGAAAGCACATAATTGATTCTGCTACTACCTAGAGACCCTAGCTGCTTCACTCTCTGGCATTTAGATATATTCATCAATAAAACAAGAAGATTGTGGTCAAGAAAGTTGCAAGATGCAATATTCTATGTGTAGGTGTTATTTTTATGTTTTTTCTTTCTTTTCCTAAAAAATAAAATCATAATCATCAATTTGCCCTGCAACTTGTTTTTCACCACTTGACAATATATCACGAATGCTCTTCCAGATCAATATATATAGATTCACCTCTCTGACTTGAAACGTTAGCTTTGACTAGAAATGAAGGAAACACAACATCTAGTTAGCAAGGCTCTCGGCTCTCCAGAACCAACATTTTGTTTCTTGCCATTTACACCCCAAAGGCTATCAAGTTTGACATGGATGTTAATTTGTTTTAAATAGGAACGTGATCTCTAGGAGGGTGCTGTGAAATGAAATCAATGTGAGGATTTCGAAAGAGGCTAAAGCTGAAGCTTCCCACTCTTACCCTTCATCCCGGGTGGTTGAGCAGTCAGGTTCCCTTGCTTCACGCCCCGCAAGAGTGATATAGAGAGGTTTAAAAGTAAAATGGTTTCAGCAAATTTAAAACAGGTTTCGAACAATATTTTTCCACTGAAATAGAAAAAAAACCCTAAGGGAAATGATATTATACCTTATTGGAGTTGACTTTACAATATTATACCTGATCGGATTTGACTTTACAATTAAAGAAGTATGGGACAGAACTACATCGAACAGAGGCACTAAGCAACTGCTTTGGCTAGTTCAGTCATGCTATTTTGCTGCTCTGTGATCTGAACTCTTCACCTTTGGGACCAATGTAACGCCTTTCTGAAGCATTCATAGTTCAGTTGGGTAAACCCAAACAACTCTAGTGATCTCACCTAGGAAGACATTTCATAAGGAAAACTGAAAGCCTACAAATCTTTTCAGCAGGGCCATTTCTAAGGGACCGCTGCCAGCAACTTTAGACAGTCACAGGAAACCTAAGGGACTTTTACAGGTACTGAACGACTGGGGACAATGATGGTGCTGATGCTGTGGTATTAGAAGAATGTACAGCAGTCACTACAGTTCCTTCTGACAAGGCCCACCCATGGAAACATGGTGCCAGGAAGAGCCTTGATTCTTTATGCCTTCTCTGGTTTCTATAGCTTGCAAAACAGAGTGACATCCTAAAGACTGCAGATGAAGGCTGTGAAGTTGATTCAGACACTCGTTGATTCAGCCACTAATGAGCTTTCATAATAGTGGAGCACATTTAGAACAGTGCCTTCTCTATAGCTAAAGTTCAAGAAATGTTAGCTGACACTACAGTGTCTGGGTTGTGTGAGACAGGAATTTAATAATTATTTGCTTCCTAATTGCTGCATCCAAAAAGCTGAACATTAATGCATTCATACATATCTCATCTATTCATTATGCATTTATTAACTGTCTACTATATAACGGGACCTATGCTCATTGCTATGCATCGAGTGGTAAAAGAAGCACTTGTTGCAAAATCTCAGAACATCCACGCCAAAGGGAGATGAATTCTTATTTTTAGGCATTTTTTTTAAATTGCCATTCCCCTTCTATCTTTCCCCTGTCTTTCTTAAATACAAGGAGAATTGCCCTGGAAAAAGAATTGGTAGGCATTTTATTTTATTTTTTATTTTTTATTTTTTTTAATTCTTTAATCTTTTTTTACAGCCTAATCTTTTACCCCTTCCAGGTCTTCCCTCTGACTGTTCCATATCCTATAGCTCTCCCCTCACACCCAACATGAGGAAGTTCCCTCCCCCACACACCACACCAAACCTTCTTAATCCCTGGGGCCTCTAGTCTCCTGAGGGTTAACTGAATCTTCTCTCACTAAGTCAAGACACCAGTCTTCTACAGTATATTTGTTGGGGGTCTCATCTCAGCTGGTGTATGCTGCCCAGTTGGTGATCCAGTGTCTGAGAGATCTCAGGGGTCCAGGTTAATTGAGACTGCTGGTCTTCCTATACGGTCACCCTCCTCCTCAGCTTCTTCCAGCCTTTCCCTAATTCTACTACAGGGCTCACCAGTTTCTGTCCATTGGTTGTGTGTAAAAATCTGAATCTGACACTTTCCACTGCTCGTCCTTTTGGAGGGCAATCGTGCTAGGTTCTTGTTTGTAAGCACTCCATAGCATCAGTAATAGTGTCAGGCCATGGCACCTCCCCTTGAGCTGGATCCCAATCTGGGCCTGTCACTGAACTTCCTTTCCCTCAAGTTCTTTTTCATTTTTGACCCTGTAGTTTTTTCAGACAGGAATAATTCTGAGTCAGAGTTTTTGACAGTAGATGATAACCCCATCCCTCACTTGATGCCCTCTTTCTACTGGAGGTGGACTCCACAGGTTCCCTCTCACCAGTGTAGGATATTTTATCTAAGGTCCCTTCCTCTGAGTCCTGAGAGTCATCTCACAGGTCTCTAGTATATTCTAGAGTGTCCCCCCATCTCCTACCTCCTGATGTTGCCTGTTTCCATTCTTTCTGCCATCCCTCAGGACTTCAGTCCTGCTCCTCCTATACCGGATCCTCTTCCTCTCCCTGACCCACTTCCCACCCAATACCCTCACACACCCACAGTGATTACTTTCTTCTTCTGCCCAAGTGGGATTGAGGCATCCTCACTTGGGCCCTTCAGCTTGTTAACCTTCTTGAGTTCTGTGGATTGTATTCTGGGCAGTCTGTATTTTTTATTTTTTAGCTAACATCCACATATTAGTGAGATACATCCCTAGGATGATATTTCCTAGTTTCATCCATTTGCCTGCAAAACTCATGCTTACAAACAGGGGCCTACCATGACTGCACCCTGAAAGGCCCAACAAGCAGCTGCTGAAAGAGTCAGATGGAGGTTTTTACACCCAACCAATGGACAGAAGCATCTGACCCCTGTCATTGAATCAGGGAAATGCTGGAAGAAACTGAGGAGGAGGGCGACCCTCTAAGAGGACCAGCAGTCTCAATTAACCTGGACCCCTGAGATCTCTCAGACACTGGATCACCAATCAGGCAGCAAACACTAGCAGATATGAAGCCCCAAACACATATACAGCAGAGGACTGCTGGGTCTGGGTTAGGCAGAGAAGATGCACTTAACCCTCAAGAGACTGGAGGCCACACATGGACCTTAACCTGTAACATGGACCTAATGTGTTGAAATCCAAACAACTTGATTCCAACCCGAGTTGTAATCACAAACAAAATAGGTGCCTAGACAGACGGCACAATTTGCTGTTTTTTTGACCCCATTCCCTTGAGATGGCAAGCCACAGCAAAAACTAGGATTTGCATTAAGAAATCTCTGAGCCTATCACTATACTTTTTGTTCCCAAAAGCAGCTGTGGGGCTGGCTCCCCGTACACAAATGGCTTTTCACATGTACATGAGCACCCATGTCACCCTAGGCCATTTGGCTCCTATAGCCAGTTCCCTGTCTTAGAGCTGCCTCTCTGAGAGCCAACCTCCCCAAGGCTAGACCTGAATCAAACCACTCACTACCACAGCATAGCATCCAAGGACAGTCTGAAAACACTAAACACCAGAGCCAGAAAGCCAGTTGAATGAGGTTTATTGTTTCAGATTGGGTTTGCCCCATCCCTTGAAGTTTTACTTCCCGCGCTGGCATTGGTGGTAGTAGGCCTCCCGCTCTTCAAGGTACTTGGCCCTCAGAACCGCAGCCCTCTCCTCGTAGGGGATTTTATCCGCTTCTGAACACCTGGCCCACATCCTCCCTGCAGCCTTGGCCACCTGCGCCACAGTCCAGTTTGGGTGTTGTTCTTTTATCTCCTCAAAATGGTCCTGGGAGAAGAGCAGGAACGAGGATGGGGGCTTCCGCGGTGCATCTGCATCTCTCCTCCTTCTCTCCCTTCTCGGTCCAGTATAGTTTCTCATTTCACGTTGGTACCGATCTTTGTCGCGCTTGGCCAGGGCTTCATACTTCTTTTTTTCCTTCTTTGAGATGGTCTTCCACTTTTCAGAACACTTTCTAGAAAATTCGGTAAAATCATAATAGGTGTTTGGCTGTTGCTCCCTCATTTGATTTCTGAAGTCCATCATAAAATGGACATAAGGAGAGACGTTCACTTTCGGTCTTACTTTGCTGTCTTTTCCCATGTTTATAGAAGCTCGAATTCTGATCCTGCTGATTGGAGAGCAGCGAATGGTCTTCACTACAGGAGCAGCCTAGACAGTGTCCTCCATGGGGTGAAATCTTCCCTCTGTGTGCACCTCAGCCAGGGCCCAGCCTTTTCAGTGCTGGTGGGCATTGTTGCGTCAAAGAAGGGAAAATGTGATGTCATCCCTGAGCTGACCAATGGCAGCCAAGTTCAGTCACTTACAGGTAGGCCCTCTTCTTTAAAAAAAAAAGATTTATTTATTATATATAAGTACACTGTAGCTTTCTTCAGACACACAAGAAGAGGGAATCAGATCTCATTACAAATGGCTGTGAGACATCATATGGTGGCTGGGATATGACTTCAGGACCTCCAGAAGAGCTCTCAGTGATCTTAAACACTGAGCCAACTCTCCAGCCCCCAGGCAGGCCTGCTTAGTGGTTGGTTTCTCCAGGGACTTTCTCTTTTGCCTCTAAGGAATGATGAAAGCTTATCTGAACTTTATTAGAGTTGCTACTGGCCCAGGGAATCTGGCCCCATCTGGTCTCAATGAGAGATGGTGTGCCAAATTCTCAACAGATTTGATGCCACAGGGAAGGGGGATGTCTAGGGGTATAGAGCCCCTTGTCAGGAAAAGGGGGGGTTCAAAGAGCACTGAGAGGGGGACTTGGGACAAAAAATGAAAAATTTAATGATCAAAAAATCATTGACCTGTCCTAGCTCAGTAATGCATTGTAATGGCTAGGCTGAATTGTATATAGTAGCTGCATATTTTCCTTTATGATGTCTACTTCATTATGTTTTTATTAGAAAGATTTGTGTGTTTGTTGTCTAGTTTTGAAGTACTAGGGAGGGAACTCCAGGCCCTACACATGCTAGGCAAGGACATTACCACTGAGCTATATCTCTAGCCCCATTAGAGTAGTCGGAAAAAATGCACTGAGGTGGGAGGTTTGGAAGGCACAATGAAAGCTATAGGCAGTTTTCAGCACACACACACACACATACATACACACACACACACACACACACACACACACACACACACACACACACACAAACACACACACACATTGGCCAATATGCCCTGACTCTGTGACTCTACTTGTGATCTGAACCTGTGTCTGATCAATCAAACTTTCCAGGTATCCTACAATTTCTGTCCCATGATGGGTTAAGGGACATCTTCCCCTCTCAACCATAAAATCCAAACTTCAGCATGAGATATCAAGTGCCTAACTTACTCTACAGAGATTGTTCACCAGCTCCTATGATATGTGCTGTCAAATCCCAGGCACAAATGCTCCCCTCTCCACAATGTGATGGGGTTGCCACCCCACAGTTGTGGAATATCAAATGGCTGAGAAGTACATAAAGAAATGTTCAACATTCTTAGTCATCAGAGAAATGCAAATCAAAACAACCCTGAGGTTCCACCTCACACAAGTCAGAATGGCTAAGATCAAAAACTCAGGTCACAACAGATGCTAGCAAGGATGTGGAGAAAAAGAAACACTCCTCCATTGTTGGTGGGATTACAAACTGGTACAACCACTCTGGAATACAGACTGTAGGTTTCTCAGAAAATTGGATATAGCACTACCTGAGGACCCAGCTATACCACTCCTGGCCATATAACTAACAGATGCTCCAACATACAACAAAGGCAGATGCTCCTCTATGTTCATAGCATCCTTATTTATAATAACCAGAACCTTGAAATAGCCCAGATGTCCCTCAAGAGAAGTAATGGATACAGAAAATGTGGTACATCTACACAGTGGAGTACTACTCAGCCATCAAAAACAATGACTTTGTGAAATTCATAGGCAAATGAAGTGAACTAGAAAATATCATCTCGAGTGAGGTAACTCAATCTCAGAAAAACACACATGGTATGCACTTGCTGATAGGTGGATATTAGCCAAAAGCTTGAATTACCCAAGATACAATCCACAGAGCACAGGAAGGTCAAGAAGAAGGATGAGCGAAATGTGGATACTTCTCTACTTCTTAAAAGAGGAACAAAAATTCTCACAGGAGGGGATATGGAGGCAAAGTTTTGAACAGAGACTAAAGGAACGGCCATTCAGATATATATATATATATATATATATATATATATATATATATATACTAAAAGTAAATAAAATTGACGAAGGTAAGAAGTGCATGCTGACAGGAACTGGATATAGATGTCTCCTGAGAGACACAGCCAGAGCATGTCAAATACAGAGGTGAATGCTAGCAGCAAACCCCTGAACTGGGAACATGACCCCCATTGTAGGAATTAGAGAAAGGATTGAAAGAGCTGAAGGGGCTTGCAACCCCATAAGAACAACAATGCCAACCAATCAGAGCTCCTAGGGACTAAACCACTACCCAAAAACTATACAGGGACTGACCCATGGCTCCAGCTGCATAAATAGCAGAGGATGGCCTTGTTGGGCACCAATGGAAGCCCTTTGTAGGGCTGGACCCCCAGTGTAGGGGAATGTCGGGGAGCAGAAACGGTGGGGTAGATGGGAAGGGGAACAGCCTTATAGAAGAAGGGGAAGGGAATGGGATGGGGCTTATGTCCGGGAAACCGGGAAAGGGAATAATATTTGAAATGTAAATAAAAAATGTCCAATAAAATAAAAAAATAAATAGAAAATAAAAAACAAGATTAAAGGGAAAAAACTCTGATCCAGAAATTTTCCTGTTTGTAAGAACTACAGGGACAAAAATGAAGAAAAGCCCGAGCAAAAGGAAGTACAGAGTCAGGCCCAAAGTGGAATCCAGCTCAAGTGTGAATCCTCAATACTTAATGCCATTACTGAGAATATGGGGCATTCAGGAAAAGGCATCCATCCTGATTGTCCCCCAGAAGACCTGAGAAGCAGCTAAAAGAGTCAGGTGCAGATGTGTGCATCCAACCAATGGACAGAAGCTGCTGACCCCTGTGGTTGAATTAGGGAAAAGCTGGAGGAAGCTGAGGAGGAGGAGGACAACCCTGTAGGAGGAACAGTAGTCTCAATTAACTTGGACCCTTGAGATCTCTCAAACACTGGAGCACCAACCAGGTAGCATGCTCCAGGAAGGCACTACAAGTTCTCTCTCCCCACTGTAGGACCTTTCATCTAAGGTCCCTCCCTTTGAGTCCTGAAAGTCTCTCACCTCCTAGGTCTCTCGTACATTCTTGAGGGTCCCCCCTCACCTCCAAACTTCAGAGGTTACCTGTTTTCATTCCTTCTGTTGGCCCTCATGGCTTCCGTCCTGTCATCTTGAAATACTTGATCATGTTTCCCTCTTCCCCTTCCTGTTTCTTTGCCCTCCCAGGTCCTTCCCTCTCTCTCCCCTCCTGTGATTCCTTTCTTCTTCCTTCCAAGTGGGATTGAGGCATACTCACTTGGGACTTTTGGCTTGTCAACCATTTTGAGTTCTGTGGATTGTATCCTGGGTAGTCTGTACTTGTTTTTCCCAGATAATATCCATTTATGTGTGAGTACATACCATGCATATCATTTTGGCTCTGAGTTACCTCACTCAGCATGATATTTTCTAGTTCCATCTGTTTGCCTGCAAGACTCATGATGTCCTCATTTTTAATATCTGAATAATAGTCCATTGTGTAAATGAACCACTTTTCTGTATCCACTCTTTTGTCAAGGGACATCTGGGTAGTTTCCAGCTTCTGGCTATCACAAACAAGGATGCTATGAACATAGTGCAACATGTGACCCTGTGGGCATCTCTTTGGTATATGCCCAGGAATGGTGTAGCTGGGTCTTTAGGTAGTACTATGTCCAAATTTTGGAGGAATCGCCAGACTGATTTCCAAAGTAGTTGTGCCAGCTAGCAATTCTACCAGCAATGGAGGAGTGTTCCTCTCTCTCTACATCCTTGCCAACATGGACTATCACCTGAGTGTTTGTTCTTAGCCGTTCTGACTGGTCTGAGGTGGAATCTCAGGGTTCTTTTGATTTGCATTTCCCTGATCACTAAGGACTTTGAACATTTCTTCAAGTGCTTCTCAACCACTTAAATTCCTCTGATGTGAATTCTTGGTTTAGTTTTTACTCCAGTTTTTGATGGGGTTGTTTGATTTTTGGTTGTTAGCTTCTTGAGATCTTTATTTAATTTGGATATTAGGCCTCTGTCAGATGTTAGTGAAGATTTTCCCAATCTGTGTGTTGCTGATTTGTCCTATTGACTATTTCCTTAGCCTTACAGAAGCTTTCTACTTTGATGAGGTCCCATTTATCAATTCTTAATCTTAGAGCATGAGCCTTTGGAGTTCTGTTTAGGAGAATGTCCCCTGTGCTAATGAGTTCGAGGCTCTTTTCATCTTTCTTTTCTATTAGATTCAGTGTACCTGGTTTTATGTTGAGGTCCTTGATCCACTTAGACTTGAGCTTTGGGCAAAGTGACAAATATGGATCTATTTTCATTTTTCTACATACAGACTGCCAGTTAGACCAGTACCATTTATTGAAGTTTTCTTTTTCCATTTTATATTTTTGGCTTCTTTTTCAAAGATCAAGTGTCCCTGTGTGCGGTTTTATTTCTGGGTCTTTAATTCTATTCCGTTTGCCAACCTGTCTGTTTCTGTATGAATATCAATGCAGTTCTTTTAATCATTATTGCTCTATAGTACAGCTTGAGTTCAGAGATGGGGATTCCCACAGACATTTTTCTATTGTTAAGAATTGTTTACTCTATTTTGTGTTCTTTGCTTTTGATAACATTTCATCAAATGTAACGATCTCCCATGCTCATGGATTGGCAGAATTAACATAGTAAGAATGTCCATCCTACCAAAAGCAATCTATAGATTCAATGCAATCCCCATCAACATTCCATATAGTTCTTCAAAGACATGACATACTTATTTTTACATATTCACTTTACATCCTGCTCACTGTCCCCTCTCATTCACCCCCTTCCACAAATATTCCACTACCACCCATACCCTTCTCCTCTCAGCAAGTGTGGGGGACCTGGTTATCTCTGAACCTGGCACTTGAAGTCTCTGTTAAGCTAGGCACTCCCTCTCTTGTTGAAGCCAGACACAGCATCCCAGCTAGTAGAACATATCCCACTTACAGGCAACAGCCTTTTTCTATAGCTCCATTTCATTTGTTCAGGACCTACATGAAGGTGAAGCTAATCATCTGTAATATGTGAGCCGGGAGGCCTAGGTCTAGCCCATGTATGTTCTTTAGTTTCTGGTTCAGAATCTGAGCGCACCAAGGGTTCAGGTTAGTTGACTCTGTTGGTCTTCCTGTGGTGTTCCTATCCTATTTGTGTCACACAATCTTACCACGTATTCTTCCCTAAGTGTACTCAAACTGCACTCACTGTTTCGCTGTGGGGGTCTGTATCTGATTCAGCTACTGGATGGTGACTCTCAGAGGAGAGTTTTTTAAAGCTCCTGTCTGCAAGCATAACAGAATATCATTAACAATGTCAGGGATTGGTGCTTGCCATTAGGGATGGGTCTCAATTTCAGCCAGTTATTTGTTGGTTATTCCAGCAGTATCTGCTCGCTCCCTCACACCTGCATTACTTGCAGACAGGATAAATTTTGGGTTGAAAGATTCGTGGGTAGGTTGATGTGTCTTTTGTTCCAGTGGGGTTCCTTTTTGACTATATAATGTGGCCTCTTCAGTTTATCTATCTCCAATGTAGTAGCTCACAGCTAAAGTCACCTTTATTGATTCTTAGGCACCTCCCTTATTCCAGGTCTCTGACTTGTCCTGAAAATGCCCTCCCCTATCTTCTCACCCCCATCAGCTACATATTTCTATTACATTTCATGAACATCTAGCCCTCTCTCCTGTCCTTCCCACACCTAATTCTGAATATCCTACTCCCTTCCACATCCAATCTTCCTGCCAGGTCCCTCTCTCCATCTGCTTCTTTTGACTATTTTATTTTACCTTCTAATTGAGATTCAAGCTTCCTTTCTTGGGCCTTCCTTCTTGCTTAGTTTCTTTGAGTCTGTGGAATGTGACATGGTACCCGTATTTTATGACTAATATAGGTGAGTATATCCCATGCATGTCCTTTTGGGAGTAGGTTATCTCACTCAGGGTATTAGCCTTAAGTTTCATACATTTGCTTGCATAATTTATGATGTCTTGATTTTTAGTAGCTGAATAGTAAGTATTCCATGGTGTAGATGTATCACATTTTCTTAACCCACTCTTCAGTTGACAGACAACTATGTTGTTTCCAGTTTCTGACTATTCTGGATACACCTGCTAGGAACACAGTTGAGCAAGTGTCTTTGTGGGATGATGGAGCATCTTTTGGGACACACCCAGGAGTGGTGTATCTGATGGGTGTAAGATGAAATCTCAGAGTTGTTTTGATTTGCATTTCCCTTATGACTGAGGACTTTGAACATTTTTTAAGTGCTTCCAGGTCATTTGCTAATCTTCTGTTGAGAATTCTCTATGTAGCTCTGCACCCCATTTTTAAATTGGGTTATTTGGGTTGTCGGTGTCTAACTTCTTGAGTTCTTTGTAAAATTTGAATATTAGCCCTCTGTCAGACATAAGGTCTGTGAAGATTCTTTTCGAATCTGTGGGCTGCCGATTTGTCTTATTGACAGTATCCTTTGCCTTATAGTAGCTTTATAGATTGGCACAGACACAGGCAGGTTGATCAATGGAATCAAATCAAAGACTCAGAATTAAACCCATACATCTATGGTCACTTGATTTTTGATAAAGAAACCGAAGTCATACAATTGAAAAATAAAAGCATGTTTAACAAATTGTACAGGACTAACAAGATGTTAGATGTTTACATGTAGAAGAATGAAAATAAATCCGTACTTATCACCCTACACAAAACTCAACTCCTAATGGATCAAGGACCTGAACATAAAGCAGGAGGCACCAAATCTCATAGAAGATAAAGTGGAAAATACACTGTCATGATTTGGTACAAGAGACAAGTTCCTGAAGAGAACACCAAGAGCTCAAGGTCTAAGATCAATGATTGATAAATGGGACCTCATGAAATTGAAAAAGGCACAGTTATTTTACCTGCTCTATATCCTAGGAGGAGGGAGACCATTCCTGGTTGAGGCATTACTGTATATTGCCATTCCCACAGGCTTTCTCTGTGGGAACTCTAAACATGTAGGCTCTTGGAGTAAAGAGCTAAATGACTGGGGTATCAAGGGCACAGTAAACTGTTAGACTGACTAGTCCCAAAGAAAGAAGCTTTGTTTTCATTTCCTGCTTGTTTGTGAAAGGTTGTTCTGTTTTCAATTTTTCACTCCTCTACTTCCTCTCTGGTACCAATCAATTAGAAATAACCCCCATCCAGACTGAAGAATATTTGCTAAATGTTGGTGTAGGTTATTGTATGATATTTTACTGACACCTGATATCTCCCTTCTTCCTAAAGTAAATAGTTGACTATCCTAACCTGGGAGTGAAAGTGTCATATAGATAACAATAGTTTGTTAATTGTGTTTAGCAATTTTAAAAATGCAATCTAAAAATTAATGATTTTATTTGAATTAACTCCTCCATTGTATTGAATCATATGATTTTATGGCATTTCTAAATAGTGTCATCCTTTTGTCTGCTTGTAAACGTGTTGGCTATCATATCCAGAAAAGTGTTAAGTAATAAAGGTGCCGAGTTTTTGTGTGGCTTTGAATTTCAAGCTAAGGTTTATAGGATCGGTAGCCATGGAAGGTATATATATTTGAAGAAAAGTTATACAGTCTTAAGTTAATTTTCTATTGCTGTGACAAAACACCATTACCAGGGTAACTTATGAAAGAAAAGTATTTAATTAGAGACTTGCTTATAGTTTAAGAAATTGAATCTGTGTTCATCATTGTGGTGACCATGGAAGCAGACCAGCAGTCATGGCACTGGAATAGTAGCTAAGAGATTACACCCAGACCAGCGATTTGGAGGCAGAAAGATGGCCAACTGTGAATGGCATGAACCTTTGAAACCTTAAAGCCCACCCACAGTGATGTACCTCCTCAAACAAGGCCATACCTCCGAATTCTTCCTAAAATATTTCCATCAGCTGGAGATCAATCATTCAAATATAGTGGACTGTGGATATCATTCTTACCACATATGATGAAAACAAAAATACTTGGACAATTATATTAATTAATTCATATAATTGCTTAATGTCACACATAATGAATTATCAAAAATACTGCCTATTTTTCCTCATTAGAATTAATATTATTAAAAATCTCAAGTGACTCAAAATTATTGTATATTCAGCTTATTGGATGCCTTCTCCCCCTCCTCATTTTCTCCAGTAGTAATGTGCATAATGGATGATTCTGGATGAGTCTAGGCAAGCACATTAACACCACAACATCATGACAAAGTGGAAAAAGTATCATCAAGTTTATGCTCTGGTCAGGTTTCTCTGCTTAATGAGCTATGAAATTCTAGGTGAATTACTTAACCTCTCTGGACAGCATTTGTCACAGAAGAGAAAATATATTCCCTACCTTACCTCACAGAAGGGATGAAAGATCAAACAAGATCATAGACATCCAGTGTTGAAAATTAAAAGCATATTACACATGCTACAGGGTAGCCTTATCATTATTCTCAAGTTGAAGCCTTAGATCTCTTTCTCCTTTACCTTTTAAAATCCTTTTCTCACATTGAGTTTCATCATGTCCTGCTCTGAAGTCTCCCCAATTACTACTTCCCATCTGTCCTCATTGTTTCTATTCTAGTTCATGGGTCCATCCCAGCTTATCAGTACAATCACTATAGCCTCATAACTAATATTTTTCTTGTCCAGACAAGAAAATAACCATCCAGTCAATGTCCCCAGGGTGATTTTAGAAGGAAATTCACATTGCTCCTTATAATCCTTCTCGAAGACTGGAGACTTCTAGTGATTCCCTGCTGCCTATAAGTTCTACAGTATGTGAGAATGGGGTTCCCATTGGAGGCGTTAGAGAAAAGATTGAAGGAGCTGAAGGGGTTTGTAACCCCATAGGAAGAACAACAACATCAACCATCCAGAGCTCCCAGGAAGTAAACCACCATCTAAAGAGTACACATGGACAGACTCGTGGCTACAGCTGCATATGTAACAGAGGATGTCCTTGTTAGGCACCAATGCTAGGAGATGCCCTTGGTCCTGCCAAGGCTGGACCCCACAGTGTAGGGGAATGTCAGGGCAGGAAGGGAGGAAGGGGGTAGGTGGATGGGTGGGGGAACACCCTCATAGAATGGGGGATGGCATAGGGGGTTTATGGACTGGAAAGCAGGAAAGGGGATAACATTTGAAATGTAAATAAAAAATCTAATAAAAAACAGATCTACAACATGGATTAAAACCACTGCTAGCCTCTGCATCCTCCATAGTCACTGTATCTCCACTGAAAATGATACTCTCTCTGAAACTTTTCCCCAATAACATTCCTGAATGTATTGTTCTGTCCTCCTACAGTGCACTTCCTACCTTCTCTACCTAGCTAATTTCATTCATTCTGCAAAAACCAATCACACACCATTTCTTTAGTGACATCCTTCTCATAGCTCATTACTTGTTGCTTCATGCGAGATGGGTGCTTTTATTCCACATTATTTATCTAAAAGCATTTTGGTTGATCTGCAGTTCAGCTCATTCATTCATTGTTTTTAAAGCTGGCTTGCTTTCGAATGCTAATCTACAAATAGATTGTAAGCATCTTGAGAGTAGGAACTTTGCATTACAAATCTGTCTCCCCGTAGTGTGGTTCCTGGCATAAATGCAAGCCTTAGTTAAAAGCACAAATGGTAATGTAATGACTTATAGACCATCTGTGAGAAAAGGTAGTTTATTTAAAATTCTCCAAGCTGTTGCAGACTAACTGTTTACATAGTAAAATAAAAATATCACAGTGATGCCAAGTCACGTTGAAGTTACTGCTTGTTCTCAATTCTTTCCTCAGTGCATACATTTTTATCACCATTCAGCTAGAAGAATTGCAAGGATGCCTTGCTCTTTCCTCTGAAAATCCGTTATCTAAGTTGTCAATTTTGACAAGAATGCACATGAAATAATAATCAAGCACATCATATATTCATAGCATAACTGGGCTAGAAGTCAATAAAATAAAACTATTGTGATTAGGCACATGCACCAGTGACATACATTAGTAGAGCAGTAAAGGACAGGGTGGAAGACTCTATTACAATAATGACAGTTTATATGGGAACTCAAATGAATCTATGCATATTTTAGGGAAAAGTAACAGTTGCAAAAAGTACTCAAATCAAAGATAACTGAGACAATCAGGGAAACAATGAGGACAAGGAGATACTTAGATAATCACTATTTATATACTTTCATTTACATGAGTGTTCAATTAAAAGTTTTCATAGGATCCCAACAGACTTTGGACACTCCTCCTTCCCTATTCATTCATTATCTTCTTGAGTTACTGTGTTAGGAACTCTTCCAAGAAATGGAACATTCTGACTAATCATCTTTAAAATGGCTCTTCTCCTTGACAAATTAGGTGGAGAAATGTAGCTAATGATGTTAGTTAAGTTTTATCATTGTCACTAATGAAGTCTTGGAATCACTAGGCAAAAGCTACATCTATTTTAATGACAGAAATAATGCTCCCCAATGTACATCTGCAGACTCATCACTCAAGAGGAAAAAGCATAAAGATCATTGAGATTTCCAGCTTACTCTAGTCTATCCAGTAAGTTTAAGAACAGTCTGGGATGTGTACCAAAGGGATCTCCAAAGGGAAATCTGAGAAGGACGCAGGGTGGAGGAGGCAGGCAAGCAAGAAGGAAGGATGGAAGGAAGGAAGGAAGGAAGGAAGGAAGGAAGGAAGGAAGGAAGGAAGGAAGGAAGAAAAGAGCTCTTCAAAGAATGTATAGCTACAAGTTGATAATGGAATTTAGCTGTCTTTTAGTCACTTTGTCCATGAAAGTTTTTCAATGAAATAAAGAACTTCTTGAAATGAAGATGGGTAAATTGAAAGGACTGCTCCAGAGAATGACTAAAGTTCATGTCTCATCCCTTTGTTTATATTTGAAACCATTTGAGATACTCCTTTATCTGTCAATTAAAAAATAACGTTGTTGGGTAGAGCAATCTTGGTTGGCAGTTATTTACTTTCAGTGTTGGAATGACATCATTCATTGCTTTCCTGGCTCTCAGCTTTGCCAGTGAGAAATCTGATGCTATTCTGATATACTCATCTTTGTAAATAAGTTGATGTTTTCACCCAATAACTTTTAGTACTTTTTATTGGTTTATATTTTTGATGTTCTGACTACAGTATGTTGTGGAGATGTGTATTTTCTGTCATGGCACTTTAAAGTTATAAATGTGTCATATTGTTAGATGTCTAATCATCCTCCACATTTGAAATCTTCCCCATTGTATTTTCCTTAAGTATACATCTATAACTTTGGTTTTTATCTCAGTGCTTTCTTCTATCCAATAGACACTGCAAGTTTTCTCTGTTTCCAAAAATTTTGAACCATCATGGCATAACTATTATTTTGTCTATCTTATTGAGGTTGAAAAATAGTCTTTCCTTGGCTTTTGCATTTAGGCCTTATCTTAGTTCTTCATGTGAATTGATTCCTTTTAAAGAGTTGTTAATATTTTTATTTGATCCATTGAGTTTATAATTTCTATTTAGTTCTTTTCTAAATCACAACTGTATTCATAATTTTTTCTTCTGCATTGCTGCCTCTTTCATCCATGCTGTTTATTTTTTCATACATTTTGTTGAGCTTTATGTAGGTGACATTCATTTTCAAGTCCTGTATTGAATTAATGTTACTTACATCTTTTCTGAGGTGTCTAACAAATTTTCCTAGTAAACTTTTGAAATCTTCACCTGACATTGCACCGATAGCATTATATTTGAACTCAATAGTTTAGTAGAGTTGGTTGGAGGGAGGATAACTCAGAAGCTAGGAGCAATGAATTTGCATCCAGAGGACACAGGTTAAATTCCCAGCACCCATCCTATGACTCACAACCATCTATAATTCCACATCCAGGATACCCGTGGCCTTTATCTGTTCGGCCTTCATGTAACTGTGTACATGTGGTATTCAGACACATTCAGGCAAACAATTACACATAAAATAAAAGTTAAATGTTTTTAAAGTTTAATATAATCAATAAGGAATGTGGGGTGGGAAAATAAAAAAAGATGTATTCAGAGCAACAAATTGTTTCTCAAACATTGGGGACTGCCAGCTATATGTTCTTGGATGAGGTTTGTTGAAATTCTGGACTCTTACCTTTTCTGCTTTATGTTGCTTTTGGGCCCAAATTGGACTAATATTTTCCATCCACCCTAATTCCCCTTAATTTATTAACATCCATTCTTTGAGCACTATATTTGGTTTATATTTGCTCACTTAGCTTCACAGTCAGTGGGTCAGGTAGGCTCTCCACTGGACTTTCCTAGATCACAATGCTTACAAAGACTAATCTATCTTTTTTTTTTATTAACTTGAGTATTTCTTATATACATTTCAAGTGTTATTCCCTTTCCCGGTTTCCGGGCAAACATCCCCCTCCCCCCTCCCCTTCCTTATGGGTGTTCCCCTCCCAACCCTCCCCCCATTGCCGCCCTCCCCCCATAGTCTAGTTCACTGGGGGTTCAAAGACTAATCTATCTTAATGTGTCTCCTAAATGTATGCTAATGACAGAAGTGATCACACTACTAAGAACTGAACAGACCAAGAAGCTCTGGTATATTTTGAAAACATATCAGTTATTAATTTTCCTGCTGGAAGACTGTCTGTGGATTTCTGGAGACTGCTGGAGTAATCGGAGGTTTCTAAAGCAACAAGGCACACACGTGACTGTAAAGTTGACACACTTGTTGATCTCAGTCTTAGGACTATCAAACTTCAGGTTTATTTTCAACTGATGAGAGGCACTTTGGGGTACCTAGCACAGAGATGCACACAATACTGCCTGAATCCAGCCCACTGTAAACTCTTTTTATCTTTGCTTTCATCTGGGTTTCCTCCTTTTTTTTCTCATCTTGAAGCTGTCACAGCACAAAATCAAGCTACCTGATTGGTGATGTCTCCCTCTTCTCAGGCCCCCAGGGTACCTCAGTTTTAAATAAAAGGTTCCCTCGTAAGGTGGCAATGAGACACTGTTCCCTGAAGCATACAGAATAACAAAATGGTATTCCTCTCCATAAAAGAAATGTCTGCATTTCCAAAACCCACAACTAAAATCGATGCTTGTGAACACCATAAACGTGTCTTGGAAATACTATTGACTTTCTTTTAATCATGATCTCATGTTTGACTTTTTGAATGAGGCTTCTGTGGAGCTCCATAGCTAAAGCTATATTTGAATTTTTTTATTCTTATTGTTCTTACTATTGTGTCACTTGTCCCATCACTAAATTTTCAGTTGTTCTAATCCCACCTTGGTGACTTTTTCAATCCCTTTTCCTTTTTTCTTTGTCTTAGGTAGAGTCTCCTGTTTCTTATTTTAATTCTTCTTCCTCAAGTCAGATGGAATCACTTTGAAATACACCATAGTTTAGAAAATGGAATGCTTTTCAAAACAACAGCAATTAATGAGTATGCTACTCGAAACTCCAATGAGGCTGATTCTATAGCTATTTCAACTTCACAGATCTGAAAACTAATATGCAAATACTATAACCAAACTGATAAGTGATGTTCTCGAGTCCTATTGTGGTTCAATGCTCCTTGCTTCAACTCATGCTGCTTCATCTGGGGAACAGAAATGACAGTCTGTAGGAATAGACACTCCATACAGTATACTTGGAGTTTTTGTAAGCTTTTAGGAGAAGGTGGGTGTGGGAGAACACACATTTCCCAGCATTCTTTAATTTTGGAATTGAAGATGAAATTCTTGAATAGTCCTGTAAAACAAAGCTATGCATGATGGGAAACTGGGAAAGCCTTCTATGGGATATTTGTGTAAAGAAAAATCCTGAAGTGCGTCTGAAATATTTCCCTAAAAAGATTTTTTTAAAAAAAGCTGTGAATATATGTGTGGGAATCTCTACATATGTCTAGCTAGCTTTGCAACATTCTGGCTTTCACAGTGCTAAAACACTGAATTATTCAGTACAAAAACATAGTTGATCTGATGAGACTCAGATCATATAAACACACAATAATATGCTGTTTTCCAGCTACTTATACTTATATTTGTTTTAAATCTTCAAGGTTAAAAGATACAGGGAACTATATAAAAGCTAAGATTTCATGATTAAACTAAAGATCTTTCAAGCCTGAAATGTTAGTCCCCCTTAAAATGTATGGGCCCAGAAACCCCATTATTATACCAGTCTTAGGAAATTATGGTTATAGTGTCATCAATGCATAAAGATGAGATATTTTGATTATCATCTTCTATCTCAAACTAATTCACTTCCAAAAGACTCTTCATGCTTACTCTCTTTTCTGATTCCAAACATAAGAGAATATATAGAACAAACCAAGTCTTCAGAAACAAACACAATTCTCACTCCTGAATGTGTTAGCATTCCTTCAAGGCTCTGCCCCACAGTTACCTGGCAACAGCCAGGTATACCTGACTCATTATAAAAGGGGCGGTATAATCCCCTTGCTCTCTTACTCTCCTTCTCCTACTCTCTTACCCTCTCTATCTCTTTTCTCCCCATTCCCCTCCCCCTTTGCATTCCTGGCTAGCCTCTTTCCTCCTCTTTGTCTCTGTTTCTGTCTCTGTCTCTGTGCCTGTGTCTGTCTCCCCCCCCCCGTGTGTGTGTGTGTGTGTGTGTGTGTGTGTATGTGTGTGTCTTCTCCCACCTCAACTCCCCTGTCCAAGCCCTAAATAAACTGTATTCTATATTATATCTGTCCTATGCTGGGCCAACAGGGGGAAGAGATGTCTTATCATGGACCCACAGAGGAACCCTCTTCCACCTCACTATTTGCACCTCTACCAAACATATCCTGGTTTCTTTCTCTTTCTCTCTCTCTCTCTCTCTCTCTCTCTCTCTCTCTCTCTCTCTCTCTCTCTCAAACTAAGTAGAAATGTCCCTAGATGTTACACTACAGCTAAATATATTCTTGAATTTTCTACACTTTTTTCTTATTCCTATTTAGAATTCCTTCACTCATCATCAGGTTTTATTGAGGATCCTATTATAATTACACATTTGATGAATGGCCTTTGCAGTAGTTTGAATAGGTTTGGCCCCCATAGACTCATGTGGCTGAATACTTAGCTCACAGGGAGTGACCCTATTAGTAGGTGTCCCCTTGCTGAAGTAGGTTTGGCCTTGTTGGAGGAGGTGTGTCACTTTGGGGGTAGGCTTTGAAGGCTCCCAATGCTCAAGCACTGACCCCTGTGGAACATCGCCTTCTCCAGGCTGGCTTTAGTTCAAAATGCAGAACTTTTGGCCTCTTCTCCAGCACTGTGTCTGCCTAGATGCTGACTTGCTTCCTTCTATGATGATAATGGACTGAACCTCTGAAACTGTAAGGCAGCCCCAAATAAAAATTGTCCCTTAAAGAGGTACCTTGGTCACATTGTCCCTTCACATCAATGAAACCCTAAGACATCTTGACATCTTGTCCATAACTATCTTCTTTCTTCTGACATTTGCAGTCTTTCCTAATTAAAAAATCCAAGGACATTACTTATACCATTAGGCTAGATGATGCTTTTGGCTGCCAAACCCTTAGGAAACATCTTATCATCTACATAATTCCCTAAGCCTTCATCAGTTTGCATCCATGAATCTCCCAAAATGCTGACACGTGCCTAAATCATGATAGATATATTAGAGACTGTCTAGAAAAAAATTGAATACAGTGACAAACTTGTCTGGGAGAGCATTGATAATAAATAGGACTAGAACAGAGTCAATAAAAATTTTGGTAAATGAACAAAGGTTAAAAAAAAACAAACCTCTTTCTGATCTATAATAATCTCTGGTCATCATTTCCCCACAAACATCTATCCTTGAAAGGAGAAAATTAGAATCTTGAAAAGGCAAGAGATTGAAGTTTATTTCTGAGTTACAGGATGTGAGAAAAGGGTGAATATTATGAGAAAAAGAGAGAGAGAGAGAGAGAGAGAGAGAGGAGAGAGGAGAGAGGAGAGAGGGGGAGGGAGGGAGAGAGGGAGGGAGGGAGGGAGGGAGAGAGAGAGAGAGAGAGAGAGAGAGAGAGAGAGAGAGAGAGAGAGAGAGAGAGAGAGACTTTTATATTCTTTGTTAGCTTGAATAAGAAATGTCTTCTGTAGATATTTGATCAATGGGTTCCCAGTTGGTGGCACAGTTGGGGAAGTTATGAAACCTTTAGAAGGAGGAGCATTGTTGTAGGAAGTATATGTCACCATGGGTAGAATTTGAAGGGTAATAATCACACCTCACTTCTAGGTCACTCTCTTTGCCTCCTACATGGGGATAAAGATATGATTTCTCAGTTTTCTGATCCTGTGGCCTGTTGCCATGTCTCCTCTACAGCTATGGACTCTCTCTCTGGAACTAACTCATTCCAAAACTAACTTCTTTAATAAATAAATGATGTTTTATTACAACAGAAGAGTAACTAAGGTACTTCTGAACCTTACAATATAGTAAAAGTACAAAACTGAATATTCACATGAATATGAAATCTGATATGATGACAATGGTAATTCAAGAAAACTTTGGTATATATAAATGTTAGTAAAAAGAAGAAGTTTTATTTTAGAAAAGGAGAGATTTATTTTTAGAAACCTTTTAATAACAGATATCAATGATGATTATGAATTCACCAAGAAAAGAACAGGAGAAAATTATTCACAAAAGAGAGAATAATGTACAAATTCTGAAGATGGTAATAGGCTCATAAGAGTTTATGAAGAGATTATATTTAGGATATAGTAAACTCAAAAAGTGAGACAGCCTTTCTGCCTTCTATTCCATGGGGTCCTCTGAACTCTACGAGAGTGAATTTGATAGAGACACCACATTTAGAGTTGCATTTGTTCCCATCTTCTGCAGGAGAAAGTTTTTCTGATGATGGCAAATAAAACGCTGGTCAATGAGTTTCAAAAAATGTCATTTGTTTTGTTACTCTTTTTGTTTAGTTTTAAGACCAGTAGTATTTTGTTTTGTCATGGGTCACAAAACTATTTAATCTCAGGTTCTTGATCCCCCAGGCACTCTCAGGTATTGGTTTCATGGAGTGGGGCTTAAATTGAATTGAATACTGGTTAGTTACTGCCACCAACTTTGTCCCACTAATAACCTAGCATATCTTGCAGGCAAGAAACCACTGTAGACCAAATATTTTGTGTCTAGGTTGGTGTTTATGTTTTGCTTTGGTTTTTCTTTCTTTTCTTCTCTTGGTAGGGTGTAGAATATATTCCTGTCTCATTGACACTAAAAATAGGCATCAGTTTGCTGTCAAGTTGTGGAGAGCAATTTATTGCCTTGGCAATAGTTTGGGTTGTTTGCAGATTCACATGCTATCCCTTTGGTCAATGACTAAATAATATATAACCCAATTCCAATACTGGAAGCTTTGCTGATATGACATGGCTAGATGGGACTGTATCTATGAGTATTTGACATATTCAGTTTAGGTTGCCTTCATAAATGAATGTATTTTAGAAAGTGTGTATTGTATTAGGTTTTCATGCTATCCCTCAAATGCCACATAGTTTAGCTGTCTCTCTATGTATTCCCTTGCTCAATCCCCCTTGCCTACTTGTCTCTCCTTTTATAGCCATGTCGCCATATATCCTTTATTATCTATTCTATTTTTTGTTTCCTAATAAGATCTATTTCCTCTAGACACTTACTCTAAACCTAATCATTGTGGCTCTTTGGATTGTAGCTGGTTATCATTGACATTTTTTGATAACACACCTTATTTGTGCTTCTGGATCAGGAAGACCAACCTCACTCTGGATGATTTTTCTCTTGTTCTGTCCATTTTCCTGTAAATTTCATGATGTCATTTAGAGCTCCACTGTGTCCATGTACTATATTATGTGTTCTTTTCTTGTGGGCCATCTAGTCTGTTTCCAGTTGTGAATAGAATAGCTGTTGTGAATAGATTAGCAGTGAGCATGGTTGAGGAAGAATCTTTTGGTTATGTGCTCATGAGTGGTTTAGCTGGGTCTTGAGATAGATCTATTCCCAACCTTATGAGGAACCTCCATTCTATTTTAATAGTGGCTGTAATGAGGTTGTATTCACACCACCAATGCATCGATGTTATCCTTATTTTACACCCTCACCAGAACTGTGTTATTGATCTTAGCCATTCTGACAGGTATAAGATGGAATGCGGAATAGTTTTCATTTGCATTTTCATGGTGGCTAAGGACACTGAACATTTCTGTAGCTGTTTCTTAGCTGGTTGATTCTCCTCTATTGGGAATGATGTTTAGATATTTCCAATTAGACTGTCTCTTGATATCTAGTTTATTTAGTTCTTATTTTGTTTGTCTTTTATTAAATGTGGAGTTGGTAAACATCTTTTCCCATTCTGTGGTCTGTGGATTTGTCTCAAAGATGGTGTTCTCTGTCTTACAGAAGCTTTTCAGTTTCATGAAGTGCCACTTATTGTTGATCTTAGTACGTGCACTATTGATGTTCTTTTGAGAATCTCTTTTCCTATGCCAATGGGTTCATGACCCCTTCCCACTTTCTCTTCTATTATGTCAGTGTATCCAGTTTTATGTTGAGATCTCCAATCCATTTGAAGCTGAGTTTTTTACAGGGTGTTAAGAATGAATCTATTCTCTTACATACACCATCTAGTTTGATTTGCAACATTTGTTGAAAGAGCTGTCTTTTGCCAGTGTGTATTTCTGGCCTCATTACAAAAAAAAATCAGGTATACATAGTTATATGGATTTATGTCTGGGTCTTCAATTCAATGCCATTTATTACTGTGTCATACTACAGCTGTTTAATATAATTTGAGGTCAGGGGCCTGGCTACCTCCAGGAGTTCTTTTAGTATTCGGGTTAGTTTTTTAGCTATCCTCATTTTTTCTACATGAAGCAGAAAATTGTCTTTAAAGATCCGTAAGAAACTTGTTGGAATTTTGCCAGGGATTGCCTTTAATCTGTAGATTGCTTTTCGTAGGATGGATTTTTACCATTTAAATCCTATCAACCCATAAGTATAGGACATCCTTCTATTGTCGGACATCTTCACTTTTTCTTATCTTAAAGTGTTTATTATGAAAGTCTTTCACTCGATTGGTTACAGTTATCACAGATATTTTATTTATTGAAACTATTTTGAAAGGTGTTGTTCCACTTATTTTCTTCTCAGTCTGCTTGTCAGTTTTATATAGAAAGGAGGTTAATTTTTCATGTTGATTTTTAAAATCCAGCTACATTGCTGAAATAGTTTATCAGCTGTAGAAGTTTGCTGTTGAACTTTTAACTAATTTATGTATAAAGTCATATCATCTGCAAATAAAGACACTTTGACTTCTTACTTTCCTATTTGTACCACTGTGATATCCTACAGTTGTCTCATTGCTCTAGCCAAGACTTCAAGTACTATATTGAATAGGTATCTCAGGGTTTCTATTGTTGTGAAGAGACACCATGACCATAGCAATTCTAATAAAAAGCATTTAATTGTTATTGGCTCATAGTTCAGAGGTCTATTCCATTATAGTCACAGTAGGAAGTATGGCAGCACAAGGACAGACAAGATGCTGGAAATGTACCTGAGAGGTCTACATCTCGATTGGCAGGCAGCAGGAAGAGAATGAGCCATTAGGTCTAGCTTGGGCTTCTGAAACCTTAAAGCCCACACACCCTATGACACACTACCTCCAACAAGCTATACCTACTACAATAAGGCCAATCTTCCAATAATGCCACTCCCTGTGAATCTCTGGGGGCATTTTTATTTCAACAAGCATAGTAGGTTTGGAGACTGTAGATAATCTTGTCTTGTTCCTGAGACTATTGGTAATGCTTTGAGTTTTTCTACATCTAGGTTGATACTGGCTGTGGAATTGCTACAAGCTACATTCGTTATTTTGATGAATGTCCCTTATATTCATAGTCTTTCTAGGATTTTATTATGAAAGTATGCAGCATATTGTCAAAAGACTTTTCTTAAGTGAGACAATATGTTTTTTAATATTTCTGTTTGTTTATAGTTGTATTACATTTATTGATTTATATATGTCGAAGCATTCCTACATCTCTGAGATGAAGCCTGCTTGATCATGATGAATAATCATTTTACTGTGTTCCTGAATTAAACCTTTAAGTATGCTATTGAGAATATTTGACTCTGTATACATAAGGGATATTGATCTATAATTTTACTTGATTGTTGGGTCTTTGTGTAGTTAACATATCAGTGTAATTGTGGTCTTTTAGTAAGAATTAGAAAATATTCCTTCAGTTTCCCTTTTGTAGAGTAATTTGAGGAGTCTAGGCATTTCTTATATTTGGAGGTCTACAAGTTATATGTCTCTAAATATTGTTTAACTGATTTTTTTGGTGAATTGTTTTTTTCTTGTGGTTTCAGGTCTTTTTTTATTGGATTTTTTTGCATTTAATACATTACAAATGTTATTCCCATTCCTGGTTTCCTGGCCATAAGCCCCCTATCCTCTGCACCTACCCTTCTTCTATAAGAGTGTTCCCCCTTCTAAACCACCCGCACTTCTTGACCCCCAGGACATTCCCCTGCACTAGGGGGTGCAGCCTTGGCAGAAACAAGGGTGTCTCCTCCCATTGGTGCCCAACAAGGCCATCCTATGCTACATATGCAGCAGGAACCATGGGTCTGTCCACGTGTAGTTTTTGGGTAGTGGTTTAGTCCCTAAGAGCTCTAGTTGGTTGGTATTGTTGTCTTATGGGGTTGCAAGCCCCTTCAGCTCTTTCAATCTTTTCTCTAATTCCTCCAACAGAGACGCCACTCTCAGTTCAATGGTTTGCTGCTAGCATTTGCCTGTGTATTTGACATGCTCTGGCTGTGTCTCTTAGGAGACATCTATATCTTGTTCCTGTCAGCATGCACTTTTTGGCTTCCTCAATATTATGCAATTTTGGTGACTGTACGTATATGGGCTGTATACTCAGGTAGGGCAGGTTCTGAAGGGCCATTCCTTCAGTCTCTGCTCCAAACTTTGTCTCCATATGCCCTCCTATGAATATTTTTGTTCTCCCTTTAAGAAGAACTAAAGAATCTGCACTTTGGTTGTCCTACTTCTTGAGCTTCATGTGGTCTTCATGTGGAGTGTATCTTGGGTAATTCAAGCTTTTGGGCTAAGATCCACTTATCAGTGAGTGCATACCATATGTGTTTTTCTGTGATTGGGTTACCTCACTCAGGATATTTTCTAGTTTCATCCACTTGCCTATGAATTTCATGAAGTCATTGTTTTTGAAAGCTAAGAAGTACTCCATTGTGTAGATGTACCACATTTTCTCTATCCATTCCTCTGTTGAAGAACATCTGGGTTCTTTCCAGCTTCTGACCATTATAAATAAGGCCCCTATGAACATAGTAGAGCATGTCTTTGTTGTATGTTACATAATCATTTGGGTATATGCCCTGGAGAGGTATAGCTGGGTCCTCAGGTAGCACAATGTCCAATATTCTGAGGAACTTCCTGACTGATTTCCAGAGAGGTTGTACCAGTTTCCAGAGTAGTTGTACCAGTTTACAATCCCATCAACAATGGAGGAGTGTTCCTCTTTCTCCATATTCTTGCCAGTATCTGTTGTCACCAAAATTTTTGATCTTAGCCATTCTGACTGGTGTGAGGTAGAATTTCAGGGCTGTTTTGATTTGCATTTCCCTTATAACTAAGGATGTTGAACATTTCTTTACATACTTCTCACCCACTCCCTGTTCCTCAGTTGAGAATTCTTTGTTTGGGTCTATACCACAATTTTTAATAGGTTTATTTGACTCTTTGGAGTCTAACTTCTTGAGTTCTTTGTATATATTGAATATTAGCTCTCTATCAGTTGTAGGATTGGTAAAGATTTTTTAGCAAACTGTTGGTTGCCATTTTGTCCTTAGCCTTCCAGAAGCTTTGCAGTTTTATGAGGTCCCATTTGTCGATTCTTGGTCTTAGACCATAAGCCATTGGGTCTTTGTGTGGTTTAGGTATATGTGTATCATAGAAAGTATTGTGTAGCGCTCCTTCTGTTTCTATTTTGTGGAATAGTTTTGCAGTATTGCTATGTGATCTTCTATGAAGGTCTGATAAAATTCTTCACTAAACTCATCGTGTCCTTGGCTTTTTTGGGTGGGAGACATTTAATAACTGCATTTTTAGGCATTATGGACCTGTTTAAATGGTTTATATGATCCTGATTTAACTTTGGTACCTGATATCTGTCTTGAAAATTGTCAACTTCATCCGGATTTTCCAGTTTTGTTGAATATAGATTGTTGTTATAGGATCTGATGATTTTTTGAATTTCCTCAGATGTTGTTGTAATGTATTCCTTTTCATTTCTGATTTTGTTAATTTGGACAAATTAACAAAATTTTTGCTCTATGCCCTCTGGTTAGTCTGGCTAAGGGTTATCTATCTTGTTAATTTTCTCAAAGAACAAGCTCCTGGTTCTGTTGATTCTTTGTATAGTTCTTTTTGTTTCTACTTGTTTGATTTCAGTCCTGAGTTTGATTATTTCCTGCCTTCTACACCTCTTGAGCATATTTGCTTCTTTTTGTTCTAGAGCTTTTAGGTGTGCTATCAAGCTGCTAATGTATGATCTCTCCAGTTTCTTTTTGGATTCATTCAGAGGTATGAGTTTTCTCTTAGCATAACTTTCATTGTTTCCCATAAGTTTTTTTTTTTTTTTACCCATATTTTTTTTTTTTATTAACTTGAGTATTTCTTATATACATTTCGAGTGTTATTCCCTTTCCCGGTTTCCGGGCAAACATCCCCCTCCCCCCTCCCCTTCCTTATGGGTGTTCCCCTCCCAACCCTCCCCCCATTGCCGCCCTCCCCCCATAGACTAGTTCACTGTGGGTTCAGTCTTAGCAGGACCCAGGGCTTCCCCTTCCACTGGTGCTCTTACTAGGATATTCATTGCTACCTATGGGGTCAGAGTCCAGGGTCAGTCCATGTATAGTCTTTAGGTAGTGGCTTAGTCCCTGGAAGCTCTGGTTGCTTGGCATTGTTGTACTTTTGGGGTCTCGAGCCCCTTCAAGCTCTTCCAGTTCTTTCTCTGATTCCTTCAATAGGGGACCTATTCTCAGTTCAGTGGTTTGCTGCTGGCATTCGCCTCTATATTTGCTGTACTCTGGCTGTGTCTCTCAGGAGCGATCTACATCCGGCTCCTGTCGGTCTGCACTTCTTTGCTTCATCCATCTTGTCTAATTGGGTGGCTGTATATGTATGGGCCACATGTGGGGCAGGCTCTGAATGGGTGTTCCTTCAGTCTCTGTTTTAATCTTTGCCTCTCCCTTCCCTGCCAAGGTATTCTTTTTCCTCATTTAAAGAAGGAGTGAAGCATTCACATTTTGATCATCCGTCTTGAGTTTCGTTTGTTCTAGGGATCTAGGGTAATTCAAGCATTTGGGCTAATAGCCACTTATCAATGAGTGCATACCATGTATGTCTTTCTGTGATTGGGTTAGCTCACTCAGGATGATATTTTCCAGTTCCAACCATTTGCCTACGAATTTCATAAACTCGTTGTTTTTGATAGCTGAGTAATATTCCATTGTGTAGATGTACCACATTTTCTGTATCCATTCCTCTGTTGAAGGGCATCTGGGTTCTTTCCAGCTTCTGGCTATTATAAATAAGGCTGCGATGAACATAGTGGAGCACGTGTCTCTTTTATATGTTGAGGCATCTTTTGGGTATATGCCCAAGAGAGGTATAGCTGGATCATCAGGCAGTTCAATGTCCAATTTTCTGAGGAACCTCCAGACTGATTTCCAGAATGGTTTTACCAGTCTGCAATCCCACCAACAATGGAGGAGTGTTCCTCTTTCTCCACATCCTCGCCAGCATCTGCTGTCACCTGAGTTTTGATCTTAGCCAATCGCACTGGTGTGAGGTGAAATCTCAGGGTTGTTTTGATTTGCATTTCCCTTATGACTAAAGATGTTGAACATTTCTTTAGGTGTTTCTCAGCCATTCGGCATTCCTCAGCTGTGAATTCTTTGTTTAGCTCTGAACCCCATTTTTTAATAGGGTTATTTGTTTCCCTGCGGTCTAACTTCTTGAGTTCTTTGTATATTTTGGAAATAAGGCCTCTATCTGTTGTAGGATTGGTAAAGATCTTTTCCCAATCTGTTGGTTGCCGTTTTGTCCTAACCACAGTGTCCTTTGCCTTACAGAAGCTTTGCAGTTTTATGAGATCCCATTTGTCGATTCTTGATCTTAGAGCATAAGCCATTGGTGTTTTGTTCAGGAAATTTTTTCCAGTGCCCATGTGTTCCAGATGCTTCCCTAGTTTTTCTTCTATTAGTTTGAGTGTGTCTGGTTTGATGTGGAGGTCCTTGATCCACTTAACAATAAGGGAAGAATGCCCACATATACGTGGAAATTGAACAATGCTCTACTCAATGATAACCTGGTCAAGGAAGAAATAAAGAAAGAAATTAAAAACTTTTTAGAATTTAATGAAAATGAAGATACAACATACTCAAACTTATGGGACACAATGAAAGCTGTGCTAAGAGGAAAACTCATAGCGCTGAGTGCCTGCAGAAAGAAACAGGAAAGAGCATATGTCAGCAGCTTGACAGCACACCTAAAAGCTCTAGAACAAAAAGAAGCAAATACACCCAGGAGGAGTAGAAGGCAGGAAATAATCAAACTCAGAGCTGAAATCAACCAAGTAGAAACAAAAAGGACCATAGAAAGAATCAACAGAACCAAAAGTTGGTTCTTTGAGAAAATCAACAAGATAGATAAACCCTTAGCCAGACTAACGAGAGGACACAGAGAGTGTGTCCAAATTAACAAAATCAGAAATGAAAAGGGAGACATAACTACAGATTCAGAGGAAATTCAAAAAATCATCAGATCTTACTATAAAAACCTATATTCAACAAAATTTGAAAATCTTCAGGAAATGGACAATTTCCTAGACAGATACCAGGTATCGAAGTTAAATCAGGAACAGATAAACCAGTTAAACAACCCCATAACTCCTAAGGAAATAGAAGCAGTCATTAAAGGTCTCCCAACCAAAAAGAGCCCAGGTCCAGACGGGTTTAGTGCAGAATTCTATCAAACCTTCATAGAAGACCTCATACCAATATTATCCAAACTATTCCACAAAATTGAAACAGATGGAGCCCTACCGAATTCCTTCTATGAAGCCACAATTACTCTTATACCTAAACCACACAAAGACACAACAAAGAAAGAGAACTTCAGACCAATTTCCCTTATGAATATCGACGCAAAAATACTCAATAAAATTCTGGCAAACCGAATTCAAGAGCACATCAAAACAATCATCCACCATGATCAAGTAGGCTTCATCCCAGGCATGCAGGGATGGTTTAATATACGGAAAACCATCAACGTGATCCATTATATAAACAAACTGAAAGAACAGAACCACATGATCATTTCATTAGATGCTGAGAAAGCATTTGACAAAATTCAACACCCCTTCATGATAAAAGTCCTGGAAAGAATAGGAATTCAAGGCCCATACCTAAACATAGTAAAAGCCATATACAGCAAACCAGTTGCTAACATTAAACTAAATGGAGAGAAACTTGAAGCAATCCCACTAAAATCAGGGACTAGACAAGGCTGCCCACTCTCTCCCTACTTATTCAATATAGTTCTTGAAGTTCTAGCCAGAGCAATCAGACAACAAAAGGAGATCAAAGGGATACAGATCGGAAAAGAAGAGGTCAAAATATCACTATTTGCAGATGACATGATAGTATATTTAAGTGATCCCAAAAGTTCCACCAGAGAACTACTAAAGCTGATAAACAACTTCAGCAAAGTGGCTGGGTATAAAATTAACTCAAATAAATCAGTTGCCTTCCTCTATACAAAAGAGAAACAAGCCGAGAAAGAAATTAGGGAAACGACACCCTTCATAATAGACCCAAATAATATAAAGTACCTCGGTGTGACTTTAACCAAGCAAGTAAAAGATCTGTACAATAAGAACTTCAAGACACTGAGGAAAGAAATTGAAGAAGACCTCAGAAGATGGAAAGATCTCCCATGCTCATGGATTGGCAGGATTAATATGGTAAAAATGGCCATTTTACCAAAAGCAATCTACAGATTCAATGCAATCCCCATCAAAATACCAATCCAATTCTTCAAAGAGTTAGACAGAACAATTTGCAAATTCATCTGGAATAACAAAAAACCCAGGATAGCTAAAGCTATCCTCAACAATAAAAGGACTTCAGGGGGAATCACTATCCCTGAACTCAAGCAGTATTACAGAGCAATAGTGATAAAAACTGCATGGTATTGGTACAGAGACAGACAGATAGACCAATGGAATAGAATTGAAGACCCAGAAATGAACCCACACACCTATGGTCGCTTGATTTTTGACAAAGGAGCCAAAACCATCCAGTGGAAAAAAGATAGTATTTTCAGCAAATGGTGCTGGTTCAACTGGAGGGCAACATGTAGAAGAATGCAGATCGATCCATCCTTATCACCCTGTACAAAGTTTCCCATAAGTTTTATTGTGTCTTCATTGTCACTAAATTCTAAAAAGTCTTTAATTTATTTCTTTATTTCTTTCCTGACCAAGTAATCATTGAGTAGAGCATTGGTCACCTTCCGGGCATAAGTGGGCTTTCTGTCGTTTTTGTTGTTATTGAAGACCAGCCTTAGTCCATGGTGATCTGATAGTGTGCATGGGATTATTTCAATCTCTTTGAATCTGTTGAGGAATGTTTTGTGACCAATTATAGAGTCATTTTTGGACAAGGTACCATGAGGTAGTTAGAAGAAGGAATATTATTTTGTTTTAGGATGAGATATTCTATAAATATCTGATAAATCTATTTGGTTCAAGGTTTCTCTTAGTTTCTATGTGTCTCTGTTAAGATTCTGTTTCCATGATCTATCCATTGATGTGAGTGCAGTGTTGAAATCTTCCACTATTATTGTGTGAGTTTCAATGTGTGATTTGAGCTTTAGTAAAGTTTCTTTTATGAATATGGGTAACTTTGTGTTTGGCTCATAAATATTCAGGATTGACAGTACATCTTGGTTGATTTTTCCTTTTGTGAATATAAAGTGTCTTTCCTTATCTTTTTTCCATCTTTATGAAATTCGGTATTTCTTATTTACATTTCAAATGTTATTCCCTTTCCTGGTTTTCATTCCATTATCTGCCTAACCCCTTCCCCTCCCCTTCTATGTGGGTGTTCCCCTCCCTATACTCCCTCCATTACCTCCCTCCCCCCAAGTTCCCATTCACTGGGGGTCCAGGTTGGCAGGACCAAGGGCTTCCACTACCACTGGTGCCCTTACTAGGCTCTTCACTTCTACCTATGAAGTTGGAGCCCAGGGTCAGTCCATGTACAGTCTTTGGGTAGTGGCTTAGTCCCTGGAAGCTCTGGTTGTCCGTATTTTTGTTCATATAGGGTCTCAAGCCCCTTCAGTTCTTTCAGTCCTTTCTCTGATTCCTTCAACGGGGGTCCCTTTCTTACTTTAGTGGTTTGCTGCTGTCATTCACCTATGTATTTACCATATTTTGGCTGTGTCTCTCAGGACAGATCTACATCCGGTTCCTGTCAGCCTGCACTTCTTTGCTTCATTCATCTTATCTAGTTAGGTGGCTGTATACCTATGGGCCGCATGTGGTGCAGGCTCAGAATGGGTGTTCCTTCAGCCTCTATTGTAAACTTGGCCACCCTATCCTGTCCCAGTGGTATTCTTGTTCTGCTTTTAAAGAAGGAGTGAACATTCACATTTTGGTAATCCTTCTTGAGTTTCATGTGTACTGTGCATCTAGGGAAATTCGAGCATTTAGGCTAATATCCACTTATCAATAGTGCACACCATGTGATTGGGTTATCTCACTCAGGATGATACTTTCCAGTTCCATCCATTTGCCTATGAATTTCATAAAGTCATTGTTTTTTGATAACTGAGTAGTATTCCATTGTGTAGATGTATCAGATTTTCTGTATGCATTTCTCTGTTGAAGGGCATCTGGGTTCTTTACAGCTTCTGGCTATTATAAATACGGCTGCTATGAACATAGTGGAGCATGTGTCTTTGTTATATGTTGGAGCATCTTTTGGGTATATGCCTAAGAGAGGGTTAGCTGTGTCCTCAGGTAGTGCAATGTCCAATTTTCTGAGGAACTGCCAGACTGATTTCCAGAATGGTTGTACCAATCTGCAATTCCACCAAAAATGGGGGAGTGTACCTCTTTCTCCACATCCTCGCCAGCATCTGCTGTCACCGGAGTTTTGGATCTTAGTCACTGTGACTTGTGCGAGGTGGAATCACAGGGTTGTATTGATTTGCATTTCCCTCATGACTAAAGATGTTGACCATTTCCTTAGGTGCTTCTCAGACATTCAACATTCCTCAGCACTGAATGCTTTGTTTAGTTCTGAACCCCATTTTTAATAGGGTTATATGTCTCCTTGCAGTCTAACTTCATGAGTTCTTTGTATACTTTGGATATAAGCATTCTATCAGTTGTAGGATTGGTAAGATCTTTTCCCAATCTGTTGGTTGCCATTTTGTCTTAACAACAGTGTCCTTTGCCTTACAGAAGCTTTGCACTTTTGTGAGATCCCATTTCTCGATTCTCGATCTTAGAGCATAAGCCATTGGTGTTTTGTTCAGGAAATTTTCTCCAGTTCCCATGTGTTCAAGGTTCTTCCCCACTAATTCTTCTATTAGTTTGAGTGTATCTGGTTTGATGTGGAGGTCCTTGATCTACTTGGACTTAAGCTTTGTACAGGGTGATAAGAATGGTTCAATTTGCATTCTTTTACATGCTGACATCCAGTTGAACCAGCACCATTTGCTGAAAATGCTATCTTTTTTCGATTGGATGGTTTTGGCTCCTTTGTAAAATATCAAGTGGCCATAGGTGTGTGGGTTCATTTCTGGGTCTTCAATTCTGTTCCATTGGTCTATCTGTCTGTCTCTGTACCAATACCATGCAGTTTTTATCACTATTGCTCTGTAATACTGCTTGAGTTCAGGGATAGTGATTCCCCCTGAAGTCCTTTTATTGTTGAGGATAGTTTTAGCTATCCTTTTTTTTTTTTTTTTGTTATTCCAGATGAATTTCAAATTGTTTTGTCTAACTCTCTGAAGAATTGGATTGGTATTTTGATGGGGATTCCACTGAATCTGTAGATCGCTTTTGGTAAAATGGCCATTTTTACCATATTATTCCTGCCAATCCATGAGCATGGGAGATCTTTCCATCTTCTGAGATCTTCTTCAATTTCTTTCTTCAGAGACTGGAAATTCTTATCATACAGATCTTTCACTTGCTTTGTTAAAGTCACCCTGAGGTATTTTATATTATTTGGGACTATTGTGAAGGGTGTCATTTCCCTAAATTCTTTCTCAGCTTGTATCTCTTTTGTGTAGAGGAAGGCTACTGAATTATTTGAGTTAATTTTATACCCAGCCACTTTGCTGAAGTTGTTTATCAGGTTTAGTATTTCTCCAGTGGAACTTTTGGGATCACTTAAATATACAATCATATCATCTGCAAATAGTGATATTTTGACTTTTTCCTTTCCAATCTGTATCCCTTTCATCTCCATTTGCGGTCTGATTGCTCTGGCTAGAACTTTGAGAACTTTATTGAATAAGTAGGGAGAGAGCAGGCAGCCTTGTCTAGTCTCTGATTTTAGTGGGATTGCTTCAAGTTTCTCTCCATTTAGTTTAATGTTAGCTACTGGTTTCCCATATATTGCTTTTACTATGTTTAGGTATCGGCCTTGAATTTGTTTTCTTTCCAGGACTTTGATCATGAAGGGGTGTTGAATTTTGTCAAATGCTTTCTCAGCATCTAATGAAATGATCATGAGGTTTTATCTTTCAGGTTTTTTTTTATATAGTGGGTTACGTTGATGGTTTTCCATATATCAAAGTATCCTTACATGCCTGGGATGAAGCCTACTTGATAATGATGGATAATTGTTTTGATGTGCTCTTGGATTCCTTTTTGCAAGAATTTTATGGAGCATCTTTGTGTCGGTATTCATAAGGGAAATTGGTCTGAAGTTCTCTTTCTTTGTTGGGTCTTTGTGTGGTTTAGGAATAACAGTAATTGTGGCTTCATAAAAGGAATTCAGTAGCGCTCCTTCTGTTTCAATTTTGTGGAATAGTTTGGATAGTATTGGTATTAGGTCTTCTATGAAGGTTTGATAGCATTCTTCATTGAAGGCATCTGAACCTGGGATCTTTTTGTTTGGGCGAATTTTAATGATTATTTCTATTTCTTTAGGAGTTTGGGGGTGGTTTAAATGGTTTATCTGTTCCTGATTTAACTTTGGTTCCTCGTATCTGTCTAGGAAATTGTCCATTTCCTCCAGATTTTCAAGTTTGTTGAATATAGGCCTTTAGTAGGATGTGACGGTTTTTTAATTTCCTATGATTCTGTTGTTAGTTCTCCCTTTTCATTTCTGTTTTTGTTAATCTGGAAACACTCTCTGTGTCCTCTTGTTAGTGTGGCTAAGTGTTTATCTATCTTCTTGATTTTCTCAAAGAACCAGCTTTTGGTTTTGTTGATTCTTTGTATAGTCCTTTTTCTTTCTACTTGGTTCATTTCCGCTCTGAGTTTGTTTATTTCCTGCCTTCTACTCCTCCTGGGTGTATTTGCTTCTTTTTGTTCTAGAGCTTTTAGGTGTGCTGTCAAGCTGCTGATGTATGCTCTCTCCTGTTTCTTTCTGCAGGCACTCAGAGATATGAGTTTTCCTCTGAGCACAGCTTTCATTGTGTCCTATAAGTTTGGGTATGTTGTACCTTCATTTTCATTAAATTCTAAGAAGTCTTTAATTTCTTTCTGTATTTCTTCCTTGACTAGGTTATCATTGAGTAGTGCATTGTTCAACTTCCATGTATATGTGGGCGTTCTTTCCTTATTGTTATTGAAGACCAACTTTAGCTGGTGGTCTGATAGGACACATGGGATTATTTCTATCTTTCTGTATCTGTTGAGTCCTGTTTTGTGACTGATTATATGGTCAATTTTGGAGAAAGTGCCATGAGGTGATGAGAAGATGGTATATCGTTTGGTTTTAGGATAAAATGTTCTATAAATATCTGTTATGTCCATTTAGTTCATGACTTCTCTTAGTCTGTCTACGTCTCTGTTTAATTTCTGTTTCCATGATCTGTCCGTTGATGAGAGTGGGGTGTTGGAATCTGCTACTATAATTGTGTGAGGTGCAATGTGTGAATGTGTTCTTTGATCTTTAGCAAGGTTTCTTCTATGTATGTAGGTGCCCTAGTATTTGGAGGCTTGATATTTAGAATTGAGAGTTCATCCTGGTGGATTTTTCCTTTGATGAATATGAAGTGTCCTTTCTTATCTTTTTTGATGACATTTGTTGAAAATCGATTTTATTCGATATTAGAATGGCTACTCCAACTTGCTTCTTCAGACCATTTGCTTGGAAAGTTGTTTTCCAGCCTTTTATTCTGAGGTAGTGTCTGTCATTGTCTCTGAGGTATGTTTCCTGTAGGAAGCAAAATGCGGGTCCTCATTATGTATCCAGTTTGTTAATCTGTGTCTTTTTATTGGGGAATTGAGTCCATTGATGTTGAGAGATATTAAGGTATAGTGATTGTTGTTTCCTGTTATCTTTGTATTTGGAGGTGAGATTATGATTGTGTGCTTTTCTTCTCTTTGTCTTTTTGCAAAACCATTATTTTCCTGTTTTTTTCTAGAGTGTAGCTTGCATCCTTGTGTTAGGCTTTACCATTCATTATCCTTTGTAGGGCTGGATTTGTAGAAAGATATTGTTTAAATTTGATTTTGTCATGGAATACCTTGGTTCCTCCATCTATGTTAATTGAGGGTTTTTCTGGATACAATAACCTGGGCTGGTATTTGTGTTCTCTTTGGGTCTATATGACATCTTTCTAGGATCTTCTGGCTTTCATTTTCTCTGGTGAGAAGTCTGGTGTGATTCTGATAGGTCTCCCTTTATATGTTACTTGACCTTTTCCCCTTACTGCTTTTAATATTCTTTCTTTGTTTTGTGCATTTGGTGTTTTGACTATTATGTGACAGGAGGAGTTTCTTTTCTGGTCCAATCTCTTTGGAGCTCTGTAGGCTCCTTGTATGTTTATGGGCGTCTCTTTTTTCAGGTTAGAGGACGTTTTCTTCTATGATTTTGTTGAAGATCTTTACTGGTCTTTTGATTTGGAAGCCTTCACTCTCTTCTATACCTATCCTTAGGTTTGATCTTCTCATTGAGTCCTGGATTTCCTGTATGTTTTGGGCCAGTAGCATTTTCCATTTTCCATTATCTTTGACAGTTGTGTCAATTATTTCTATGGAAACTTCTGCTCCTGAGAGTCTCTCTTCTATCTCTTGTATTCTGTTGGTGATGCTTGTATCTATGGCTCCTTGTCTCTTCCTTTGGTTTTCTATCTTCATTGTTGTCTCCATTTGTGCCTTCTTTATTGTTTCTATTTCCATTTTCAATTCCTTCACCTGCTTGTTTGTGTTTTCCTGTAATTCTTTCAGGGATTTTTCTGTTTCCTCTCTAAGGGCTTCTACTTGTTTAGTTGTGTTTTCCTGCATTTTCTCTAAGGGAGTTCTTTATGTCTTTCTTAAAGTCCTCCATCATCATGATTAAATGTGATTTTAAATCTAGATCTTGCTTTTCTGGTGTGTTTGGATATTCAGTGTTTGCTTTGGTGGGAGAATTGGGCTCCGATGGTGTCATGTAGCCTTGGTTTCTGTTGCTTGGGTTCCTGTGCTTGCTTCTTGCCATCAGGTTGCCTCTGGTGTTACTTCATTGTGCTATTTTTGGCAGTGGCTTGATCGTCCTATAGGCCTGTGCATCAGGAGTGCTGTAGACCTGTTTTCCTGATTTCTTTCAGCCAGTTATGGGAACAGAGTGTTCTGCATTCAGGTGTTTAGTTTTTCCTGTCTAATTGTTTTCATCTGTTCCTGTGGGCGTGTGTCCTGAGTCCACCAGGCAGGCCACTTGGAGTAGAAATGTCAATCTTCCCTCTGGTCTGGGGCCTGAAGTCACTCCTCAGTGCTGGGTTTAGCTCTCTGTGAGGGCAGCAACCATTGGGACCTGCTCTTCCTTCTCTGGGGTCCCTGTACACCGGGGGCCCAGATGGAGCTAGGTGTTTTCCTCTAGAGTCAGAACTGTGGGCAGAGAGTAGTCTCCTCCGGTTTCCCAGGCGTGTCTGCCCCTCTGAAGGTCTAGCTCTCCCTCCCACGGGATTTGGGTTCAGGGAGCTGTTTGGCCGATTCCCTTCAGATCTGGGCACAGTTTAGACTGCAGGGCTCCTGAAGCTTGAGTTTTCCTTATCTTTTTTGATAAATTATTTGAAAGTGGCTTTTATTCAATATTAGAATGGCTACTCTAGCATTTTTCTTGGGATCATTTGCTTGGAAAATTGTTTTTCTAACCTTTTATTGTGAGGTAGTGTCTGTCTTTATCACTAAGGTGTGTTTCCATTATGGAGCAAAACACTGTGTCCTCTTTATGTAACCAACCAGTCTTTTCCGTCTATGTCCTTTTACTGGGGAATTGAGTCCATTGATATTAAGAGATATTATAGAATAGTGATTGTTGTTTCCTGTTATTTTGTTGTTAGAGGTAGAATTGTGTTTGTATGGGTATCTTATTTTGAGTTCATTTCAAGGAGATTATTTTCTTGTTTTTTCTCAGGTGTTATTTCCCTCCCTGTGTTGGAGTTTTGCATCTATCATCATTTGCAGGGCTGGATTTGTAGAAAGACATTATGTAAATTTGGTTTTGTCATGGAATATCTTGGTTTCTCCACCTATGTTAATTGAGAGTTTTGCAAGATATAGTAGCCAGGCTGGCATTTTTGTCCTCATAGGTTTTGTATGACATCTGTCCAGGATCTTCTGCCTTTCATAGTCTCTGGTGAGAGTTCTGGGGCAATTCTGATAGGTCTGCCATTATATGTTACTTGACCTTTTTCCCTTACTGCTTTTATTATTCTTACTTTGCTTGTACATTCTTTCTTTTGATTGTTATGTAACAGAGGGAGTTTCTTTTGTGGTCCAATCTGTTTGGGGATTTTTATGCTCTCTTTTATGTTCATGGGCATCTCTTTCTTTAGGTTAGGGAAGTTTTCTTGTGTAATTTTGCTGAAGATATCTACTGGCCCGTTAAGTTGGGGGTCTTCACTCTCTTCTATACCTATTATCTTTATGTTTGATGTACTCATTGTGTCTTGGGTTCCCTAGATATTTTGGGTTAGGAGCTTTTTGCATTTTACATTTTCTTTGATGTTTGTGTCAAAGTTTGCTATGGTATCTTCTGCCCCTGAGATTATCTCTTCTATCTCTTATATTCTGATGGTGATGTCTGTGTCTATGACTACTGATCTATTCCCTAGATTTTCTATCTCCAGGGTTGTTTTCCTTAGTGGTTTCTTTATTGTTTCTATTTCCATTTTTAAATCCTGGATGGTTTTGTTCAATTCCTTCAGCTGTTTTATGTTTTCCTTTCATTCCTTAAGGAATTTTTGTGTTTCATCTTTAAAGGCTTCTACTTGTTTACCTGTGTTGTCCTGTATTTCTTTAAGGGAGTTATCTATGTCCTTCTTAAAGTCCTCTATCATCATCATCATCATCATCATCATCATCATCATCATCATCATCATCATCATGAGATGTGATTTAAAATCTAAATCTTGCTTTTCCAGTTTGTTTGTATATCCAGTGGAAGAACTGGGCTCTGATGATGCCAAGTAGTCTTTGTTTCTGTTGCTTTGGTTCCTGTGCTTGCCTCTATCCATCATGTTGTCTCTGATGTTAGCTTGTCTTGCTGTTCCTGACAGTAGTTTGACACTTCTGTAAGCCTAAATATCAGCACTCCTGTAGACCTGTTTTCTTTTGTATGGATCTGGGAACAGAGAACTGCTCCTGAGTTTGCACGTTCTGAAGCCTCTAGGCAGGTCATTTAGAGGAGAAGAGTTGGTCTTACCTCTGTTCTGAAGTGTTTTAGTGCTCCTGGAGACTGGCTTTCCTCTCTAGGCACAGGCAGAAACCAGAAGTGACTTGTCCCAGATATTTTCTGCCTTGTGTGTCCTGAGTCTTCCAAGTGGGTCACTAAGAGCAGAAGAGTTGGTCCTACCACTGCTCTCAGGTGTGTTGGTGCTCCTAGTGACTGGATTTCAGCTCTGAGTTCAGGTAGAAACCTGAAGTGTCTTTCCCCTGATTGCTCCTAGGTTTCTGTATCCAGAGGGCACTAGGGAGCTTCCCCTTGAGCCAGGAGTATGAATAGGAGTGGAAGCTTCCCTTGAGCCCTCAGGATTGTCTACACTTCTCAGAGTCCAGCTCTTTCCCCCATGGAATTTGTTTACCACAATTTATATAACCAAGTTTGCTCTTGACCTACAAAAATTAAAAAGATGATATAATAAGTTACATTTTAGAAAGGTAACTTAAATGTGTTATCTCTAATGCCAACAAGTATGTAAAATAAAACATGTCCATCCTTCCTTAAAAGCATGCTAAATTTTTACAATGCCATTTATTTAAGTAGCAAATTACAAGAAACAATTTTGAGAGGTTTTTAATGAAATAATTATCGGACATTTTAACCATGAGTTTGATTTTATTTCGCTAAATGGGACATATGCTCATATTCTAAAATTCCCTTTAATAAGTGATAAAAAGCAAAACTGCATGAAGAACAATTGCCATTTCAATACTTACTATGTGAGATACTATGACTCATGTCAAAGTGGTAGATGGTGTTAACTGAAAAAAGAAAGTGTGACTTTTTAATTGGAAGATACTCTGCTGAAAAGAGGAGCCCTCCAAAACTGTGGATAGCTGAGAGTTGGACTTCATGTCCCTCATGTCCTTGGCATTGTATGTCTTTTAAGTATAAGCTTATAATACATCATTTTAAAACTTGTTGTTTCTTTGTGAGTTTCACATCATGTAGCCTAGTCCTACTCACTGTTCTGTCCCCTCATGTATACCCTTCACCCTTGTAACCCTTCCCCCTAATTAAAAACACCCAAGTAACCTCCACCACTTCCAACCACAAAAGAAAGCATAGAAAACATCCTATTGTGGAAGCTTTCAGAGTGTACGATACAGTAAATCACTCTGTCCAGACATCTTCACTTACAAATATTCATTGCAATAAGTCATATATCTGGTTTGAGATCTTTGCCTTGTATGATATCATCAATATTGGATCTTCATCCAGACTTTTTCCAGTTATCCTGTTGTTGATCTGTGTCATGGAGATCCTGCAGCAGGACCACTGTTTTAAGCATATGATATAGATTTTGGAGTGGGACATGTCTGAGCCCTGGATCTGGACCTGAGTGTTAACTGAGCTGGGCATCCCACTGACTCTCCGTTAGCTATACTATCAGGGTGAACTCTCCAGCACTGCTCCAGGGCTAACCCTCCTGAGCTCATGACCGTGTGGGCAGCTTTCCCAACTGCCAGAGGTGGTGAGGGTCAGGAGAGCATCCCCTCTGTGTCTGTGCCAGCCCATAACTGACAAATGGTGTGGTCAACTCTCTTACTTTCATGCTGGATGGTTGGCTCACCCAACATCCCCGTCATCAAGGCCAACTCCACTCTGCAGTCTGGGTGAGGCACAGAGCCTGGTCTTTGGTGTATTGCCACAGGTGAAACATGGGGCCAGCTATCAAGAGCCCTGCATTCGGTGAGGAGCAGAACCAGTTGTAAACAGCTCCTGGACATCAAAGTGGTCCCCACCAACTGCCCCAATCAGAGACATCCCTGTATTCTCTAGTGGTAATATAAGCTGTGGGTTTTGACACTGATGCCTTCCAGTTAGGAGCCATGAACTCAGACATGGTTCTCAGTGGTAGCTTGGTCTGGGACCTTACCATGGTTCCAGGTATCAGGGATGTGCACTCCCAACAGGCTGCTTCTCTCCGCACTTGAGTCTCCAGTTCCATCCCACTTGATATTGCTCAAGCTACTCCACTTCTATTTTTCACCCATCTGTCTCCTCAGACTTACACATTGTTGTGTCTCCTGCATCAAACTTGCCAAGTAGCTGATAGGTAACCTTCTTTATCCACCTCATGTGGAAAGCAGGTGTCTCTGGCCTCCCTGGGCAGTGCACTAAATGGCAAGTCTATAGATGGCATAGCAATCCAGAGGTCTCAGTCTTCTTCCTCTTGTTCTGTCTGCCTAGATTTGATTTGCTTTGATCAGATTTTTATGAATCCTAGGGATAAGAAAACTTTTGGCCACCAAGACAGGCATCAAGATAGGATCAATAAAGGACTGTCAATTGCTCTCACCCTGATTGATTATAAGAAAAACACCTCCAACAAGGTGTCTGCTTGTCCATTGCCAGGGAACAAGTATACATTATTGTGGTGCATGAGGAGGTCAGACAACAATTTGCAGTAGTCAGTTCTCTCCTTCTACTATGAGTCTTGGAGATTAATCAGGTCATTTATTAGGCTCATCAGCAGACGTCTCTACCTATAAGTTGTCTTATCAATCCTGAATTCTTTGTCTTCATCAGAAGATGAGACGGTATTTTCTCAGTCAATGTACACTACTACCATCTTTTAAAGTTGTTCTAAAAATATGAGAAAATACAACTCAGGAAGAATGTTTTCAAAAATTAACAAACATCTTGTGTGCAGTTAGAGTATAACAAGTGTACTATTCATTCTTTTAAATAGATTAGAGGAAAAAAGAAAATAGAGAATAATTTACATTCACTCAATGAGGCTTCCATAGGTTTTAAAGTCATACAGGCATATATTTGAATCTCTCTCCCATAACTGTATCAATTTTTAAGTTTAAGCTTCAAATTCCTTCCTGTAAAATAGGGATGATAAAAGTGCCTTGTCACAATTTTGAATTCAAATTTAAGTGAAGCAAAATCTATGGAATTGCAATCATGATTTCTGATACATTGTAGTCATGACAAACATGTGAGCCAAAAGAGAACATAAGCATTAACTTACCCTTTAACGTCCACAATTCTGTGTAAATGGCCATTTGCCTGTATGTAGCAACAATGAATGTATTATTTAAATTTTATAGTAGCATAACCTACTAAAAAAGTTTCTTCTTATTACAATTTCAAGTTTCTTCAATATAAACAAAGTGATTCGTAGTAATTTTCTGGCATACATGAGATTCTAGACTTGAACTCCAACACCACAAAATGAAAATAATAAAATGAAATGAAGAAAAAGCAAATAAGCTTCATCATGTAAATTAATTGGTCATTTGGGGAGGGGGAATCTTTTTCTTTTACTTTTTAAATTTACTGTTTGAGAATTTTACATATTAATATACTAGTTTTTACTCAAAGCCACCTCCACTTACTCCTCTCATACCTGAGGAAATATGGTGTCTTTCCCTGAAAAACCATTATCTACCATTAATTCCTCCAATAGGGACTTTAAGTTTATCTCATTCAATCTATGAAAAAATTATATCTGGCTTGATCATTTTTTTTGAGTTAGCCTTTTTTTAAATTGCATTTTTATTTACATTTTAAATGTTACCCCATTTCCTGGTTTCCCCCTCCAGAAACCTGCTATCCTCCCCCTAGCCCTGCTTTTATGAGGGTGCCCCTTCACCTACCCACCCACTCCCTCCCACCTCCCTGCTCTCACATTCCCATCCAGCCTTGACAGGGCCAAGGGCCTTTCCTCTCATTGATACCCGACAAGGCCCATCTTCTGCTACATATGTGGCTGGAGCCATAGGTCCTTTCCTGGGTACTCTTAGGATGGCCTGGCTTGATCTTATATGCATCTTATGCATACAGTCATCACTGTGGCAAGTTCATGTGTGTAACAGTTCTGTTGTGTATCTTAAACAAGGTCTGTACCTGGAGCTGAACCTGTGCCACAGCTTTCTGTATCCAGATGCTAGCAGGAGTGAGCTGGTCTCCCAGGAGTGCTGACACACCTGACAGCACAGGTAATAGTACCAGGTCTGCTCCAAGGGACTGGCCCTGAGCCCTCAGGACACAGGATTGGAAGTCAGTCAGGGGCAGTACATTCCAGTTTCCATCTGTGCACAGAGCTGACCCTGTGCCACAACTCTGCATGCCTAAATACCCCCAGAGAGCACTGGCCTCCCAGGAGTACTGACAAACAGGCTTACAGCAAGACCAGCAAACACCAGAGATAACCAGATGACAAGAAGCAAGTTGAGAGGAAACTTGAAGCAGTCCCACTAAATCACGGACCAGACAAGGTCTCTCTCTCTCTCTCTCTCTCTCTCTATATATATATATATATATATATATATATATATATATATATATATATGTATATATATATGTGTGTGTGTATGTTTATGTATATGTATATATATATATTATTCTATAGTATATATAGAGTATGAATATATATATATATATATATATATTTATTATAGTACTTGAAATCCTAGCCAGAGCAATTAGACAACAAATGGAGGTCAAAGAATATAAATTAGAAAGGAAGAAGTCAAAATATCAATATTTGCAGATGATATGATAGTATACTTATGTAACTCAATAACCACAAGATAACTCCTACAGCTGATAAAAAACTTCAGCAAAGTGGCTGGATATAAAATTAACTCAAATAAATCAGTAGCCTTCCTCTACAGAAAGAATTAACAGGCTGAGAAAGAAATTCGTAAAATGACACACTTCACAATAGTCACAAATAATATAAAATACATTGGTGTGATTCTAACCAAGCAAGTGAAAGATCTGTATGACAAGAATTTCCAGTCTTTGAATAAAGAAATCTATGAGGATCTCAGAAGATGGAATGATCTCCCTTGCTCATATATTGGCAGGATTAATAAAGTAAAAATGGGCATCTTGCCGAAAGCAATCTACAGATTCAATTCAATCCCCATCAAAATTGCAATGCAATTCTTCACAGAGTTAGGAAGAACAATTGCAAATTCATTTAGAAAAACAAAGAACCTAAGATAGTAAAATATAGGGAATCACCATCTTTAACCTCAAGCTGTATTATAGAGCAATAGTGATAAAAACTGTATGGTATTGGTACAGAGAAAGGAAGGTAGATCTTTGGAATAGAATTGAAGACCAAGAAATGAACCCACACACCTATGATCATTTGGTCTTTGACAAAGGAGCTAAAACCATCCAGTAGGAAAAAAGACATTTTCAATAAATGGTGCTGGTTCAACCAGTAGTCAGCATGTAGAAGAATGCAAATGAATCCATTCTTCCTTTTATTAACTTCTTTTATTTTCAATTTACAGTTTTTTGGATATTTTTTATTTACATTTCAAATATTCCCTTTCCTGGTTTCCTGTCTATAAACCTCTATCCCATCCCCAACCCCTTCTTCTGTGTTTACTCCCCCAAACATCTGCTTCCTGCCTTCCTGCCCTGACATATTCCTACAATGGGGAGTCCAGCCTTGGCAAGAACAAGGACTTCTTCACCCCTTGGTGCCCCAAAAGGCCATCCTCTGCTCTATATGCAGTTGGAGCCATGGGATCTCTCCATGTGTACTCGGGGTGGTTGTTTAGTCCCTGGGAACTCTGGTTGGTTGGTATTGTTGTTCTTATGGGGTTGCAAATTTGTTCAGGTCCTTCAATGCTTTCTCTAAATCCTCCAATAAGGACCCCATTCTCAGTCCAATGGTTGGTTGTAAGAGTCTGCTTCTGTATTTGTCATGCTCTGGCAGCACCTCTCAGCAGACAGCTATGTCAAGTTTATGTCAGCATGAATGTCTTAGCATTAGTAATATTGTAATCTTTTGAAGGCCATATGTTTATGAGCTGGATTCCCAGGGAGGCCAGTCTCTGGGTGGCCTTCCCTTCAGTATCTGCTTCAAACTTGTCTCCTTATATCCTCCTATGAATATTTTTGTTCCTCCTTCTAAGAATGACTGAAGCATACACACTTTGGTCATCCTTCTTCGTGAGCTTCCTATGGTTTATGGATCGTATCTTGGGTAATCCGAACTTTTATGCTAATACCCACAATACTCACTGATATCAGTGAGTGCATACTATGTGTGTTCTTTTGTAACTGGGTTACCTCACTCAGGATGATATTTTCTAGTTTCATCATTTGCCTATGAACTTCATGATGTCATTGTTTTTAATATCTGAACAGTACTCCATTGTGTAGATGTATCATATTTTCTGTATCCATTATTCTGTTGAAGGGCATCTGGGTTCTTTCAATCTTCTGGCTATTATAAATAAGGCTGCTATGAACATAGTAGAACATGTGTCTTTGTTATATGTTGGAGCATCTTTTGAGTATATGCCCAGGAGTGGTATAGCTGGATCATCAGATAGTACTATATTCAATTTTCTGAGGAACCACCAGACTGATTTCCAAAGTAGTTGTACCAGATTGCCATCCCAACAACAATGGAGGAATGTTCCCTTTCTGCACATTCTCGCCAGCATGTTTTGTCACCTGAGTTTTTGATCTTAGTCATTCTGACTAGGGTGAGGTGGAATCTCATTGTTGTTTTGATTTGCATTTCCCCGATGACTAAGGATGTTGAACATTTCTTTAGGTGCTTCTCAGCCATTCAATATTCCTCAAGTAAAATTCTTTGTTTAGCTCTGTACCAAATTTTATGATAGTGGGTATTTGATTCTCAAGAGTCTAACTTCTTGAATCCTTTGTTATATTGGATATTAGCCCTGTACTAATTATAGGGTTTGTAAAGATCTTTTTCCAATCTGTTGGTTGCCATCTTGTCCTAATGACATATACTTTGCTTTACAGAAGCTTTGCAGTTTTATGAAGTCTTCTTTGTTGATTCTTGATTATAGAGTATAAGCCATTGGTGTTATATTCAGGAAATTTTCTCTAGTGTCCATGTGTTCAAGGATCTTCCCTACTTTTTCATCTACTAGTTTCAGTGTATCTGTTTTTTAATGGTTATCTTATTTATTTACATGTCAAATGTTATCCCCCTTCCTGGTTTGCCTTCTACAAACTACCATCCCATAACCCTCCACTCTGCTTCTATAAGGGTGCTCACCCAGCCACTCCTGCCTCACCACCCTAGCATTTCCCTACACTGTGGCATTGACCCTCCACAGGACCAAGGGTCTCCACAACTATTGATGCCAGACAATGCCATCCTCTGCTACATATGCAGGTGAAGCCATGGGTCCCTCCATGTGCACTCTTTGTTGGTCGTTTAGTCTCTGAGAACTCTGCGGGGATCTGTTCGATTGATATTGTTGTTCTTGCTGTGGGGCTGCAATTCCTTCAGGTCTTCCACTAGCTCTTCTACTGGGGTCTCTGTGCTCAGTCCTATGGTTGGCTGCGAGCATCCACATGTACATTGGTCAGGCTCTGGCAGAGTCTCTGTCGGGACAGCTTTACCAGGCTCCTGTCAACAAGTGAAAACACTGACCTACAGATTGGGAAAAGATTTTTACCAACCCTACATCTGATAGAGGGCTAATATAAACATGTATAAATAACTCAAGAAGTTAGACTCCAGAAAACTAAATAACCCTATTTAAAGTGTGGTACAAAGCTAAATGAAGAATTTTCAACTGAGGAAGCTCTAATGGTCAAGAAGAAACTAAAAAAAAATGTTCAACATCCTTAGTCATCAGGGAAATGATTGCAGTTTCTTAAAATATAAAATAAAATTAGTGAAATGTAAACAGCCATTTACAGAAAATGGTAGAAACAGCCTTTTAATTCACTGGCATTTTAACAGGTATGTTAATCACGAAAAAGCATACCAGACCTGCTTGATGCTTAGTTTGATCTGGGCCAGCTAGAATTATGGAATTAGAGAATGTTGTTCTGAAAGTAACCCTTGTTCTCAGTTTCATTAGGACTTCTTACTGTAAATAAGTAAGAAGGCCTTACTGTAATAAGGCCAGGACAGGCACCACTCAGGGCCCAGAGACTGTGTGATTAAATTGATTCTTGGTAACTTGGGACAGGGACTGGATTTATAGCCACAACTTGTTTCCAGTCATGTGAAACTATGTAAAAAAGACAGCTTTGTATTAAGTACAAACTGAGATGCCCAAAAACTCACTTCATTTTTTTTGCTCACTGAGATACTCTTGTGATTTTCAAAATACAGTTGCTAGGCCATTCTAGAGTGATTTTGAATGTTGGGGGCTTTACTGGATGTGCTAAAATGAATGCTGGCAGGACCCCATGCGTTATTGTGGGAAAGGTTTTAGAATGAGGACACTAATTAATGTGCATGAGATGACTTCATCATGAGATGTTGAGCTAACTCTCTTTACTCCAATCTTTGTACACAGAATTATGAAAAACACATACATACTGTCTTATTTCATGACTGTATTATAAAACACAAGTTCTAGAAAAGGGATAAGTATTATTCTTTCTTTTTTATTAGATATATTTCTTTATTTACATTTCAAATGTTATTACATTTCCAAGTTTCCTGTCCATAGGCCCCCAATCCCCTCCATCTCCCTGATAAGGGTGTTTTACCCCCATCCACCCTCCTTAAAACCTCCACTCAACATTCCCTTGCACTGGGGGTACAACTTTGTCAGAACCAAGAGCTTCTCCTTCCACTGGTGCCCAACAAGGCGATCCTCAGCTACATATGCATTTGGAGTCATGGGTTAGTCCATGTATAGTCCCTGGGAGCTCTGTTTGGTTGACTTTGTATTTCTTAAGGGGTTGCAAGACCCTTCAGCTCTTTCAATCCTTTCTCTAATTCCTTCAGTGGGGGTCACATTCTCAGTTCAATGGTTTGCTGCTAGCTTTCACCTTTGTATTTGTTCTGGCTGTGTCTCTACTCAGGAGAGATCTATATCCAGTTCCTGTCAGCATGCATCCTTAGCTTCATCTATCTTATCTAGTTTTCGTGGCTGGATATCTGTCTGTCTATCTGCCTGCCTGCCTGTCTGTCTGTCTGTCTGTCTGTCTGTCTGTCTGTCTGTCTGTCTGTCTATGTCTGTATCTATATCTATCTCTATCTTATTCTATCTCTATATCTATCTATATCTATATCTATATATATATGGGCCACATGTGGGGCAGGCTCTGAATGGCCTTTCCTTCAGTCTCTAAACTTTGCCTCCATATCCCCTCCTATGGATATTTTTGTTCTCCCTTTTAAAAAGGAGTGAAGCATCCACATTGTGGCCATGTGACCATAGGTGTGTGGGTTTATTTCAGAGTCTTCAATTCTATTCCACTGATCTATCTGCCTGTCTTTGTACCTATACCATATAGTTTTTATCACTATTGCTCTGTAATAGTGCTTGAGGTCAGGGTTGGTGATACCCCCAGAAGTTCTTTTATTGTTGAGGATAGTTTTAACTACCATCGGTTTTTTTGTTATTCCAAAAGAATTTTCAAATCGCTCTTTCTAACTCTATGAAGAATTGAGTTGATGTGGATTGCATTGAATATGTAGATTGCTTTTGGCAAAATGGCCATTTTTCCTATATTAATCCTACCAATCCATGAGAATGAGAGGTATTTCCATCATCTGAGATCTTCTTCAATCTGTTTCTTCAGAGACTTGAACTTCTTGTCATACAGATCTTTCACTTGCTTGATTAGAGTCACGCCAAGGTTTTTTATGATATTTGAGTAAATGTAATTAGAGTTATTAGAGTAGATGTCATTTCCCTAATTTCTTTTCCAGCCTGGTTATCCTTTGAGTAAGGGAAGGCTGCTCAATTGTTTGAGGTAATTTTATACCCAGCCTCTTTGCTGAAGTTGTTTATCAGGCTTAGTAGTTCTCTGGTAGAACTTTTGGGGTCACTAGACTATACTCTCATATTATCTGCAAATAATGATATTTGGACTTCTTCCTTTCCCATTTGTATACCTTTGACCTCCTTTTGTTGTCTGCTCTGGCTAGGACTTTGAGTACCATATTGAATAAGTAGGGAGGGAGTGGGCAGCCTTGCCTCATCCTTGATTTTAGTGGGATTGCTTCAAGTTTCTCTCCATTTAGTTTGATGTTGGCTACTGGTTTACTGTATATTGCTTTTACTATGTATAAGTATGGGCCTTGAATTGCTTATATTTTCAAGCCTTTTAACCTCAAAGGTTGTTGAGTTCTGTCAAATCTTTCTCATCATCTAATGAAATGATCATCTGTATTTTTTCTTTGAGTTTGTTTATATAGTGTATTATATTGATGGATTTCGATATATTGAAGTATCCCTGTATCCCTGGGATGAAGCCTACTTGATCAAGATGGAGGATTGTTTTGATTGTTTTGATGGGTTTGGTTTGCAAGAATGTTATTGAGTATTTATACTTTAATATTCATAAGCAAAATTGTTCTGAATTTCTTTTTCTTTGTTGGGTCTTTGTGTGGTTTAGGTATAATCATAATTTTGGCTTCCTAGAAGGAATCAGTTAATGTTCCTTCTGTATCTATTTCGGATTGTTAGGACAGCATTGGTGTGAGGTCTTCTATGAAGGTCTGAGAGACTTCTGCACTACAGCCATCTGGTCCCGGGCTTATTTATTTGGGAGAATTTTAGTGACTGCTTCTATTTCTTTAGGAGTTATGGGACTGTTTAAATGATTTATCTGATCCTGATTTACATTTGATATCTGGTATCTGTCTGTCTGGATTTATGTTGGATTCTCTTGTTTTAGCTGGATTTGTGGAAAGATATTGTGTAAATTTGGTTTGTTGTGGAATATATTGGTTTCTCAATCTATGTTAATTGAGAGTTTTTCTGGATATAGTAACCTGGGCTGGCATTTGTGTTCTCTTGGGGTCTGTATGTCATCTGCCTAAGAGGTTCTTTTCTACTCTCTGGTCAGAAGTCTGTTTTAATTTTGATAGGTCTTCCTGTGTATATTACTTGACCTTTTTTTCTTACTGTTTTAATATTATTTGTTTTGTGCATTTGGTGTTTTAACTATTATGTGATTGGAGGAATTTCTTTTCTGGTCAAATCTATTTGGAGTTCTGTAGTCTTCCTGTATGTTTATGGGCATCTCTTTCTTTAGGGAGGGAAGTTTTCTTCTACAATTTTGTTGATGATATTTACTGTCCCTTTAAGCTGGGAATCTTTTATCTCTTCTATACCTATAATTCTTAGGTTTGATCTCATTGTTTCCTGGATTTCCTGGATGTTTTGTGTTAGGAATGCATTTTGCATTTTCTTTGATGGTTTTGTCAAAGTTTTCTATGGTATCTTCTGCCCTTGAAATTCTCTCTTCTATCCCTTGTACTCTGTTGGTAATATTCATGTATATGACTGCTGATCTCTTTCCTAGGTTTTTCTATCTCCACGGGTGTCTCTCTTAGGGAGTTCTTTATTATTTCTGTTTCCATTTTTTAGATTCTGAGTGGTTTTGTTCAATTCCTTCACCTGCTTGGTTGTGTTTTCCTCTAATTCTTTAAGAGATTTTTGTGTTTCCTCTTTACATGTTTCTACCTGTTTCCATGTTTTGTCCTGTGTTCTTTATGTCCTTCTTAAATTCCTCTAACATCATTATGAATTGTGATTTTAATTCAAAATCTTTCTTTTCTGGTGTGTTGGGGTAACCAGGGCATCTTGTGTTGGGGAAACTTGGTTCTGATTATTCCAAGTGGCCTCGCTTTGCATTCTTTTGGTTTTTGCCCTTGCCTTTCACCATCTGTTTATCTTTCTTATTAGTGGTCTTGCTGTCTCCGACAGTTGCTTGACCCTACTGGAAGCCTGTGTGCCAGCATTTCTGGATCCTGGCTTTCTCCCTATGGGATCTGGGTACAGAGAGCTGTGGCACAGGGTGGGCTCCAGGCAGTCAGAAACTGCCGAAGGATCCTGTCCCTGACTGCTCCTTGGTTCCTGGTCCTAGAGGACTTCTTGCAGGTTCCTCTTGGGCCAAGAATGTGAGCAGAAGTAGTTGTGTCATCTATGCTCTCACGATTGTCCTCTCTTCTGAGAATCCAGCTCTCTCACCCCAGGATCTTGGTACAGACAACGGTGTCACAGGGTTAGGTTTGGTTGCATGTGGAAACTGGAAAAATCCATCCATTCTTATTCCCTTGTACAAAGCTCAAGTCCAAGTGGATCAAGGACTTCCACATTAAACCAGATACACTCAAACTAATAGAAGAGAATGTTGGTAAGACCTTTGAACACATGGACACAGGGTAATTTTTCCTAAACAATACACCAATGGCTTATGCTCTAAGACCAAGAATAGACAAATGGGACATTATAAAATTGCAAATCTTTTGTAAAGCAAAGGACACTCCATAAGGAAAAAAACAGGAACCACCAGATTGAGAAAAGTTCTTTACCAATCCTACATCTGACATAGGGCTAATATTCAATATATAAATAGAACTCAAGAAGTTAGACTCCAGAGAATCAATAGCCCTATTAAAAAATGGGGTACAGAGCTAAACAAAGAGTCCTCAACTGCAAAATATCAAATGGCCACAAAGGACCTAAAGATATATTCAACATAATTAGTCATCAGGGAAATGCAAATCAAAACAACCCTGAGATTCCACATCACACCAGTCAGAATGGCTAAGACCAAAACCTCAGGTGACAGCAGATGCTGCCAAGGATGTGGAGAAAGAGGAACATTCCTCCATTGTTGGTGCGATTGCAAGCTGGTACAACCACTCTGGAAATGAATGTTGTGGTTCTTCAGAAAATTGGACATACACCTGAGGATCCAGCTATACCACCACTGGGCATATACCCAAAAGATGCTTCAACATATAACAAGGACACATGCTTCAATATGTTCATAGAGGCCTTGTATATAATAGCCAGAAGCTGGAAAGAACCCAGATGCCTTTCAAAAGAGGACTGTATACAGAAAATGTTGTACACTTACACAATGGAGTACTACTCACCTATTAAAAACAATGACTATATGAAATTCTTAGGCAAAGGTATGGAACTACAAAATCCTGAGTGAGATAACTCAGTCACAAATGAACAAACATTGTATATTCTTGCTGATAAATTGATATTAGCCCAAAAATTTGGAATACCTAAGGAAAAATTCACAAATCCTATGAAGCCCCAAAAGAAGGAAGACCAAAATGTAGATGTTTCATTCATATTTTTAGAAGGGAGAACAAAATACTCACAGTAGTAAATACAGGTCCAAAGAGTGGAGCAGGGACTGAAGAAAAGGTCATCCAGAGATTGCTCCACCTGGGCATTCATCCCATAGGCAGACACCAAACCCAGTCACTATTGCTAAGGCCAAGAAATACTTTCTGACAGGAACCAGATATGGGTGTCTCCTGAGAGGTTCTGTCAGAGCCCTACTGATACAGATGAGGATGCTTGCAGATAACCACTGGACTGAACATGGGGACTTGAATGGAGGAGTTAGAGAAAAGACTGAAGGAGCTCAAGGGTTTTGCAACGCCATAGGAAGAACCACAATATCAACCAGCCAGACCCCACCAGAGGTCCTATCAACTAAACCACCAACCAATGAATACACATGGAGGGACCCATGATTCCAGCCACATATGTAGCAGAGGATGGCATCATCCAGCATCAATAGGAGGAAAAGCCTTTGGTCCTGTAAATGCTCATTTCCTCAATATAAGGTAGTGCTTGGGCATTGTAGTTGCATTGGGTGGGTGGGAGTGGGAGCATCCTCATAGAAGCAGGAGGAGGGTGAGGTGGCATGGGAGTTGGGGGGAAGGGATAACATTTGAAATGTAAATACATAAAATATCCAAAAAATAAAATTTAAAAAATAGTCACAGTAGGAAATATGAAGACAAAGAGTGGAGCAGAGGCTGAACAAAAGGCCATGCAGTGACTGCCCCACCTAGGAAACCATCCCATCTACAGCCACCAAATTCAGACAATACTGTTGATGCAAAGAAATGCATGCTGACTGGAGCTTCTTATAACTTTCTGCTGAGAGACTTTTCTAGAACCTGACAAATACAGAGTCAGATGTTTGCAGCCAATCATTGAACTAACAGTGGAGTCCCCAATGGAGGAGTTATAGAAAGGACTGAAAGATGTGGAGAAGTTTGCAACCCTATAAGAAGAACAACAATGTCAACCAATCAGACACCCCAGAGCTCCCTGGGACTAAACCACTATCCAAATAGTACACAAGGATGGACCCATGACCCCAGCTACATATGTAGCAGATGATGGCCTTGTTGGATATCAATGGGAGGAGAGGCTCTTGGTCCTGTCAAGGCTTGATGCCCCAGTGGAGGGGAATGCCAGTGCAGGGGTTGGGGAGTGTGTGTGTGTGTTTGTGTGTGTGTGCACTCTTATAGATGTAGAATGAGGGGGGAAAGGGATATCAGGTTTCTGGATTGAAAACCGGGAAAGAGGATAACATTGAAATGTAAAGAAAAAATATCCAATAAAAGACAAACAATGTTTAACTACAAATATTCACTCCCTCTAGCTCCTGCAATCTTCCTATCCTCTCTTTCCGAATGACTCCTGGGTTCCCCAGTTTTCATTCTCTGCATGCAGACCAGTTTTCTGTTTGTGTATTAATGGCCATCTTCCATGAAAAGAAACGTCTCTATTGGAGGATAAGAACTATATTAATTTGGTAAATGTTCACATTTTCTTTTTTTTTCATACTTTAGACTTTATTTTATTATTAACTTGAGTATTTCTTATATACATTTCGAGTGTTATTCCCTTTCCCAGTTTCCCGGCAAACATCCCCCTCCCCCCTCCCCTTACTTATCGGTGTTCCCCTCCCCACCCACCCCCCATTGTCCCCCTCCCCCCAAGAGTCTAGTTCACTGGGGGTTCAGTCTTAGCAGGACCCAGGGCTTCCCCTTCCACTGGTGCTCTTACTAGGATATTCATTGCTACCTATGAGGTCAGAGTCCAGGGACAGTCCATGTATAGTCTTTAGGTAGTGGCTTAGTCCCTGGAAGCTCTGGTTGCTTGGCATTGTTGTACATATGGGGTCTCGAGCCCCTTCAAGCTCTTCCAGTTCTTTCTCTGATTTCTTCAACGGGGGTCTTATTCTCAGTTCAGTGGTTTGCTGCTGGTATTCGCCTCTGTATTTGCTGTATTCTGGCTGTGTCTCTCAGGAGCGATCTACATCCGGCTCCTGTCGGTCTGCACTTCTTTGCTTCATCAATCTTGTCTAATTGGGTGGCTGTACATGTATGGGCCACATGTGGGGCAGGCTCTGAATGGGTGTTCCTTCAGTCTCTGTTTTAATCTTTGCCTCACTCTTCCCTGCCAAGGGTATTCTTGTTCCCCTTTTAAAGAAGGAGTGAACCATTCACATTTTGATCATCTGTCTTGAGTTTCATTTGTTCTAGGCATTTAGGGTAATTCAAGCATTTGGGCTAATAGCCACTTATCAGTGAGTGCATACCATGTATGTCTTTCTGTGTTTGGGTTAGCTCACTCAGGATGATATTTTCCAGTTCCAGCCATTTGCCTACGAATTTCATAAAGTCGTTGTTTTTGATAGCTGAGTAATATTCCATTGTGTAGATGTACCACATTTTCTGTATCCATTCTTCTGTTGAAGGGCATCTGGGTTCTTTCCAGCTTCTGGCTATTATAAATAAGGCTGCAATGAAAATAGTGGAGCACGTGTCTTTTTTATATGTTGGGGCATCTTTTGGGTATATGCCCAAGAGAGGTATAGCTGGATCCTCAGGCAGTTCAATGTCCAATTTTCTGAGGATCCTCCAGACTGATTTCCAGAATGGTTGTACCAGTTTGCAATCCCACCAACAATGGAGGAGTGTTCCTCTTTCTCCACATCCTCGCCAGCATCTGTTGTCCCCTGAGTTTTTGATCTTAGCCATTCTCACTGGTGTGAGGTAAAATCTCAGGGTTGTTTTGATTTGCATTTCCCTTATGACTAAAGATATTGAACATTTCTTTAGGTGTTTCTCCGCCATTCGGCATTCCTCAGCTGTGAATTCTTTGTTTAGCTCTGAGCCCCATTTTTTAATAGGGTTATTTGTTTCCCTGCGGTCTAACTTCTTGAGTTCTTTGTATATTTTGGAAATAAGGCCTCTATCTGTTGTAGGATTGGTAAAGATCTTTTCCCAATCTGTTGGTTGCCGTTTTGTCCTAACCACAGTGTCCTTTGCCTTACAGAAGCTTTGCAGTTTTATGAGATCCCATTTGTCAATTCTTGATCTTAGAGCGTAAGCCATTGGTGTTTTGTTCAGGAAATTTTTTCCAGTGCCCATGTGTTCCAGATGCTTCCCTAGATTTTCTTCTATTAGTTTGAGTGTGTCTGGTTTGATGTGGAGGTCCTTGATCCACTTGGACTTAAGCTTTGTACAGGGTGATAAGCATGGATCGATCTGCATTCTTCTACATGTTGCCCTCCAGTTGAACCAGCACCATTTGCTGAAAATGCTATCTTTTTTCCATTTGATGGCTTTGGCTCCATTGTCAAAAATCAAGTGACCATATGTGTGTGGGTTCATTTCTGTGTCTTCAATTCTATTCCATTGGTCTATCTGTCTGTCTCTGTACCAATACCATGCAGTTTTTATCACTATTGCTCTGTAATACTGCTTGAATTCAGGGATAGTGATTCCCCCTGAAGTCCTTTCCTTGTTGAGGATAACTTTAGCTATCCTGGGTTTTTTGTTATTCCAGATGAATTTGCAAATTGTTCTGTCTAACTCTTTGAATAATTGGATTGGTATTTTGATGGGGATTGCATTGAATCTGTAGATTGCTTTTGGTAAAATGGCCATTTTTACTATATTAATCCTGCCAATCCATGAGCATGGGAGATCTTTCCATCTTCTGAGGTCTTCTTCAATTTCCTTCTTCAGTGTCTTGAAATTCTTATTGTACAGATCTTTTACTTGCTTTGTTAAAGTCACTCCGAGGTACTTTATATTATTTGGGTCTATTATGAAGGGTGTCGTTTCCCTAATTTCATTCTCTGCTCTTTCTCTTTTGTATAGAGGAAGGCAACTGATTTATTTGTGTTAATTTTATACGCAGCCACTTTGCTGAAGTTGTTTATCAGCTTTAGTATTTCTCTGGGGGAACTTTTGGGATCACTTAAATATACTATCATATCATCTGCAAATAGTGATATTTGGACTTCTTCTTTTCCGATCTGTATACACTTGACATCCCTTTGTTGTCTGATTGCTCTGGCTAGAACTTCAAGAACTATATTGAATAAGTAGGGAGAGAGTGGGCAGCTTAGTCTAGTCCCTGATTTTAGTGGGATTGCTTTAAGTTTCTCTCCATTTAGTGTAATGTTAGCAACTGGTTTGCTGTATATGGCTTTTAACATGTTCAGGTATGGGCTTTGAATTCCTATTCTTTCCAGGACTTTTATCATGAAGGGGTGTTGAATTTTGTCAAATGCTTTCTCAGCATCTAATGAAATGATCATGTGGTTTTGTTCTTTCAGTTTGTTTATATAATGGATCACGTTGATGGTTTTCCGTATATTAAACCATCCCTGCATGCCTGGGATGAAGCCTACTTGGTCATGGTGGATGATTGTTTTGATGTGCTCTTGGATTCGGTTTGCCAGAATTTTGTTGAGTATTTTTGCGTCGATATTCATAAGGGAAATTGGTCTGAAGTTCTCTTTCTTTGTTGTGGCTTTGAGTGGTTTAGGTATAAGAGTAATTGTGGCTTCGTAGAAGGAATTCGGTAGTGCTCCATCTGTTTCAATTTTGTGGAATAGTTTGGATAATATTGGTATGAGGTCTTCTATGAAGGTTTGATAGAATTCTGCACTAAACCCGTCTGGACCTGGGCTCTTTTTAGTTGGGAGACCTTTAATGACTGCTTCTATTTCCTTAGGAGTTATGGGGTTGTTTAACTGGTTTATCTGTTCCTGATTTAACTTCGGTACCTGGTATCTGTCTAGGAAATTGTACATTTCCTGAAGATTTTCAAGTTTTGTTGAATATAGGTTTTTGTAGTAAGATCTGATGATTTTTTGAATTTCCTCTGAATCTGTTGTTATGTCTCCCTTTTCATTTCTGATTTTGTTAATTTGGACGCACTCTCTGTGTCCTCTCTTTAGTCTGGCTAAGGGTTTATCTATCTTGTTGATTTTCTCAAAGAACCAACTTTTGGTTCTGTTGATTCTTTCTGTGGTCCTTTTTGTTTCTACTTGGTTGATTTCAGCTCTGAGTTTGATTATTTCCTGCCTTCTACTCCTCCTGGGTGTATTTGCTTCTTTTTGTTCTAGATCTTTTAGGTGTGCTGTCAAGCTGCTGACATTTGCTCTTTCCTGTTTCTTTCTGCAGGCACTCAGCGCTATGAGTTTTTCTCTTAGCACAGCTTTCATTGTGTCCCATAAGTTTGGGTATGTTGCACCTTCATTTTCATTAAATTCTAAAAAGTTTTTAATCTCTTTCTTTATTTCTTCCTTTACCAGGTTATCATTGAGTAGAGCATTGTTCAATTTCGAAGTATATGTGGACATTCTTCCTTGATTGTTATTGAAGACCAGTTTTAGGCCGTGGTGGTCCGATAGCACGCATGGGATTATTTCTATCTTTCTGTACCTGTTGAGGCCCGTTTTTTGACCAATTATATGGTCAATTTTGGAGAAAGTACCATGAGGAGCTGAGAAGAAGGTATATCCTTTTGCTTTAGGATAGAATGTTCTTTTTTTTTTTTTTTTTAAATTTTTTTTAACTTTCTTCTTTTTTTTTTTTTTATTAACTTGAGTATTTCTTATATACATTTCGAGTGTTATTCCCTTTCCCGGTTTCCGGGCAAACATCCCCCTCCCCCCTCCCCTTCCTTATGGGTGTTCCCCTCCCAACCCTCCCCCCATTGCCGCCCTCCCCCCATAGACTAGTTCACTGGGGGTTCAGTCTTAGCAGGACCCAGGGCTTCCCCTTCCACTGGTGCTCTTACTAGGATATTCATTGCTACCTATGGGGTCAGAGTCCAGGGTCAGTCCATGTATAGTCTTTAGGTAGTGGCTTAGTCCCTGGAAGCTCTGGTTGCTTGGCATTGTTGTACTTTTGGGGTCTCGAGCCCCTTCAAGCTCTTCCAGTTCTTTCTCTGATTCCTTCAATAGGGGACCTATTCTCAGTTCAGTGGTTTGCTGCTGGCATTCGCCTCTATATTTGCTGTATTCTGGCTGTGTCTCTCAGGAGCGATCTACATCCGGCTCCTGTCGGTCTGCACTTCTTTGCTTCATCCATCTTGTCTAATTGGGTGGCTGTATATGTATGGGCCACATGTGGGGCAGGCTCTGAATGGGTGTTCCTTCAGTCTCTGTTTTAATCTTTGCCTCTCCCTTCCCTGCCAAGGGTATTCTTTTTCCTCATTTAAAGAAGGAGTGAAGCATTCACATTTTGATCATCCGTCTTGAGTTTCGTTTGTTCTAGGGATCTAGGGTAATTCAAGCATTTGGGCTAATAGCCACTTATCAATGAGTGCATACCATGTATGTCTTTCTGTGATTGGGTTAGCTCACTCAGGATGATATTTTCCAGTTCCAACCATTTGCCTACGAATTTCATAAACTCGTTGTTTTTGATAGCTGAGTAATATTCCATTGTGTAGATGTACCACATTTTCTTTATCCATTCCTCTGTTGAAGGGCATCTGGGTTCTTTCCATTTTCTGGCTATTATAAATAAGGCTGCGATGAACATAGTGGAGCACGTGTCTCTTTTATATGTTGAGGCATCTTTTGGGTATATGCCCAAGAGAGGTATAGCTGGATCCTCAGGCAGTTCAATGTCCAATTTTCTGAGGAACCTCCAGACTGATTTCCAGAATGGTTTTACCAATCTGCAATCCCACCAACAATGGAGGAGTGTTCCTCTTTCTCCACATCCTCGCCAGCATCTGCTGTCACCTGAGTTTTTGATCTTAGCCAATCGCACTGGTGTGAGGTGAAATCTCAGGGTTGTTTTGATTTGCATTTCCCTTATGACTAAAGATGTTGAACATTTCTTTAGGTGTTTCTCAGCCATTCGGCATTCCTCAGCTGTGAATTCTTTGTTTAGCTCTGAACCCCATTTTTTAATAGGGTTATTTGTTTCCCTGCGGTCTAACTTCTTGAGTTCTTTGTATATTTTGGAAATAAGGCCTCTATCTGTTGTAGGATTGGTAAAGATCTTTTCCCAATCTGTTGGTTGCCGTTTTGTCCTAACCACAGTGTCCTTTGCCTTACAGAAGCTTTGCAGTTTTATGAGATCCCATTTGTCGATTCTTGATCTTAGAGCATAAGCCATTGGCGTTTTGTTCAGGAAATTTTTTCCAGTGCCCATGTGTTCCAGATGCTTCCCTAGTTTTTCTTCTATTAGTTTGAGTGTGTCTGGTTTGATGTGGAGGTCCTTATCCACTTGGACTTAAGCTTTGTACAGGGTGATAAGGATGGATCGATCTGCATTCTTCTACATGTTGCCCTCCAGTTGAACCAGCACCATTTGCTGAAAATGCTATCTTTTTTCCATTGGATGGTTTTGGCTCCTTTGTCAAAAATCAAGTGACCATAGGTGTGTGGGTTCATTTCTGGGTCTTCAATTCTATTCCATTGGTCTATCTGTCTGTCTCTGTACCAATACCATGCAGTTTTTATCACTATTGCTCTGTAATACTGCTTGAGTTCAGGGATAGTGATTCCCCCTGAAGTCCTTTTATTGTTGAGGATAGCTTTAGCTATCCTGGGTTTTTTGTTATTCCAGATGAATTTGCAAATTGTTCTGTCTAACTCTTTGAAGAATTGGATTGGTATTTTGATGGGGATTGCATTGAATCTGTAGATTGCTTTTGGTAAAATGGCCATTTTTACCATATTAATCCTGCCAATCCATGAGCATGGGAGATCTTTCCATCTTCTGAGGTCTTCTTCAATTTCTTTCCTCAGTGTCTTGAAGTTCTTATTGTACAGATCTTTTACTTGCTTGGTTAAAGTCACACCGAGGTACTTTATATTATTTGGGTCTATTATGAAGGGTGTCGTTTCCCTAATTTCTTTCTCGGCTTGTTTCTCTTTTGTATAGAGGAAGGCAACTGATTTATTTGAGTTAATTTTATACCCAGCCACTTTGCTGAAGTTGTTTATCAGCTTTAGTAGTTCTCTGGTGGAACTTTTGGGATCACTTAAATATACTATCATGTCATCTGCAAATAGTGATATTTTGACCTCTTCTTTTCCGATCTGTATCCCTTTGATCTCCTTTTGTTGTCTGATTGCTCTGGCTAGAACTTCAAGAACTATATTGAATAAGTAGGGAGAGAGTGGGCAGCCTTGTCTAGTCCCTGATTTTAGTGGGATTGCTTCAAGTTTCTCTCCATTTAGTTTAATGTTAGCAACTGGTTTGCTGTATATGGCTTTTACTATGTTTAGGTATGGGCCTTGAATTCCTATTCTTTCCAGGACTTTTATCATGAAGGGGTGTTGAATTTTGTCAAATGCTTTCTCAGCATCTAATGAAATGATCATGTGGTTCTGTTCTTTCAGTTTGTTTATATAATGGATCACGTTGATGGTTTTCCGTATATTAAACCATCCCTGCATGCCTGGGATGAAGCCTACTTGATCATGGTGGATGATTGTTTTGATGTGCTCTTGAATTCGGTTTGCCAGAATTTTATTGAGTATTTTTGCGTCGATATTCATAAGGGAAATTGGTCTGAAGTTCTCTTTCTTTGTTGTGTCTTTGTGTGGTTTAGGTATAAGAGTAATTGTGGCTTCGTAGAAGGAATTCGGTAGGGCTCCATCTGTTTCAATTTTGTGGAATAGTTTGGATAATATTGGTATGAGGTCTTCTATGAAGGTTTGATAGAATTCTGCACTAAACCCGTCTGGACCTAGGCTCTTTTTGGTTGGGAGACCTTTAATGACTGCTTCTATTTCCTTAGGAGTTATGGGGTTGTTTAACTGGTTTATCTGTTCCTGATTTAACTTCGATACCTGGTATCTGTCTAGGAAATTGTCCATTTCCTGAAGATTTTCAAATTTTGTTGAATATAGGTTTTTATAGTAAGATCTGATGATTTTTTGAATTTCCTCCGAATCTGTAGTTATGTCTCCCTTTTCATTTCTGATTTTGTTAATTTGGACACACTCTCTGTGTCCTCTCGTTAGTCTGGCTAAGGGTTTATCTATCTTGTTGATTTTCTCAAAGAACCAACTTTTGGTTCTGTTGATTCTTTCTATGGTCCTTTTTGTTTCTACTTGGTTGATTTCAGCTCTGAGTTTGATTATTTCCTGCCTTCTACTCCTCCTGGGTGTATTTGCTTCTTTTTGTTCTAGAGCTTTTAGGTGTGCTGTCAAGCTGCTGACATATGCTCTTTCCTGTTTCTTTCTGCAGGCACTCAGCACTATGAGTTTTCCTCTTAGCACAGCTTTCATTGTGTCCCATAAGTTTGAGTATGTTGTATCTTCATTTTCATTAAATTCTAAAAAGTTTTTAATTTCTTTCTTTATTTCTTCCTTGACCAGGTTATCATTGAGTAGAGCATTGTTCAATTTCCACGTATATGTGGGCATTCTTCCCTTATTGTTATTGAAGACCAGTTTTAGGCCGTGGTGGTCCGATAGCACGCATGGGATTATTTCTATCTTTCTGTACCTGTTGAGGCCCGTTTTTTGACCAATTATATGGTCAATTTTGGAGAAAGTACCATGAGGAGCTGAGAAGAAGGTATATCCTTTTGCTTTAGGATAGAATGTTCTATAAATATCCGTTAAGTCCATTTGGCTCATGACTTCTCTTAGTCTGTCTACATCACTGTTTAATTTCTGTTTCCATGATCTGTCCATTGATGAGAGTGGGGTGTTGAAATCTCCCACTATTATTGTGTGAGGTGCAATGTGTGTTTTGAGCTTTAGTAAGGTTTCTTTTACGTATGTAGGTGCCCTTGTATTTGGGGCATAGATATTTAGGATTGAGAGTTCATCTTGGTTGATTTTTCCTTTGATGAATATGAAGTGTCCTTCCTTATCTTTTTTGATGACTTTTAGTTGGAAATTGATTTTATTTGATATTAGAATGGCTACTCCAGCTTGCTTCTTCTGACCATTTGCTTGGAAAGTTGTTTTCCAGCCTTTCACTCTGAGGTAGTGTCTGTCTTTGTCTCTGAGGTGTGTTTCCTGTAGGCAGCAGAATGCAGGGTCCTCGTTGCATAACCAGTTTGTTAATCTATTTCTTTTTATTGGTGAGTTGAGGCCATTGGTGTTGAGAGATATTAAGGAATAGTGGTTATTGCTTCCCGTTATATTCATATTTGGATGTGAGGTTATGTTTGTATGCTTTCATTCTCTTTGTTTTGTTGCAAGACGATTAGTTTCTTGCTTCTTCTAGGGTATAGCTTGCCTCTTTATGTTGGGCTTTACCATTTATTATCCTTTGTAGTGCTGGATGTGTAGAAAGATATTGTGTAAATTTGGTTTTGTCATGGAATATCTTGGTTTCTCCATCTATGTTCATTGAGAGTTTTGCAGGATACAGTAACCTGGGCTGGCATTTGTGTTCTCTTAGGGTCTGTATGACATCAGTCCAGGATCTTCTGGCTTTCATAGTTTCTGGCGAGAAGTCTGGTGTGATTCTCTTAGGTCTGCCTTTATATGTTACTTGACCTTTTTCCCTTACTGCTTTTAATATTCTTTCTTTATTTTGTGCATTTGGTGTTTTGACTATTATGTGACGGGAGGTGTTTCTTTTCTGGTCCAATCTATTTGGAGTTCTGTAGGCATCTTGTATGCCTATGGGTATCTCTTTTTTTAGGTTAGGGAAGATTTCTTCTATGATTTTGTTGAAGATATTTACTGGTCCTTTGAGCTGGGAGTCTTCACTCTCTTCTATACCTATTATCCTTAGGTTTGATCTTCTCATTGAGTCCTGGATTTCCTGTATGTTTTGGACCAGTAGCTTTTTCAGCTTTACATTATCTTTGACAGTTGAGTCAATGATTTCTATGGAATCTTCTGCTCCTGAGATTCTCTCTTCCATCTCTTGAATTCTGTTGGTGAGGCTTGTATCTACAGCTCCTTGTCTCTTCTTTTGTTTTTCTATATCCAGGGTTGTTTCCATGTGTTCTTTCTTGATTGCTTCTATTTCCATTTTTAATTCCTTCAACTGTTTGATTGTGTTTTCCTGGAATTCTTTCAGGGATTTTTGCGATTCCTCTCTGTAGGCTTCTACTTGTTTATTAATGTTTTCCTATGTTTCCCTAAGTGCGTTCATGTCTTTCTTGAAGTCCTCCAGAATTATGATCAAATATGACTTTGAAACTAGATCTTGCTTTTCTGGTGTGTTTGGATATTCCATGTTTGTTTTGGTGGGAGAATTGGGCTCCGATGATGCCATGTAGTCTTGGTTTCTGTTGCTTGGGTTCCTGCGCTTGCCTCTCGCCATCAGATTATCTCTAGTGTTACTTTGTTCTGCTATTTCTGACAGTGGCTAGACTGTCCTATAAGCCTGTGTGTCAGGAGTGCTGTAGACCTGTTTTCTCTCTTTCAGTCAGTTATGGGGACAGAGTGTTCTGCTTTCGGGCGTGTAGTTTTTCCTCTCTACAGGTCTTCAGCTCTTCCTGTGGGCCTGTGTCTTGAGTTCACCAGCAGCTTTCTTACAGCAGAAAAGTTGGTCTTACCTGTGGTCCCGAGGCTCAAGTTTGCTCGCGGGGTGCTGCCCAAGGGCTCTCTGCAGCGGCAGCAACCAGGAAGACCTGTGCCGCCCCTTCCGGGAGCTTCAGTGCACCAGGGTTCCAGATGGCCTTTGGTGTTTTCCTCTGTCGTCCGAGATGTATGTACAGAGAGCAGTCTCTTCTGGTTTCCCAGGCTTGTCTGCCTCTCTGAAGGTTCAGCTCTCCCTCCCACGGGATTTGGGTGCAGAGAACTGTTTATCCGGTCTGTTTCTTTCAGGTTCTGGCGGTGTCTCAGGCAGGGGTCCTGCCGCTCCTGGGCCCTCCCCCACGGGAGCCCAGAGGCCTTATACAGTTTCCTCTTGGGCCAGGGATGTGGGCAGGGGTGGGCAGTGTTGGTGGTCTCTTCCGCTCTGCAGCCTCAGGAGTGCCCACCTGATCAGGCGGTGAGGTCTCTTTCCCACAGGGTCTGGGAGCAGAGAGCTGCTGCGGGCCCGGGATCCGCGCATGGGCATGGGACCTCCGGCAAACACAGGACGTGCCCGGTCCTAGATGAACTCTGCCTCTTTGTGTCCCGATCTCACCAGGCAGCTCTCTTGCAGCAGACAAGTTGGTCTTACCTGTGGTCCCGTGGCTCAAGTTTGCTCGCGGGGTGCTGCCCAAGGGCTCTCTGCGGCGGCAGCAACCAGGAAGACCTCTCAAATGTTCACATTTTCAAATTTAAATTGGTCAATTGTATTTGAAAATTCATGGCGTTTGAAGTTAAGTCTAAATGACAATGAATGGTCACACTTCCTGAGAACTACATTGGTCATCTATATTCAAGTTGGTTGAAGGTAAATTAAAAAGACTATTATTGCCCCAATTTTAGACAAACAAAAAGAATGTTATATTTAATAATATATGATTGACCAAAGCCTTCATTTTGTTTCAACTTTGGTTGATTCCACCATTGATTCAATATACACCCTGGCAGACAGAAACTAAGTTTGTGCCCTTCTGTATTTCTAAACATTTCTGGACTAAATACTTTATTGATCAATAAAAATATTTATTGGCGGATCCCGGCCTGCAGCAGCTCTCTGCTTCCAAACCCCGAAAGGGCGGCACAGATCTTCCTGGTTGCTGACGCCGCGGAGAGCTCGTAGGCAGCACCCCAGGAGCAAACTTGAGCCTAGGGACCACAGGTAAGACCAACTTTTGTGCTGCAAGAAACCTGCCTGGTGAACTCAGGACACATAGAGGCAAAATTCCTCTAGGACCGGGCACTTCCGGTGTTTACCTGGAGTCCCAAACCCACGGATCCCGGCCTGCAGCAGCTCTCTGCTCCCAAACCCCGTGGGAGAGAGACCTCACCGCCTGGTCAGGTGGGCACTCCTGAGGCTGCAGAGCAGAAGAGACCACCACACTGCCCACCCCTGCCCACATCCCTGGCCCAAGAGGAAACTGTATATGGCCTCTGGGTTCCTGTAGAGGAGGGCCCAAGAGCAGCAGGACCGCTGCTTTTGAGACAGTGCCAGAACCTGAAGGGATCTACCAGATAAACAGTTTCCTGCACCCAAATCCCAGGGGAGGGAGAGCTAAACCTTCAGAGAGGCAGACACGCCTGGGAAACCAGAAGAGACTGCACTCTGCACACATCTCTGACACCAGAGGAAAACACCAAACGCCATCTGGAACCCTGGTGCATGGAGGCTCCCTGAAAGGGCGGCACAGATCTTCCTGGTTGCTGTCACCACAAAGAGCTCGTAGGCAGCACCCTGCGAGCAAACTTGAGCCTCGGGACCACAGGTAAGACCAACTTTTCTGCTGCAAGTGACTTGCCTGGTGAACACCAGAAACAGGCCCACAGGAACAGCTGAAGGTCTGCAGATAGGAAAAACTACACGCCCGAAAGCAGAACACTCATTCCCATAACTGGCTGAAAGAAAACAGGAAAACAGGTCTACAGCATTCCTGACACACAGGCTTATAGGACAGTCTAGTCACTGTCAGAAATAGAAGAACAAAGTAACACTAGAGATAATCTGATGGCGAGAGGCAAGCGCAGGAACCCAAGAAAAAGAAATCAAGACTACATGGCATCATCGGAGCCCAAAACTCCCACCAAAGCAAACACGGAATATCCAAACACACCAGAAAAGCAAGACCTAGTTTCAAAATCATATTTGATCATGATGCTGGAGGACTTCAAGAAAGACGTGAAGAACTACCTTAGAGAACAACTAGAAGCCTACAGAGAGGAATCACAAAAATCCCTGAAAGCATTCCAGGAAATCATAAATAAACAAGTAGAAGCCCAAAGAGAGATGTCACAAAAATCCCTGAAAGAATTCCAGGAAATCATAAATAAACAAGTAGAAGCCCATAGAGAGGAGTCACAAAAATCCCTGAAAGAATTCCAGGAAAACACAAACAAACAGTTGAAGGAATTAAAAATTGAAATAGAAGCAATCAAGAAAGAATACATGGAAAAACCCTGTATATAGAAAACCAAAAGAAGAGACAGGAGCTGTAGATACAAGCTTCACCAACAGAATACAAGAGATAGAAGAGAGAATCTCAGGAGCAGAAGATTCCATAGAAATCATCGACTCAATTGTCAAAGATAATGTAAAGTGGAAAAAGCTACTTGTCCAAAACATACAGGAAATCCAGGACTCAATGAGAAGATCAAACCTAAGGATAATAGGTATAGAAGAGAGTGAAGACTCCCAGCTCAAAGGACCAGAAAATATCTTCAACAAAATCATAGAAGAAAACTTCCCAACCTAAAAAAAAGAGATACCCATAGGCATACAAGAAGACTACAGAACTCCAAATAGATTGGATCAGAAAAGAAACACTTCCTGTCACATAATAATCAAAACACCAAACGCACAAAATAAAGAAAGAATATTAAAAGCAGTAAGGGAAAAAGGTCAAGTAACATATAAAGGCAGACCTATCAGAATCACACCAGACTTTTCGCCAGAAACTATGAAAGCCAGAAGATTCTGGACAGATGACATACAGACCCTAAGAGAACACAAATGCCAGCCCAGGTTATTGTATCCTGCAAAACTCTCAATTAACATAGAGGGAGAAACCAAGATATTCCATGACAAAACCAAATTTACACAATATCTTTCTGCAAATCATGTACTACATAGGAGAATAAAAGGTAAAGTCCAACATAAGGAGGCAAGCTATACCCTAGAAGAAACAAGAAACTAATCATCTTGGCAACATAACAAAGAGAAGAAAAGCACACAAACATAACCTCACATCCAAATATGAATACGACAGGCAGCAATAATCACTATTCCTTAATATCTCTCAACATCAATGGCCTCAACTCCCCAATAAAAAGACATAGATTAACAAACTGGATACGCAACGAGGACCCTGCATTCTGCTACCTACAGAAAACACACCTCAGAGACAAAGACAGATACTACCTCAGAGTGAAAGGCTGGAAAACAACTTTCCAAGCAAATGGTCGGAAGAAGCAAGCTGGAGTAGCCATTCTAATATCAAATAAAATCAATTTTCAATTAAAAGTCATCAAAAAAGATAAGGAAGGACACTTCATATTGATCAAAGGAAAAATCCACCAAGATGAACTCTCATTCCTAAATATCTATGCCCCAAATACAAGGGCACCTACATACGTAAAAGAAACCTTACTAAAGCTCAAAACACACATTGCACCTCACACAATAATAGTGGGAGACTTCAACACCCCACTCTCATCAATGGACAGATCATGGGAACAGAAATTAAACAGAGACGTAGACAGAATAAGAGAAGTCATGAGACAAATGGACTTAACAGATATTTATAGAACATTCTATCCTAAAGCAAAAGGATATAACTTCTTCTCAGCTCCTCACGGTACTTTCTCCAAAATTGACAATATAGTTGGTCAAAAAACGGGCCTCAACAGGTACAGAAAGATAGAAATAATACCATGCGTGCTATCAGACCACCACGGCCTAAAACTGGTCTTCAAAAACAATAAGGGAAGAATACCCACATATACGTGGAAATTGAACAATGCTCTACTCAGTGATAACCTGGTCAAGGAAGAAATAAAGAAATTAAAGACTTTTTAGAATTTAATGAAAAGGAAGGTGCAAAATACCCAAACTTATGAGACAAAATGAAAGCTGTGCTAAGAGGAAAACTCATAGCGCTGAGTGCCTGCAGAAAGAAACAGGAAAGAGCATATGTCAGCAGCTTGACAGCACACCTAAAAGCTCTAGAACAAAAAGAAGCAAATACACCCAGGAGGAGTAGAAGGCAGGAAATAATCAAACTCAGAGCTGAAATCAACCAAGTAGAAACAAAAAGGACCATAGAAAGAATCAACAGAACCAAAGTTGGTTCTTTGAGAAAAACAACAAGATAGATAAACCCTTAGCCAGACTAAGGAGAGGACACAGAGAGTTTGTCCAAATTAACAAAATCAGAAATGAAAAGGGAGACATAACTACAGATTCAGAGGAAATTCCAAAAACCACCAGATCTTACTATAAAGTCCTATATTCAACAAAACTGGAAAATCTGCAGGAAATTGACTATTTCCTAGACAGATACCAGGTACCGAAGTTAAATCAGGAACAGATAAACCAGTTAAACAACCCCATAACTCCTAAGGAAATAGAAGCAGTCATTAAAGGTCTCCGAACCAAAAAGAGCCCAGGTCCAGACGGGTTTAGTGCAGAATTCTATCAGACCTTCATAGAAGACCTCATACCAATATTATCCAAACTATTCCACAAAGTTGAAACAGATGGAGCACTACTGAATTCCTTCTACGAAGCCACAATTACTCTTATACCTAAACCACTCAAAGACACAACAAACAAAGAGAACTTCAGACCAATTTCCCTTATGAATATCGACGCAAAAATACTCAATAAAATTCTGGCAAACCGAATTCAAGAGCACATCAAAACAATCATCCACCATGATCAAGTAGGCTTCATCCCAGGCATGCAGGGATGATTTAATATACGGAAAACAATCAACGTGATCCATTATATAAACAAACTGAAAGAACAGAACCACAAGATCATTTCATTAGATGCTGAGAAAGCATTTGACAAAATTCAACACCCCTTCATGATAAAAGTCCTGGAAAGAATAGTAATTCAAGGCCCATACCTAAACATAGTAAAAGCCATATACAGCAAACCAGTTGCTAACATTACACTAAATGGAGAGAAACTTGAAGCAATCCCACTAAAATCCGGGACTAGACAAGGCTGCCCACTCTCTCCCTACTTATTCAATATAGTTCTTGAAGTTCTAGCCAGAGCAATCAGACAACAAAAGGAGATCAAGGGGATACAGATCGGAAAAGAAGAGGTCAAAATATCACTATTTGCAGGTGACATGATAGTATATTTAAGTGATCCCAACAGTTCCACCATAGAACTACTAAAGCTGATAAACAACTTCAGCAAAGTGGCTGGGTATAAAATTAACTCAAATAAATCAGTTGCCTTCCTCTATACAAAAGAGAAACAAGCCGAGAAAGAAATTAGGGAAACGACACCCTTCATAATAGACCCAAATAATATAAAGTACCTCGGTGTGACTTTAACCAAGCAAGTAAAAGATCTGTACAATAAGAACTTCAAGACACTGAGGAAAGAAATTGAAGAAGACCTCAGAAGATGGAAAGATCTCCCATGCTCATTTATTGGCAGGATTAATATAGTAAAAATGGCCATTTTACCAAAAGCAATCTACAGATTCAATGCAATCCCCATCAAAATACCAATCCAATTCTTCCAAGAGTTAGACAGAACAATTTGCAAATTCATCTGGAATAACAAAAAACCCAGGATAGCTAAAGCTATCCTCAACAATAAAAGGACGTCAGGGGGAATCACTATCCCTGAATTCAAGCAGTATTACAGAGCAATAGTGATAAAACTGCATGGTATTGGTACAGAGACAGACAGATAGACCAATGGAATAGAAATGAAGACCCAGAAATGAACGCACACACCTATGGTCACTTGATTTTTGACAAAGGAGCCAAAACCATCCAATGGAAAAAAGATAGCATTTTCAGCAAATGGTGCTGGTTCAACTGGAGGGCAACATGAAGAAGAACGCAGATCGATCCATCCTTATCACCCTGTACAAAGCTTAAGTCCAAGTGGATCAAGGACCTCCACATCAAACCAGACACACTCAAACTAATAGAAGAAAAACTAGGGAAGCATCTGGAACACATGGGCACTGGAAAAAATTTCCTGAACAAAACACCAATGGCTTACGCTCTAAGATCAAGAATCGACAAATGGGATCTCATAAAACTGCAAAGCTTCTGTAAGGCAAAGGACACTGTGGTTAGGACAAAACGGCAACCAACAGATTGGGAAAAGATCTTTACCAATCCTACAACAGATAGAGGCCTTATATCCAAAATATACAAAGAACTCAAGAAGTTAGACCGCAGGGAAACAAATAACCCTATTAAAAAATGGGGTTCAGAGCTAAACAAAGAATTCACAGCTGAGGAATGCCAAGTGGCTGAGAAACACCTAAAGAAATGTTCAACATTTTAGTCATAAGGGAAATGCAAATCAAAACAACCCTGAGATTTCACCTCACACCAGTGAGAATGGCTAAGATCAAAAACTCAGGTGACAGCAGATGCTGGCGAGGATGTGGAGAAAGAGGAACACTCCTCCATTGTTGGTGGGATTGCAGACTGGTACAACCATTCTGGAAATCAGTCTGGAGGTTCCTCAGAAAATTGGACATTGAATTGCCTGAGGATCCAGCTATACCTCTCTTGGGCATATACCCAAAAGATTCCTCAACATACAAAAGAGACACGTGCTCCACTATGTTCATCGCAGCCTTATTTATAATAGCCAGAAACTGGAAAGAACCCAGATGCCCTTCAACAGAGGAATGGATTCAGAAAATGTGGTACATCTACACAATGGAATATTACTCAGCGCTCCAAAACAACGAGTTTATGAAATTCGTAGGCAAATGGTTGGAACTGGAAAATATCATCCTGAGTGAGCTAACCCATTCACAGAAAGACATACATGGTATGCACTCATTGATAAGTGGCTATTAGCCCAAATGCTTGAATTACCCTAGATCCCTAGAACAAACGAAACTCAAGACGGATGATCAAAATGTTAATGCTTCACTCCTTCTTTAAATGTGGAAAAAGAATACCCTTGGCCGGGAAGGGAGAGGCAAAGATTAAAACAGGGACTGAAGGAACACCCATTCAGAGCCTGCCCCACATATGACCCATACATATACAGCCACCCAATTAGAGAAGATGGACGAAGCAAAGAAGTGCAGGCCTACAGGAACCGGATGTAGATCACTCCTGAGAGACACAGCCAGAATACAGCAAATACAGAGGTGAATGCCAGCAGCAAACCACTGAACTGAGAATAGGCCCCCGTTGATGGAATCAGAGAAAGAACTGGAAGAGCTTGAAGGGGCTCGAGACCCCAAAAGTACAACAATGCCAAGCAACCAGAGCTTCCAGGGACTAAGCCACTACCTAAAGACTATACATGGACTGACCCTGGACTCTGACCCCATAGGTAGCAATGAATATCCTAGTAAGTGCACCAGTGGAAGGGGAAGCCCTGGGTCCTGCTAAGACTGAACCCCCAGTGAACTAGACTATGGGGGGAGGGCAGCAATGCGGGGAGGGTTGGGAGGGGAACACCCATAAGGAAAGGGAGGGGGGAGGGGGATGATTGCCCGGAAACCGGGAAAGGGAAGAACACTTGAAATGTATATAAGAAATACTCAAGTTAATAAAAAAAAAATAAAAAATAAAAGAAAAACGCAAATACACCCAGGAGGAGTAGAAGGCAGGAAATAATCAAACTCAGAGCTGAAATCAACCAAGTAGAAACAAAAAGGACCATAGAAAGAATCAACAGAACCAAAAGTTGGTTCCTTGAGAAAAACAACAAGATAGATAAACCCTTAGCCAGACTAAGGAGAGGACACAGAGAGTTTGTCCAAATTAACAAAATCAGAAATGAAAAGGGAGACATAACTACAGATTCAGAGGAAATTCCAAAAACCACCAGATCTTACTATAAAGTCCTATATTCAACAAAACTGGAAAATCTGCAGGAAATTGACTATTTCCTAGACAGATACCAGGTACCGAAGTTAAATCAGGAACAGATAAACCAGTTAAACAACCCCATAACTCCTAAGGAAATAGAAGCCGTCATTAAAGGTCTCCGAACCAAAAAGAGCCCAGGTCCAGACGGGTTTAGTGCAGAATTCTATCAGACCTTCATAGAAGACCTCATACCAATATTATCCAAACTATTCCACAAAATTGAAACAGATGGAGCACTACTGAATTCCTTCTACGAAGCCACAATTACTCTTATACCTAAACCACTCAAAGACACAACAAACAAAGAGAACTTCAGACCAATTTCCCTTATGAATATCGACGCAAAAATACTCAATAAAATTCTGGCAAACCGAATTCAAGAGCACATCAAAACAATCATCCACCATGATCAAGTAGGCTTCATCCCATGCATGCAGGGATGATTTAATATACGGAAAACAATCAACGTGATCCATTATATAAACAAACTGAAAGAACAGAACCACAAGATCATTTCATTAGATGCTGAGAAAGCATTTGACAAAATTCAACACCCCTTCATGATAAAAGTCCTGGAAAGAATAGTAATTCAAGGCCCATACCTAAACATAGTAAAAGCCATATACAGCAAACCAGTTGCTAACATTACACTAAATGGAGAGAAACTTGAAGCAATCCCACTAAAATCCGGGACTAGACAAGGCTGCCCACTCTCTCCCTACTTATTCAATATAGTTCTTGAAGTTCTAGCCAGAGCAATCAGACAACAAAAGGAGATCAAGGGGATACAGATCGGAAAAGAAGAGGTCAAAATATCACTATTTGCAGATGACATGATAGTATATTTAAGTGATCCCAAAAGTTCCACCAGAGAACTACTAAAGCTGATAAACAACTTCAGCAAAGTGGCTGGGTATAAAATTAACTCAAATAAATCAGTTGCCTTCCTCTATACAAAAGAGAAACAAGCCGAGAGAGAAATTAGGGAAATGACACCCTTCATAATAGACCCAAATAATATAAAGTACCTCGGTGTGACTTTAACCAAGCAAGGAAAAGATTTGTACAATAAGAACCTCAAGACTCTGAAGTAAGAAATTGAAGAAGACCTCAGAAGATGGAAAGATCTCCCATGCTCATGGATTGGCAGGATTAATATTGTAAAAATGGCCATTTTATCAAAAGCGATCTACATATTCAATGCAATCCCCATCAAAATACCAATCCAATTCTTTAACGATTTAGACAGAACAATTTGCAAATTCATCTGGAATAACAAAAAACCCAGGATAGCTAAAAATATGCTCAAGAATAAAAGGACTTCAGGGGGAATCACTATCCCTGAACTCAAGCAGTATTACAGAGCAATAGTGATAAAAACTGCATGGTATTGGTACAGAGACAGACAGATAGACCAATGGAACAGAATTGAAGACCCAGAAATGAACCCACACACCTATGGGCACTTGATTTTTGACAAAGGAGCCAAAACCATCAAATGGAAAAAAGATAGCATTTTCAGCAAATGGTGTTGGTTCAACTGGAGGTCAACATGTAGAAGAATGCAGATCGATCCATGCTTATCACCCTGTACAAAGCTTAAGTCCAAGTGGATCAAGGACCTCCACATCAAACCAGGTACACTCAAACTAATAGAAGAAAAACTAGGGAAGCATCTGGAACACATGGGCACTGGAAAAAATTTCCTGAACAAAACACCAATGGCTTATGCTCTAAGATCAAGAATCGACAAATGGGATCTCATAAAACTGCAAAGCTTCTGTAAGGCAAAGGAGACTGTGGTTAGGACAAAACGGCAACCAACAGATTGGGAAAAGATCTTTACCAATCCTACAACAGATAGAGGCCTTATATCCAAAATATACAAAGATCTCAAGAAGTTAGACCACAGGGAGACCAATAACCCTATTAAAATGGGGTTCAGATCTAAACAAAGAATTCACAGCTGAGGAATGCCGAATGGCTGAGAAACACCTAAAGAAATGTTCAAAATCTTTAGTCATAAGGGAAATGCAAATCAAAACAACCCTGAGATTTCACCTCACACCAGTGAGAATGGCTAAGATCAAAAACTCAGGTGACAGCACATGCTGACAATGATGCGGAGAAAGAGGAACACTCCTCCATTGTTGGTGGGATTGCAGACTGGTACAACCATTTTTGAAATCAGTCTGGAGGTTCCTCAGAAAATTGGACATTGAACTGCCTGAGGATCCACTCTTGGGCATATACCCAAAAGATGCTCCAACATATAAAATAGTAACGTGCTCCACTAAGTTCATAGCAGCCTTATTTATAATAGCCTGAAGCTGGAAAGAACCCAGATGCCCTTCAACAGAGGAATGGATACAGAAAATGTGGTACATCTACACAATGGAATATTACTCAGCTATCAAAAACAATGACTTTATGAAATTCGTAGGCAAATGTTCGGAACTGGAAAATATCATCCTGAGTGAGCTAACACAATCCCAGAAAAACACTCATGGTATGCACTCATTGATAAGTGGCTATTAGCCCAAATGTTTGCAATACCCTAGATGCCTAGAACACATGAAACTCAAGATTGATGATCAAAATGTGAATGCTTCACTCCTTCTTTATAAGGGGAACAAGAAGGCTGGGGATTTAGCTCAGTGGTAGAGCGCTTGCCTAGGAAGCGCAAGGTCCTGGGTTCGGTCCCCAGCTCCGAAAAAAAAAAAAAAGAACAAAAAAAAAGGGGGGGGGAAACAAGAATATCCTTTGCAGGGAAGAGAGACGCAAAGATTAAAACAGACACAGAAGGAACACCCATCCAGAGTCTGCCCCACATGTGGCCCATGCATATAAAGCCATCCAATTAGACAAGTTGGATGAAGCAAAGAAGTGCAGGCCGACAGGAGCCGGATGTAGATCTCTCCCGAGAGACATAGCCAGAATATAGCAAACACAAAGGCGTATGCCAGCAGCAAACCACTGAATTGAGAATAGGACCCCCGTTGAAGGAATCATAGAAAGAACTGGAAGAGCTTGAAGGGGCTCGAGACCCCATATGTACAGCAATGCCAAGCAACCAGAGCTTCCAGGGACTAAGCCACTACCTAAGGACTATACATGGACTGACCCTGGACTCTGACCTCATAGGTAGCAATGAATATCCTAGTAAGAGCACCAGTGGAAGGGGAAGCCCTGGGTCCTGCTAAGACTGAACCCCCAGTGAACTAGATTGTTGGGGGGAGGGCGACAAGGGGGGGAGGATTGGGAGGGGAACACCCATAATGAAGGGGGGGGGGAGGGGGATGTTTGCCCGGAAACCGGGAAAGGGAATAACACTCGAAATTTGTATAAGAAATATTCAAGTTAATAAAAAAATATTTGTTAATCAAAATTAACTCACCAGAGATGCTTGTAAATACACATGGATCAGAAAACCCCATCAGAATGCTGCAAAAAGGCAATCTACTCTATTGTGTAAATTTTGTTGTAGTATGGTCAATTTTCAAAGTGAATGGATTCTTGCATAAATTTAATTTCTGATGCTTTCTAATCCTTCTTATTTAACTAGAAGCACTTCTGAAAGTACAGGATATGTACCATTAACTAACCAACAAGACGCAACAAGTAAACAAACTCAAATACCATAGATGAAGATGGGGACCAATGTGATTCCTCAAGTAAAAGGGGGAAGAAGAATAAAACTGCCAGCCTAATACTTATTGGAGTTTGATCATTTCCATTAGACTCTAACAGGGGGTTGAGAAGAACAAGCAATGAGATGTGCCTTACACTGACAGAGAGAAATTTATTGGGGAGTTGCAAGGACCTTTTTTAGCTGTGAGAGAAAATTAGACTGGTAAACTAATGTCTTTCCTTTTGATTACGTCCGGGAGACGTTAGGCAGGATTCTCTTTTGAGTGAGAAATATGCTACACCTGGAAGCAGAGAGAAAGCTGTGGGGAGATTTTTGACATGAAACCAAGACTCTTGGCAAGCAAAATTTGTAATAAATAATAAAAAAATCCACCTTATCAGATAGAGTTATATGTGATAGCAATATTTACATTCAGTGTTTCAGTTCTTTCTTTTTTTTCTTTTTTTTTTCCTTTTTCTTTTTTTTTTTCGGAGCTGGGGACTGAACCCAGGGCCTTGCGCTTGCTAGGCAAGCGCTCTACCACTGAGCTAAATCCCCAACCCCTTCAGTTCTTTCTTATATTACTAAATAAATGACTATATCTGTTCAATAGTCAATCGTTATGAAATACCTTTTGCTGGGGAAACTTGTTTAGATTTGGTGTCTTTGTAAAACAACACTTTATGACTTACAGCTGATAACAGGCAACACTTCCTTTCTGCACAGTATCTCCTCTTATGGTGGGCCCACATCACCGAGAAACTTCAGGAGGTTGCCCTAGCCTATTAAAATCAATGACAATAACAAATGAGCGTCATACAGTGCTCTGGGAACATCTGAATGAAGAAAAGGCATGCTAGACCTGTAATTACAACATTTTTTCAGATTTTAAAGATTATAACATGATTACTTCATCATTGGCACTTCCCTTTCCTTATAGCAAACACTTCGATATATTTCTCCTTGTGTTTTCAACTTTATGACACCTTTTTCATTAATAATTGTTGTTGTTGTTGTTGTTGTTGTTGTTGGTGGTGGTGGTGGTGGTGGTGGTGGTGTGTGTGTGTGTGTGTGTGTGTGTGTGTGTGTGTGACTAAATACCTAATAATGCCTGTCCAGTTTGTATAATGATGCTTGTGCAGAAGTTTTTGACATAGATTGTCTGGAATTAGATAATTGGTTAATGTGCTCTTCCCCAGGAAAGACTGTCTCCTATTCTCAGTATTCCTTAGTTGCCTACAATTCTTTCTCTATGGTTTGTGGGCTTCCCCTGCACACATTAATATGTTTAGCCAGCCATGTTGGTGAGACATTGTCCACATGGGCACAGGTTTTGACATTTCTAGGACACAGAGTCTCACAGCAAAGTTCTGGTTTTTCTGGACCTTACAAGCTTTCCTTTCTCACTTTCACAATGATTCCTGAACTTTGAGTGCATGCCTTATGCTGTAGATACGTTTATTGGGACTGGATTTCCTGGCTCTGCATTGTTTTTGGGTATGGCATTTTGTAATGGATTTCATCGAATTCAAAGAGATGTTTGTATGATGAAAGGTGAGGACTACATTTCTTTGAGTATAAGGAAAAATATTTAGAAAATTGTTAAGGAATATGTTGTTTGTAGCTTCTGCTACAAGGTGCATTGTCTCACTTTCTCTGGGTAGTTGGCTAGATTTTCAGTACCAGAAGTGATTTTTTTCTTGTTGAGCAGGTTTTAAATACCAGCAAAGGTCATTGTTTCATTATTTTTACAACTGAATAGCATTCTATAGCGTGTACATACCACATTTTATTTAATTATTCATCAGTAGAAGGACATATAGGTTGTTCGTCTTTCCTGACTATTGTGAATAAATTAGTAATGACATGGCATGGCTAGTGCTCATGTAGTATGATGTTGATAAATCATTTAATATAAACAAATATTAAACAGATTATTAAATATAAAAATACAATTATTGAAATAACATTTAAAGCAACTTTGAAGGAAATAAAGAAATAGAGTAACAGGTGAATATTTTGGATAGAGTTGCAAGGTAAGAGTTTTTAAAAGAAGAATTAGGTAACCTGAGTTTGAATGAGTCACATTAGATGCTAATAAAATTTGAAGTTTGAGGAAATGAGTATAGTAGAATGGATAGAGAAGAATGATATGGGGCCAAAAGGATGAAAGAACTGGATATCTTTAAAAAAGATGAAGTATCTCATCTGCTTTTTCATTCATTCAGCCACAACGACTAAGCAAAAACATAAACTTATGTGCCTATATTAGTAGACACATACCCAGAGAACGAGAGGGAATCCATTATGCATATCTAGGACTATATCTATCTTCTATGCCATTTATATCTATGTCATCTACAACTACATCTATCTCTATTTATACATGTACCCATGCCCACACCTAGTTCCAGTTCCATATCCAGATCTATAACTTTATTTACACCCATACACATTTCCATAACCACATCAATTTCAATATCCATATCTGTATATATTCTGTCTAGTGATAGATACAGAGAATAGATTCTTTTTTTCATCTTTATGAAATTGGGTATTTCTTATTTATATTTCAATTGACACTCTGCCCACATTTCTGACTCCAGAGGAAAACACCTAAAGCCATCTGGGACCACGGTGCACGGGGGCCCCGGGAAAAGGCGGAACAGGCCCTCCTGGTTGCTGCCCACACAGAGAGCTCAAAAGCGGCCCCCCACGAGCAAACTTGAGCCACAGGACTACAGGTAAGACCAACTTTTCTGCTTCAAGCGACCTGCCTGGTTGACTTGATTGTTATTTCCTTTCCCCGTTTCCAGGCCAACATCCCCCTAACCTATCCCCCTCCCCTTCTCTAGGGGTGTCTCCTCCCCATCCTCCATCCATTACCACCCTCCCCCCAACAATCACATTCACTGGGGGTTCAGTCTTAGCAGGACCAAGGGCTTCCCCTTCCACTGGTGCTCTTACTAGGCTATTCATTGCTACCTATGAGATCAGAGCCCAGGGTCAGTCCATGTAGAGTCTTTGGGTAGTGGCTTAGTCCCTGGAAGCTCTGGTTGCTTGGCATTGTTTTTCGTATGGGATCTCAAGCCCCTTAAAGCTCTTTCAGTCCTTTCTTTGATTCCTTCAACGGGGGTCCCGTTCTCAGTTCAGTGGTTTAATGATGGCATTCGCATATGTATTTGCTGTATTCTGGCTGGGTCCCTCGGGAGAGATCTACATCTGGTTCCTGTTGGCCTGCACTTCTTTGCTTCATCCACCTTATCTAGTTTGGTGGCTGTATACATATGGGCCGCATGGGGGGCAGGCTCTAATGGGTGTTCCTTCTGCCTCTGTTCTAAAGTTTGCCTCCCTATTCCCTGCCGAGGGTATTCTTGTTCCCCCTTAAAGAAGGAGTGAAGAATTTGCATTTTGGTCATCCTTCTTCAGTTACATGTGTTCTGTGCATCTAGGGTAATTCGAGCATTTGTGCTAATATCCACTTATCAATGAGTACATACCATGTGTGTTTTTCTGTGATTGGGTTACCTCACTCAGGATGATATTTTCCAGATCTATCCACTTCCCTATGAATTTGATAAAGTCATTGTTTGTGATAGCTGAGTAATATCCTATTGTGTAGATGTACCACATTTTCTGTATCCATTCCTCTGTTGAAGGGCATCTGGATTCTTTCCAGCTTCTGGCTATAATAAATAAGGCTGCTATGAACATAGTGGAGCATGTGTCTTTGTTATATGTTAGGGCATCTTTTGAGTATATGTCCAAGAGAGGTATAGCTGAGTCCTCAGGTTGTTCAATGTACAATTTTCTGAGGAACCTCCAGACTGATTTCCAGAATGGTTGTACCAGTCTGCAATCCCACCAACAATGGAGGAATGTTCCTCTCTTTCCACATCCTCGCCAGCATCTGCTGTCACCTGAGTTTTTGATCTTAGCCATTCTCACTGGTGTGAGGTGAAATCTCAGGGTTGTTTTGATTTGCATTTCCCTTATGACTAAAGATGTTGAAATTTCTTTAGGTGTTTCTCAGCCATCTGGCATTCCTTAGTTGTGAATTCTTTGTTTAGTTCTGAACCCTACATTTTAATAGGGTTATTTGTCTCCCTGCAGTCTAACTTCTGGAGTTCTTTGTATACTTTGGATATAAGGCCTCTATCTGTTGTAGGATTGGTAAAGATCTTTTCCCAATCTGTTGGTTGTCGTTTTGTCCCAACAACAGTGTCCTTTGCCTTACAGAAGCTTTGCAATTTTGTGAGATCCCATTTGTCGATTCTTGATCTTAGAGCCTAAGACATTGGTGTTTTGTTCAAAAAATTTTCTCCTGTGCCCATGTGTTTGAGATTCCTCCCCACTTTTTCTTCTATTAGTTTGAGTGTACCTGGTTTGATGTGGAGGTCCTTGATCCACTTGGACTTAAGCTCTGTACAGGGTGATAAGCATGGATCGATCTACAATCTTCTACATGCTGACCTCCAGTTGAACCAGCACCATTTGCTGAAAATGCTCTTTTTTCCATTTGATGGTTATGGATCCTTTGTCAAAAATCAAGTGCCCATAGGTGTGTGGGTTCATTACTGGGTCTTCAATACTATTCCACTGGTCTATCTGTCTGTCTCTGTACCAATACCATGCAGTTTTTATCACTATTGCTCTGTAATACTGCTTGAGTTCAGGGATAGTGATTCCCCCTGAAGTCCTTTTATTGTTGAGGATAGTTTTAGCTATCCTGGGTTTTTTGTTATTCCAGATGAATTTGCAAATTGTTCTGCTTAACTCTCTGAAGAATTGGATTGGTATTTTGATGGGGATTTCATTGAATCTGTAGATTGCTTTTGGTAAAATGGCCATTTTTACTATATTAATCCTGCCAGTCCATGAGCATGGGAGATCTTAACATCTTCTGAGATCATCAGTTTCTTTCTTCAGAGGCTTGAAGATCTAATCATACAGATTTTTCACTTACTTGGTTAAAGTCACACCGATGTATTTTATATTATTTGGGACTATTATGAAGGGTGTCATTTCCCTAATTTCTTTCTTGCCTTGTATTTCTTTTGTGTAGAAGATGGCTACTGCTTTATTTGAGTTAATTTCATAACCAGCCACTTTGCTGAAGGTGTTTATCAGGTTTAGTAGTTCTCTGGTGGAACTTTTGGGATCACTTAAATATATTACTGTATTGTCTGCAAATAGTGATATTTTGACTTCTCCTTTTCCAATCTGTATCCCTTTGATCTCCTTTGTTGTCTGATTGCTCTGGCTAGAACTTCAAGAACTATTTTGAATAAGTAGGAAGAATGTGGGCAGCCTTGTTTAGTCCCTGATTTTAGTGGGATTGCTACAAGTTTCTGTCCATTTAGTTTAATGTTAGCTACTCATTTGCTGTATGTGGCTTTTACTATTGTTAGGTATGGGCCTTGAATTCCTATTCTTTCCAGGACTTTTATCATGAAGGGATGTTGAATTTTGTCAAATGCTTTCCCACCATCTAATATAATGGTCATGTGGTTTTTTGTCTTTAAGTTTGTTTATATAGTTGATTATATTGATGGTTTTCTGTATATTAAACCATCCCTGCATGCCTGGGATGAAGCCTACTTGATCATGATGGATGATTGTTTTGATGTGCTCTTGGATTCGGTTTGCCAGGATTTTATTGAGTAGTTTTGCATTGATATTCATAAGGGAAATTGGTCTTAAGTTCTCTTTCTTTGTTGGGTCTTTGTGTGGTTTAGGTATAAGAGTAATTGTGCGTTCATAGAAGGAATTCGGTAGGGCTCCATCTGTTTCAACTTTTTGGAATAGTTTGGATACTATTAGTATGAGGTCTTCTGTGAAGGTCTGATAGAATTCTGCACTGAACCCATCTGGACCTGGAATCTTTTTGTTTGGGAGACCTTTAATGACTGCTTCTATTTCTTTGGGGGTTTTGGGTTTGTTTAAATGGTTCATGTGTTCCTGATTTAACTTTGGTACCTGGTATCTGTCTAGGAAAATGTCCATTACCTCCAGATTTTCAAGTTTTGTTGAATATAGGCTTTTGTAGTAGGATCTGATGATTTTTTGAATTTCCTGATTCTGTTGTCATGTCTCCCTTTTCATTTCTGATTTTGTTAATTTGGACACACTCTCTGTGTCTGCTCATTCATCTGGCTAAGGTTTTATCTATTTTGTTGATTGTCTCAAAGAACCAACTTTTGGTTTTGTTGATTCTTTGTTTAGTCATTTTTCTTTGTATTTTGTTTATTTCAGCTCTGAGTTTTATTATTTTCTGCCTTCTTCTCCTCCTGGGTGTATTTGCTTCTTTTTGTTCTAGAGCTTTTAGGTGTGCTGTCAAGCTGCTGATATATGCTCTCTCCTGTTTCTTTCAGTAGGCACTCAGAGCTATGAGTTTTCTTCTTAGCACAGCTTTCATTGTGTCCAGTAAGTTTGTGTATGTTGTACCTTCATTTTCATTAAATTCTAAAAAGTCTTTAATTTATTTCTTTATTTCTTCCTTGACCAGGTTATCATTGAGTAGAGCATTGTTCAACTTCCATATATATGTGGCCGTTCTTCCCTTATTATTGTTGAAGACCAGTTTTAGCCTGTGGTGGTCTGATAGAACATATGGAATTATTTCTATCTTTCTGTATCTATTGAAGACTGTTTTAAGACCAATTATATGGTCAATTTTGGAGAAAGAACCATGAGGTGGTGAGAAGAAGTTATATCCTTTTGTTTTAGGATAGAATGTTCTATAAATATCTGTTAAGTCCATTTGGCTCATGACTTCTCTTAGTCTGTCTATATCTCTGTTTAATTTCTGTTTCCATGATCTGTCCATTGATGAGAGTGGGGTGTTGAAATGTCCTACTATTATTGTATGAGGTGCAATGTGTTCTTTGAGCTTTAGTAAGGTTTCTTTTATGTATATAGGTGCCCTTGTATTTGGGCATAGATATTAGGATTGAGAGTTCATCTTGGTTGATTTTTTTCCTTTGATGAATATGAAGTGTCCTTCCTTATCTTTTTGGATGACTTTTGGTTGAAAATTGATTTTATTCGATATTAGAATGGCTACTCCTACTTGCTTCTTCAGACTATTTTCTTGGAAAGTTGTTTTCCAGCCTTTCACTCTGAGGTAGTGTCTGTCTTTTTCTCTGAGGTGTAGGCAGCAGAATGCAGGGTCCTCATTGTGTATCCCGTTTGTTAATGAAATTTGATTCAATCCTAAGTGGTCAACACTAAAAATATATGTGCATCTAAGCAGCATGAACATAGATGGTTGTATTTATGTATTTATTCATTTATATATGTATATAAACAATAATGTTATTGAAAATGATACCATAAATTTGAAATGGAATGGGAAGGGGCCTTAGGGAATTTGGGGAAAGGTGAAGGAAGGAATCAGTTATGTACATTTAAGACACATTTATAAAAGTAAAAAGACATAAATGTAAAGAATGGAAATATATGGGAATTATTTTGAGTGCAATGATCAGGAAAGATCTGAGAGCTTGAAATCTAGCTAACAAGGAGAGAATCTATAAATATTTAGGAATATCCTATTCTAGGAAAAGTCCCTAGTGGAAAAAGAATGGAAAATATATGACAAAACACGAGGAAGTCCAGTATAACCACACACAAGTGAACAAAAATGTGGGTGAGCTCAGGAAAGAGTAAGACACAGACTCTGCAGGCAGTCATAGACTGCAGTAGAGACTTAGAGGTTTTATCTTGTAATAGAAAAAAGGAATAAAAAAGATGATGAATTGGAAGAGGAATAGGAAGAAAAAAGGCTATAAACTGGAAAAGATTTTAGTGGTACCTCATCATAGCAAGATAGAAACTATGGCCATGCATTCTACCAAGTTCACTGTCATTGGTAAATATTTTATGATTTTAACTGAAACGGGAAGAAGGAATATATAAAAAATCAAAAATTCACATTATAATTAAAATTGTTATACACATAAAAGAAACCATAAAATCTAGGCACCAAAAGCTCAAGGAATTTCATTTAAAAATCAGCTAGAATCAAAATCAAAATATTCTTTTTAAAGGTATTCGTTTTTAAAATAATTTTTTCTTAATAATTTTTTCTTTTACATTTTTAAGTGGTATCCCCCTTCCTAGTTACACTTCCACAAAGTCCCATCCCATCTCCTCCACTTTGGTCTCTATGCTGGTGCTCCTCTACCCATTCACCCACTTGTACCTCACCACTCTAACATCTTCCTATACTGGGGTATTAAGCTTTCAAAGGACCAAGGGCCTCCCCTCCCATTGATGCCAAATAAGGCTTTCTTTTGCTACATATGCAGCTAGAGCCATGGATTACTCCATGTATACTCTCTAGTTGGTGGTTTAGTCCATGGGAGCTCTGGTTGATTGATATTGCTGTTCTTCCTATCTCCTTCAGTCTTTTCCCTAACTTCTCCATTGGGGTCCAGAGCTCAATCTGATGTTTCGCTACACGCATCCACATCTGTATTGGTCAGTTGCTGGTAGAACCTTTCAGGGAAAGCCATACCAGGCTGCTGTCAGCAAGGACTTCTTAGCATCAGCAATAGTGTGAGGTTTTGGTGTCTGCAGATGGGAGGGATCACTAGGTGGGGTGGTCTCTGGATGGCCTTTCCTTCAGTCTCCGTTCCATTTTTTCCCCTGTCTTTCTTTTGGACAGGAACATTTCTGGGCTAAAAATTTTGAGTTGGTGGGTGGCCTCATCCCTCAACTGGCACCATGCCTGTCTACTGGAGGTGCTCTCTACAGGTTCTATCTCCCCTTTGTTGGTTATTTCGGCAAAAGTCATCACTGTTGGGCTTGGGAGCCTCTTGCTTCCCTGTATTCTGGGACTTTCTAGTGGCTACACCCAGTTCCCCATTCCCCACTACTCAATTTCCTGATCCTCCGTCCTTCTCTCCTGTCCCCTCCAATACCTGATCCTTCCCCCAGTTTCCCTCCTCTTTATCTCTGCCTCTCAGGTCCCTCCCTCCTTTCCTCTACCTCCTGTGATTATTTTGTTCCCCCTTCTATGTAGGATTGAAGAATCTACACTTTGCTCTTCCTTCTTAAGCTCCATTTGGTTTGTTGGTTGCATCAAGGGCATTCCAAGGTTTTGAGCTAATATCCACTTATCAGTGAGTACATACAATATGTTTTCTTTTGTGTCTGGGTTACCTCACCCAGGAAGATATTTTCTAATTCCATCCTGTGAATATCATGAAGTCAGTATTTTTAATAGCTGAGTAGTACTCAATTGTGTAAATGTACTATATTTTCTGTACCCATTCTTCTGTTGAGGGGTGTGCCATATTTTCTATATCTTTTCTTCTGTTGAGGGATACCTGGGTTGCTTCCAGCTTCTGGCTATTATAAATAAGGCTGCTATGAACATAGTGGGGCATGTGTCCCTGTTATGTGTTGGAGCATACCCAAAAATACTCAAGAAAATAGGAAAATCAGTAAAATGCATGTATAACTTATGAACAAAGGATTCACTAAAATTAAATATTATAAGACATCAGTAAAAAGAAATATTGATCAAGAAGTCAAAAGAAAAATTAGTAGAAATAAGGACCATAATGCTGCAAATGATGAGTTAATGAGTAATGCTTAAATAATATAGTTAGTTTGTTCAAGGACATAAAATGTCTGTTAAATATGTGGATCAATAATAGACACTCAAATAATTACAAAAAAATCTATCAAAACAATGAGAATAAAATGTATATTTAAACTATAACTTCACTTCTTGGAGATGATATGAAAGTAGTTACTAAGTTTGGAGACAGAGTATTACAAATTATATCTTATGGGAAAATTTAAGAGTTTTATATGATTCTCAGTCACATTGACTGAATTCAAAATTATAAAATTCTACTGGTCTATAAAAGCATCTTAATAAATGTCAAATATTGAAGCATTAAAAATATATTTTCTGGTCACAATGGAAATAAATTACAAATCAAGTACAGTAGACATCTTCAAATGTCTCCTCATATTCAGAAACTGAAGGATATATATTAAATTACACTCAGAAAAAGGAAGATTGCAGGAAACATTAAAGCCCATACTTAAAGAAAATTCATATACAACACAAATGTTCAAGGTATAAAGCTAAAGCAGTGTCTTAAGGGATATTTATAACTTAGAGAGAAAAGATTTCGAATAAGTTCAAAATTAACTATTAACATTCATTTACAATGATCTAGGAATGATAAATAGATTAAATACAGAGTAAGTAAAAGTGAAAAATTAATATAAGTAAGAACAGACACAAATGAAGTATGAAACAGTAAATGAATAAAACTAAATGTTTCTTTGAAATATTAATAAATTGATTAAAATCACTCTGTGTTTTCCTAGGTTATGAAAAAAACTTAAAAGAGAGGTGACTACTGATTCTGGGAATAGCTGACTAAAATCTTGTTAGACAAACACTATACCAAAATTTCTAAACATAAATTTTAAATGATGCTGTATGAAAACACTGTGGAGGTTCATAACCTCACTAGCCCAATGCTAGTGCTATAATTTTCCAAAACCAAGCACAATTTCTATCATGTTGAGCAAATCAAACTACAATTAGAATGCTGTTCGTTACCACCGATATATGTACAACCAATGCATTCTAAAGTCAAAAGTCTTTTCCCTTTATCTATTGAGGTGATCATTTGATTTTGGACTTCCTGGGTTTTTTTCCTTTTTGCATGGTTTATTACAATTATTGATTTGCATGTGTTGAGTCATCCCAAATTATTTTTAAAAACTAACACCTGCAGTAGCATTGATAAATTTCAAAACCATTATATAAAAAGCCTAGCTATGGAAATATGCAAGTCTCTATGCATATGAAGTTCAAAGACATCTATAATCATTCTGGGGAGAGCAACAACAGAACAGTGGGTATTTATGAGATTGTAGTTTGAAAAGTGATCCAACAGAATAAGTCCTATAGGCATGTTGCACATTTTAGTAATATTGTGTTTACAAATGTGTATGCATGTTGAAATGTGTGTTTTATACATTATGTTTCTCTTTATGTAAATTTCACTTCAGTCATGGAAGGAAAATCTATGTTACATTAAAGCATAATTGAATGTCCAAATTTGTTTCAAGTACATACAGATACAACATGAAACCTAGAGTCCCATTGATTCATGAAGCACTTTTAATACCAGCTAACTAACATTGATGAAGTAACTGTAGTTTCATTCTTTTAGCACTTCATGTCCAATACATCCTTTCTTCTAGTTTTCTGTCTTTTTCAGGTACATAAGTTCAGCTATGTTTCTAACTCTGCATGTGATGGGAATTCTGTACCAAATGCTTCAGATTTGCTTTCCAATATATCCAGGTTGTTTCATCAATGAGAATAATTGCACATTTATTTTCATTTTCTCAGTGGGTTAACAATGTATGAGAAAAAGCAATATAGGAAATTGTCAACCTGTCACTGGAAAAGTGGTATGCCATGTCTCCAGGCTTATCCTGTGATGTTACAACACAACTAAAGGATGCTTTCATCCCCTACTGTGATTTAATGATTGAAGACTTTTGGAATTCCAAATGGCTAATACGCATGCTATGTATATTAGCCTTATGTACCTGGATCCAAGAAGCTACATGGAGGCCCTAAGCCATTACAGCTACACTCTCTCTGTCTCTGTCTGTGTCTCTTTCTGTGTCTCCGTCTCTGTCTTTCTCTGTCTCTCTGTTTCTCAGTCTCTCTCTCTCTCTCTCTCTCTCTCTCTCTCTCTCTCTCTCTCACACACACACACACACACACACACACACACACCACAAGCACACACATTCGTGGCTCTATTCTCAAAATACATCATACCTACAATACAGATATTGATAAAATCCTCTCATAATTTCTTCAAACTTAATAAAATGTTTATAAATACAATTATCATTCCAGTTCCATTCTCTTAGTGAATCATGAAAAAAAATTGAACTCTGCAGTAATACCAGACAGTCCCATTTAGTGAATGCTTGAATCAGACACTGTTGTGCATTGTTCTCTTATGTAAGTACTACTATAATCACATTCTTTTTTTCAGGTAAAATTTGAGATCTATAACTTCCGTTAGAATTCACTCAACTGGGAATTTGCAAAGGGAGGAATTCAAGTGAAAATTGAATGACAACAATGAGCTTGCAACCAAATACTAAAGCCATGCCACTTCTTTTTAAGTGTTTATCATGTCCACAGTCTGGGCTTCTTACAAAAGGAGCTGAATTTATAAGTGAGCTCCTGACATTTTATAGTCAAAACCATACAATTTACTTCTCCATGACATTTGGAGAACAAGGGGCATATGATCATACTTAGGAAATTGCTTCGAGGAAAGAAAGTGGGATGACTCACTTGAAGAATCTAGTTATCAAAATGTTTACCGGTCAGTATCTGTAGTCATTGTAGACCAGGCAAGGGAAACAATAAGTTATGTTTCAGCTTCTCAGTCCCTTGGGTTTCTAAAGGACAAGAACTCCTTGGCAATTGAATGTATAGGTATTAAATGACTTCATTGCAATTCTTGCTTTCTTATTCGAGTGTCTGACTACTGTTGGAAGTACTTCTGACATTCAAGTAAAATCCCTGATGAGAACATCCTGTGATTTCCAGGGCCAGGAATTGTGATTTAGTTTCCCTTTGGGTACCACATGGAGACAACTCTGTTCCAAATCTTAAAAGTCGAGGCTTCTGCCCTCACATAATAAGGAAGCTATCATTCTTTGTAGAAAAATATCTCTTTCCATTTGTGCTATGAATATGAAGAAGTCTTTCCCCTTATTCATTATAATTATAGGTGACTATTCAAATTAACCTTTTCGATTCAGGCATTTAACATCAATATATCCACATTCAGTGATAACAGGAGCTGTTGTATCAGGAGAGCTTCTTATTAACTACTCTTATCTGATTAGATTTCACTATGCCAACCATGAGAAGTTATAGATCCTAGCACTGCCCGGATATTGGACTTTCTCCCACTCTGTCTGGGAATTGCCAACTGAGTTATTGCTGTTCGAGAATTATGCAGTGTGTCTGGGCTTTGGGGTTATCAGATCAGCACAGGCATTGGTGAGGAAAGTTTATTTTTCTCCTAGCCTAAGAAGTATAAAGTCAGAATCATAGGTGTGTAATAACCTAAAAGGTCATTTTCTCTAACTTCCAGTTAAAACCTACGTCATATAAGCAGCATATTTAGGCCTCTGTAACAATAATAGGCTAAAAATAAATCTGACTGTTGACTGTATACCCAAAATAGCATTTTATACATAGTCTCATTTAGAATTCATAACATCACTCTGAGTTAGGAATTGTTTTAAAAATGGCAGAATTCTATTAGAGAGGTTAAGTGGCTAGACAAAGTTCATTTGGAAGTAGCAAGACAAAAAGTGAGACTCAGCTCTCTTTGTAAAATCCATACCTTTACGTGTCCCATTGATTCTATCAATTCAGCTATGTAGGATAATTTTAACCTTAAATATTGCACTCTGGATTTAAAAGTGAGCTCATCCTTCACTTGCTTATCGGTTCTGGATTCAGAAAATATGTTGGATTCTACCTCCTTTCCCCTTTCATTCTCCCCACAGTTACCACACAACTACTTTTGTTTTTCAAATGTGTATTCTCCAGTCTATCCTACGAAAGCACAGTTGGCTACTAGAAACATAAATCTGGACATTGAAATCGAATCATGGACCTCTGAAAGATGAAAAACGACTTGCAAATTATGCAGGAAACATGGAACAACAAACAGAACAGTTACAATTATTAGGAAGTAAATTGGAAAGGAAAAAAAAAAAAAAACCTCTGAGCAAACTTCTGCCTTTTGGCAAAATTCTATAGCACAGCATAGCAAAGCTGGGTTTTTTGTTTTTGTTTGTTTGTTTGTTTGTTTGTTTGTTTGTTTTTTGTTTTTTTTTAAATGTATCTGTCTTCAGAATTGATCTATTCTATTTCATAGATGACTGTTCCCAAGAAGGTCTTCCCTCTATCTTTTTTCTAACCCCTCCACCTCCCCTTCTTTATGGGTGTTCCCCTCCCCATCATCCCCCCATTGCTGCCCTCCCCTCAACAATCACGTTAAGTTTTAGCAGGACCCAGGGCTTCACCTTACAATGATGATCTTACTAGGATATTCAATGCTACCTATGAGGTCAGAGTCCAGGGTCAGTCCATGTATAGTCTTTAGGTAGTGGCTTAGTCCCTGGAAGCTCTGGTTGCTTGGCATTGTTGTGCATATGGGGTCTCGAGCCCCTTCAAGCTCTTCCAGTTCTTTCTCTGATTCCTTCAACAGGGGTCCTATTCTCAGTTCAGTGGTTTACTGCTGGCAGTCGCCTCTGTATTTGCTGTATTCTTGCTGTGTCTCTCAGGAGAGATCTACATGCGGTTCCTGTCTGCCTGCACTTCTTTGCTTCATCCATCTTGTCTAATTGGGTGTCTGTATATGTATGGGCCACATGTGGGGCAGGCTCTGAATGGGTGTTCCTTCTGTGTCTGTTTTAATCTTTGGCTCTCTCTTCCCTGCCAAGGGTATTCTTTTTCCCCTTTTAAAGAAGGAGTGAAGCATTCACATTTTGATCATCCGTCTTGAGTTTCATTTGTTCTAGGTATCTAGGGTAATTCAAGCATTTGGGCTAATAGCCACTTATCAATGAGTGCATACCATGCGTGTTTTTCTGTGATTGGGTTACCTCACTCAGGATGATATTTTCCAGTTCCAACGATTTGCCTACGAATTTCATAAAGTCATTGTTTTTGATAGCTGAATAATATTCAATTGTGTAGATATACCACATTTTCTGTATCCATTCCTCTGTTGAAGGGCATCAAGGTTCTTTTCAGCTTCGGGCTATTATAAATAAGGCTGCTATGAACATAGTGGAGCACGTGTCTTTTTTATATGTTGGGGCATCTTTTGGGTATATGTCCAAGAGAGGTATAGCTGGATCCTCAGGCAGTTCAATGTCCAATTTTCTGAGGAACCTCCATATTGATTTCCAGAATGGTTGTACCGGTCTGCAATCCCACCAACAATGGAGGAGTGTTCCTCTTTCTCCGCATCCTGGCCAGCATTTGCTGTCACCTGAGTTTTTGATCTTAGCCATTCTCACTGGTGTGAGGTGAAATCTCAGGGTTGTTTTGATTTGCATTTCCCTTATGACTAAAGATGTTGAACATTTCTTTAGGTGTTTCTCAGCCATTCGGCATTCCTCAGCTGTGAATTCTTTGTTTAGCTCTGAACCCCATTTTTTAATACGGTTATTTGTCTCCCTATGGTCTAACTTCTTGAGATCTTTGTATATTTTGGATATAAGGCCTCTATCTGTTTTAGGATTGGTAAGATCTTTTCCCAATCTGTTGGTTGCCGTTCTGTCCCAACCACAGTGTCCTTTGCCTTATATAAGTTTTGCAGTTTTATGAGATCCCATTTGTCGATTCTTGATCTTAGAGCATAAGCCATTGGTATTTTGTTCAGGAATTTTTTTCCAGTGCCCATGTGTTCCAGATGCTTCCCTAGTTTTTCTTCTATTAGTTTGAGTGTACCTGGTTTGATGTGGAGGTCCTTGATCCACTTGGACTAAAGCTTTGTACAGGGTGATAAGCATGGATCTATCTGCATTCTTCTACATGTTGACCTCCAGTTGAACCAGCACCATTTGCTGAAAATGCTATCTTTTTTTCCATTTGATGGTTTTGGCTCCTTTTTCAAAAATCAATTGCCCATAGGTGCGTGGGTTCATTTCTGGGTCTTCAATTCTGTTCCATTGGTCTATCTGTCTGTCTCTGTACCAATACCATGCAGTTTTTATCACTATTGCTCTGTAATACTGCTTGAGTTTAGGGATAGTGATTCCCCCTGAAGTCCTTTTATTGTTGAGGATAGTTTTAGAGATCCTGGGTTTTTTGTTATTCCAGATGAATTTGCAAATTTTTCTGTCTAACTCTTTGAAGAATTGGATTGGTATTTTGATGGGGATTGCATTGAATCTGTAGATTGCTTTTGGTAAAATGGCCATTTTTACTACATTAATCCTGCCAATCCATGAGCATGGGAGATCTTTCCATCTTCTGAGGTCTTCTTCAATTTCTTTCTTCAGAGTCTTGAAATTCTTATTGTACATATCTTTTACTTGCTTGGTTAAAGTCACACCGAGGTACTTTATATTATTTGGGTCTATTATGAAGGGTGTTGTTTCCCTAATTTCTTTCTCGGCTTGTTCCTCTTTTGTATAGAGGAAGGGTACTGATTTATTTGAGTTAATTTTATACCCAGCCACTCTGCTGAAGTTGTCTATCAGCTTTAGTAATTCTCTGGTGGAACTTTTGGGATCACTTAAATATACTATGATATCATCTGCAAATAGTGATATTTTGACTTCTTCTTTTCAGATCTGTATCCCCTTGACCTCCTTTTGTTGTCTGATTGCTCTGGCTAGAACTTCAAGAACTATATTGAATAAGTAGGGAGAGAGTGGGCAAACTTGTCTAGTCCCTGATTTTAGTGGGATTGCTTCAAGTTTCTCTCCATTTAGTGTAATGCTAGCAACTGGTTTGCTGTATATGACTTTTACTATGTTTAGGTATGGGCCTTGAATTACTATTCTTTCCAGGGCTTTTATCATGAAGGGGTGTTGAATTTTGTCAAATGCTTTCTCAGCATCTAATGAAATAATCATGTGGTTTTGTTCTTTCATTTTGTTTATATAATGGATCACGTTGATGGTTTTCCATATATTAAACCATCCCTGCATGCCTGGAATGAAGCCTACTTGATCATGGTGGATGATTGTTTTGATGTGCTCTTGGATTCGGTTTGCCAGAATTTTATTGAGTTTTTTTGCATCGATATTCATAAGGGAAATTGGTCTGAAGTTCTCTTTCTTTGTTGGGTCTTTTTGTGGTTTAGGTATAAGAGTAATTGTGGCTTCATAGAAGGAATTCGGTAGTGCTCCATCTGTTTCAATTTTGTGGAATAGTTTGGATAGTATTGGTATGAGGTCTTCTATGAAGGTCTGATAGAATTGTGCACTAAACCCATCTGGACCTGGGCTCTATTTGGTTGGGAGAGCTTTAATGACTGCTTCTGTTTCCTTAGGAGTTATTTGGTTGTTTAACTGGTTTATCTGTTCCTGATTTATCTTTGGTACCTGGTATCTGTCTAGGAAATTGTCCATTTCCTGCAGATTTTCAAGTTTTGTTGAATATAGGCTTTTATAGTAAGATCTGATGATTTTTGGAATTTCCTCTGAATCTGTAGTTATGTCTCCCTTTACATTTCTGATTTTTGTTAATTTGGAAACACTCTCTGTGTCCTCTCATTAGTCTGGCTAAGGGTTTATCTATCTTGTTGATTTTTTCAAAGAACCAACTTTTGGTTCTGTTGATTCTTTCTTTTTTTTTTTTTTTTTTTTCTTTTCCTTAGGCTCTTCTCCATTTTTTTTTCTGCAGTCATTTTTTTTTATTTTTTTTTATTTTTTTTTTTATTAACTTGAGTATTTCTTATATACATTTCAAGTGTTATTCCCTTTCCCGGTTTCCGGGCAAACATCCCCCTCCCCCCTCCCCTTCCTTATGGGTGTTCCCCTCCCAACCCTCCCACCATTGCCGCCCTCCCCCCATAGACTAGTTCACTGGGGGTTCAGTCTTAGCAGGACCCAGGGCTTCCCCTTCCACTGGTGCTCTTACTAGGATATTCATTGCTACCTATGGGGTCAGAGTCCAGGGTCAGTCCATGTATAGTCTTTAGGTAGTGGCTTAGTCCCTGGAAGCTCTGGTTGCTTGGCATTGTTGTACTTTTGGGGTCTCGAGCCCCTTCAAGCTCTTCCAGTTCTTTCTCTGATTCCTTCAATAGGGGACCTATTATCAGTTCACTGGTTTGCTGCTGGCATTCGCCTCTGTATTTGCTGTATTCTGGCTGTGTCTCTCAGGAGCGATCTACATCCGGCTCCTGTCGGTCTGCACTTCTTTGCTTCATCCATCTAGTCCAATTGGGTGGCTGTATATGTATGGGCCAAATGTGGGACAGGCTCTGAATGGGTGTTCCTTCAGTCTCTGTTTTAATCTTTGCCTCTCCCTTCCCTGCCAAGGGTATTCTTTTTCCTCATTTAAAGAAGGAGTGAAGCATTCACATTTTGATCATCCGTCTTGAGTTTCGTTTGTTCTAGGGATCTAGGGTAATTCAAGCATTTGGGCTAATAGCCACTTATCAATGAGTGCATACCATGTATGTCTTTCTGTGATTGGGTTAGTTCACTCAGGATGATATTTTCCAGTTCCAACCATTTGCCTACGAATTTCATAAACTCGTTGTTTTTGATAGCTGAGTAGTATTCCATTGTGTAGATGTACCACATTTTCTGTATCCATTCCTCTGTTGAAGGGCATCTGGGTTCTTTCCATTTTCTGGCTATTATAAATAAGGCTGCGATGAACATAGTGGAGCACGTGTCTCTTTTATATGTTGACGCATCTTTTGGGTATATGCCCAAGAGAGGTATAGCTGGATCCTCAGGCAGTTCAATGTCCAATTTTCTGAGGAACCTCCAGACTGATTTCCAGAATGGTTTTACCAGTCTGCAATCCCACCAACAATGGAGGAGTGTTCCTCTTTCTCCACAACCTCGCCAGCATCTGCTGTCACCTGAGTTTTTGATCTTAGCCAATCGCACTGGTGTGAGGTGAAATCTCAGGGTTGTTTTGATTTGCATTTCCCTTATGACTAAAGATGTTGAACATTTCTTTAGGTGTTTCTCAGCCATTCGGCATTCCTCAGCTGTGAATTCTTTGTTTAGCTCTGAACCCCATTTTTTAATAGGGTGATTTGACTCTCTGGAATCGAACTTCTTGAGTTCTTTGTATATTTTGGATATAAGGCCTCTATCTGTTGTAGGGTTGGTAAAGATCTTTTCCCAATCTGTTGGTTGCCGTTTTGTCCTAACCACAGTGTCCTTTGCCTTACAGAAGCTTTGCAGTTTTATGAGATCCCATTTGTCAATTCTTGATCTTAGAGCATAAGCCATTGGTGTTTTGTTCAGGAAATTTTTTCCAGTGCCCATGTGTTCCAGATGCTTCCCTAGTTTTTCTTCTATTAGTTTGAGTGTGTCTGGTTTGATGTGGAGGTCCTTGATCCACTTGGACTTAAGCTTTGTACAGGGTGATAAGCATGGATCGATCTGCATTCTTCTACATGTTGCCCTCCAGTTGAACCAGCACCATTTGCTGAAAATGCTATCTTTTTTCCATTGGATGGTTTTGGCTCCTTTGTCAAAAATCAAGTGACCATAGGTGTGTGGGTTCATTTCTGGGTCTTCAATTCTATTCCATTGGTCTATCTGTCTGTCTCTGTACCAATACCATGCAGTTTTTATCACTATTGCTCTGTAATACTGCTTGAGTTCAGGGATAGTGATTCCCCCTGAAGTCCTCTTATTGTTGAGGATAGCTTTAGCTATCCTGGGTTTTTTGTTATTCCAGATGAATTTGCAAATTGTTCTGTCTAACTCTTTGAAGAATTGGATTGGTATTTTGATGGGGATTGCATTGAATCTGTAGATTGCTTTTGGTAAAATGGCCATTTTTACTATATTAATCCTGCCAATCCATGAGCATGGGAGATGTTTCCATCTTCTGAGGTCTTCTTCAATTTCTTTCCTCAGTGTCTTGAAGTTCTTATTGTACAGATCTTTTACTTGCTTGGTTAAAGTCACACCGAGGTACTTTATATTATTTGGGTCTATTATGAAGGGTGTCGTTTCCCTAATTTCTTTCTCGGCTTGTTTCTCTTTTGTATAGAGGAAGGCAACTGATTTATTTGAGTTAATTTTATACCCAGCCACTTTGCTGAAGTTGTTTATCAGCTTTAGTAGTTCTCTGGTAGAACTTTTGGGATCACTTAAATATACTATCATATCATCTGCAAATAGTGATATTTTGACCTCTTCTTTTCCGATCTGTATCCCTTTGATCTCCTTTTGTTGTCTGATTGCTCTGGCTAGAACTTCAAGAACTATATTGAATAAGTAGGGAGAGAGTGGGCAGCCTTGTCTAGTCCCTGATTTTAGTGGGATTGCTTCAAGTTTCTCTCCATTTAGTTTAATGTTAGCAACTGGTTTGCTGTATATGGCTTTTACTATGTTTAGGTATGGGCCTTGAATTCCTATTCTTTCCAGGACTTTTATCATGAAGGGGTGTTGAATTTTGTCAAATGCTTTCTCAGCATCTAATGAAATGATCATGTGGTTCTGTTCTTTCAGTTTGTTTATATAATGGATCACGTTGATGGTTTTCCGTATATTAAACCATCCCTGCATGCCTGGGATGAAGCCTACTTGATCATGGTGGATGATTGTTTTGATGTGCTCTTGAATTCGGTTTGCCAGAATTTTATTGAGTATTTTTGCGTCGATATTCATAAGGGAAATTGGTCTGAAGTTCTCTTTCTTTGTTGTGTCTTTGTGTGGTTTAGGTATAAGAGTAATTGTAGATTCGTAGAAGGAATTCGGTAGGGATCCATCTGTTTCAATTTTGTGGAATAGTTTGGATAATATTGGTATGAGGTCTTCTATGAAGGTTTGATAGAATTCTGCACTAAACCCATCTGGACCTGGGCTCTTTTTGGTTGGGAGACCTTTAATGACTGCTTCTATTTCCTTAGGAGTTATGGGGTTGTTTAACTGGTTTATCTGTTCCTGATTTAACTTTGATACCTGGTATCTGTCTAGGAAATAGTCCATTTCCTGAAGATTTTCAAATTTTGTTGAATATAGGTTTTTATAGTAAGATCTGAAGATTTTTTGAATTTCCTCTGAATCTGTAGTTATGTCTCCCTTTTCATTTCTGATTTTGTTAATTTGGACGCACTCTCTGTGTCCTCTCGTTAGTCTGGCTAAGGGTTTATCTATCTTGTTGATTTTCTCAAAGAACCAACTTTTGGTCCTGTTGATTCTTTCTATGGTCCTTTTTGTTTCTACTTGGTTGATTTCAGCTCTGAGTTTGATTATTTCCTGCCTTCTACTCCTCCTGGGTGTATTTGCTTCTTTTTGTTCTAGAGCTTTTAGGTGTGCTGTCAAGCTGCTGACATATGCTCTTTCCTGTTTCTTTCTGCAGGCACTCAGCGCTATGAGTTTTCCTCTTAGCACAGCTTTCATTGTGTCCCATAAGTTTGAGTATGTTGTATCTTCATTTTCATTAAATTCTAAAAAGTTTTTAATTTCTTTCTTTATTTCTTCCTTGACCAGGTTATCATTGAGTAGAGCATTGTTCAATTTCCACGTATATGTGGGCATTCTTCCCTTACTGTTATTGAAGACCAGTTTTAGGCCGTGGTGGTCCGATAGCACGCATGGGATTATTTCTATCTTTCTGTACCTGTTGAGGCCCGTTTTTTGACCAATTATATGGTCAATTTTGGAGAAAGTACCATGAGGAGCTGAGAAGAAGGTATATCCTTTTGCTTTAGGATAGAATGTTCTATAAATATCCGTTAAGTACATTTGGCTCATGACTTCTCTTAGTCTGTCGACATCACTGTTTAATTTCTGTTTCCATGATCTGTCCATTGATGAGAGTGGGGTGTTGAAATCTCCCACTATTATTGTGTGAGGTGCAATGTGTGTTTTGAGCTTTAGTAAGGTTTCTTTTACGTATGTAGGTGCCCTTGTATTTGGGGCATAGATATTTAGGATTGAGAGTTCATCTTGGTGGATTTTTCCTTTGATGAATATGAAGTGTCCTTCCTTATCTTTTTTGATGACTTTTAGTTGGAAATTGATTTTATTTGATATTAGAATGGCTACTCCAGCTTGCTTCTTCTGACCATTTGCTTGGAAAGTTGTTTTCCAGCCTTTCACTCTGAGGTAGTGTCTGTCTTTGTCTCTGAGGTGTGTTTCCTGTAGGCAGCAGAATGCAGGGTCCTCGTTGCGTATCCAGTTTGTTAATCTATGTCTTTTTATTGGGGAGTTGAGGCCATTGATATTGAGAGATATTAAGGAATAGTGATTATTGTTTCCCTTTATATTCATATTTGGATGTGAGGTTATGTTTGTGTGCTTTCATTCTCTTTGTTTTGTTGCCAAGACGATTAGTTTCTTGCTTCTTCTAGGGTATAGCTTGCCTCCTTATGTTGGGCTTTACCATTTATTATCCTTTGTAGTGCTGGATTTGTAGAAAGATATTGTGTAAATTTGGTTTTGTCATGGAATATCTTGGTTTCTCCATCAATGTTAATTGAGAGTTTTGCTGGATACAGTAACCTGGGCTGGCATTTGTGTTCTCTTAGGGTCTGTATGACATCAGTCCAGGATCTTCTGGCCTTCATAGTTTCTGGCGAGAAGTCTGGTGTGATTCTGATAGGTCTCCCTTTATATGTTACTTGACCTTTTTCCCTTACTGCTTTTAATATTCTTTCTTTATTTTGTGCGTTTGGTGTTTTGACAATTATGTGACGGGAGGTGTTTCTTTTCTGGTCCAATCTATTTGGAGTTCTGTAGGCTTCTTGTATGCCTATGGGTATCTCTTTTTTTAGGTTAGGGAAGTTTTCTTCTATGATTTTGTTGAAGATATTTACTGGTCCTTTGAGCTGGGAGTCTTCACTCTCTTCTATACCTATTATCCTTAGGTTTGATCTTCTCATTGAGTCCTGGATTTCCTGTATGTTTTGGACCAGTAGCTTTTTCCGCTTTACATTATCTTTGACAGTTGAGTCAATGATTTCTATGGAATCTTCTGCTCCTGAGATTCTCTCTTCCATCTCTTGTATTCTGTTGGTGAAGCTTGTATCTACAGCTCCTTGTCTCTTCTTTTGGTTTTCTATATCCAGGGTTGTTTCCATGTGTTCTTTCTTGATTGCTTCTATTTCCATTTTTAATTCCTTCATCTGTTTGATTGTGTTTTCCTGGAATTCTTTCAGGGATTTTTGCCATTCCTCTCTGTAGGCTTTTACTTGTTTATTAATGATTTCCTGTGTTTCCCTAAGTGTGTTCATGTCTTTCTTGAAGTCCTCCAGCATCATGATCAAATATGATTTTGAAACTAGATCTTGCTTTTCTGGTGTGTTTGGATATTCCATGTTTGTTTTGGTGGGAGAATTGGGCTCCGAGGATGGCATGCAGTCTTGGTTTCTGTTGCTTGGGTTCCTGCGCTTGCCTCTCGCCATCAGATTATCTCTAGTGTTACTTTGTTCTGCTATTTCTGACAGTGGCTAGACTGACCTATAAGCCTGTGTGTCAGGAGTGCTGTAGACCTGTTTTCCTCTCTTTCAGTCAGTTATGGGGACAGTGTGTTCTGCTTTCGGGCGTGTAGTTTTTCCTCTCTACAGGTCTTCAGCTGTTCCTGTGGGCCTGTGTCTTGAGTTCACCAGGCAGCTTTCTTGCAGCAGAAAATTTGGTCTTACCTGTGGTCCCGAGGCTCAGGTTCGCTCGTGGGGTGCTGCCCAGGGGCTCTCTCCAGCGGCAGCAACCAGGAAGACCTGTGCAGCCCCTTCCGGGAGCTTCAGTGCACCAGGGTTCCAGATGGTCTTTGGCTTTTTCCTCTGGCGTCCGAGATGTGTGTGCAGGGAGCAGTCTCTTCTGGTTTCCCAGGCTTGTCTGCCTCTCTGAAGGTTTAGCTCTCCCTCCCACGGGATTTGGGTGCAGAGAACTGTTTATCCGGTCTGTTTCTTTCAGGTTCCGGCGGTGTCTCAGGCGCAGAAGTCCTGCCGCTCCTGGGCCCTCCCCCACGGGAGCCCAGAGGCCTTATACAGTTTCCTCTTGGGCCAGGGATGTGGGCAGGGGTGAGCAGTGTTGGTGGTCTCTTCCGCTCTGCAGCCTCAGGAGTGCCCACCTGACCAGGCGGTTGGGTCTCTCTCTCACCGGGTCTGGGAGCAGAGAGCTGCTGCGGGCCGGGATCCGCGGGTGTGGGACTTCCGGTAAACACAGACCGTGCCTCCTAGAGAAATTCTGCTTCCGTGTCCCAAGCTCACCAGGCAGCTTTCTTGCAGCAGAAAATTTGGTCTTACCTGTGGTCCCGAGGCTCAGGTTCGCTCGTGGGGTGCTGCCCAGGGGCTCTCTGCAGCGGCAGCAACCAGGAAGACCTGTGCCGCCCCTTCCGGGAGCTTCAGTGCACCAGGGTTCCAGATGGTCTTTGGCTTTTTCCTCTGGCGTCCGAGATGTGTGTGCAGGGAGCAGTCTCTTCTGGTTTCCCAGGCTTGTCTGCCTCTCTGAAGGTTTAGCTCTCCCTCCCACGGGATTTGGGTGCAGAGAACTGTTTATCCGGTCTGTTTCTTTCAGGTTCCGGCGGTGTCTCAGGCGCAGAAGTCCTGCCGCTCCTGGGCCCTCCCCCACGGGAGCCCAGAGGCCTTATACAGTTTCCTCTTGGGCCAGGGATGTGGGCAGGGGTGAGCAGTGTTGGTGGTCTCTTCCGCTCTGCAGCCTCAGGAGTGCCCACCTGACCAGGCGGTTGGGTCTCTCTCTCACCGGGTCTGGGAGCAGAGAGCTGCTGCGGGCCGGGATCCGCGGGTGTGGGACTTCCGGTAAACACAGACCGTGCCTCCTAGAGAAATTCTGCTTCCGTGTCCTAAGCTCACCAGGCAGCTTTCTTGCAGCAGAAAATTTGGTCTTACCTGTGGTCCCGAGGCTCAGGTTCGCTCGTGGGGTGCTGCCCAGGGGCTCTCTGCAGCGGCAGTAACCAGGATGACCTGTGCCGCCCCTTCCGGGAGCTTCAGTGCACCAGGGTTCCAGATGGTCTTTGGCTTTTTCCTCTGGCGTCCGAGATGTGTGTGCAGAGAGCAGTCTCTTCTGGTTTCCCAGGCTTGTCTGCCTCTCTGAAGGTTTAGCTCTCCCTCCCACGGGATTTGGGTGCAGAGAACTGTTTATCCGGTCTGTTTCTTTCAGGTTCCGGCGGTGTCTCAGGCGCAGAAGTCCTGCCGCTCCTGGGCCCTGTTGATTCTTTCTATGGTCCTTTTTGTTTCTACTTGGTTGATTTCAGCTCTGAGTTTGATTATTTCCTGCCTTCTACTCCTCCTGGGTGTATTTGCTTCTTTTTGTTCTAGAGCTTTTAGGTGTGCTGTCAAGCTGCTGACATACACTTTTTCCTGTTTCTTTCTGCAGGCAATCAGAGCTATGAGTTTTCCTCTTAGCACAGCTTTCATTGTGTCCCATAAGTTTGGGTATGTTGTACCTTCATTTTCATTAAATTCTAAAAAGTCTTTAATTTCTTTCTTTATTCCTTCCTTGACCAGGATATCGTTGAGTAGTGGATTGTTCAACTTCCACGTATATGTGAGCGTTCTTCCCTTATTGTTATTGAAGACCAGCTTTAGGCCGTGGTGGTCTGATAGTACGCATGGTATTATTTCTATATTTCTGTACCTGTTGAGGCCCGTTTTTTGACCAATTATATGGTCAATCTTGGAGAAAGTACCGTGAGGAGCTGAGAAGAAAGTATATCCTTTTGCTTTAGGATAGAATGTTGTATAAATATCTGTTAAGTCCATTTGGCTCATGACTTCTCTTAGTCTGTCTACGTCTCTGTTTATTTTCTGTTCCCATGATCTGTCCATTGATGAGAGTGGGGTGTTGACGTCTCCTACTATTATTGTGTGAGGTTCAATGTGTGTTTTGAACTTTAGTAAGGTTTCTTTTACTTATGTAGGTACCCTTGTATTTGGGGCATAGATATTTAGGATTGAGAGTTCATCTTGGTGGATTTTTCCTTTGATGAATATGAAGTGTCCTTCCTTATCATTTTTCATGACTTTTAGTTGAAAATTGATTTTTATTTGATATTAGAATGGCTACTCCAGCTTGCTTCTTCCGACCATTTGCTTGGAAAGTTGTTTTCCAGCCTTTCACTCTGAGGTAGGGTCTGTCTTTGTCTCTGAGGTGTGTTTCCTGTAGGCAGCATAATGCAGGGTCTTCTTTGCGTATCCAGTTTGTTCATCTATGTCTTTTTATTGGGGAGTTGAGTCCATTGATGTTGAGAGATATTAAGGTATAGTGATTATTGCTTCCTGTTATATTCATATTTGGATATGAGGTTATGTTTGTGTGCTTTTCTTCTTTTTGTTTTGTTGCCAAGACTAGTAGTTTCTTACTTCTACTAGGGTGTAGCTTGCCTCCTTATGTTGGGCTTTACCATGTATTATCCTTTGTGGTGCTGGATTTGTAGAAAGATATCGTGTAAATTTGGTTTTGTCATGGAATATCTTGGTTTCTCCATCTATGTTAATTGAGAGTTTGCAGGATACAGTAACCTGGGCTGGCAGTTGTTTTAGGGTCTGAATGACATCTGTCCAGGATCTTCTGGCTTTCATAGTCTCTGGCGAAAAGTCTGGTGTGATTCTCATAGGTCTGCCTTTATATGTTACTTGACCTTTTTCCCTTACTGCTTTTAATATTCTTTCTTTATTTTGTGCATTTGTTGTTTTGACTATTATGTCACAGGAGGAGTTTCTTTTCTGGTCCAATCTATTTGGAGTTCTGTAGGCTTCTTGTATGCTTATGGGTATCTCTTTCTTTAGGTTAGGGAAGTTTTCTTCTATGATTTTGTTGAAGATATTTTCTGGTCCTTTGAGCTGGGAGTCCTCACTCTCTTCTATACCTATTATCCTTAGGTTTGATCTCCTCATTGAGTCCTGTATTTCCTGTATGTTTTGGACCAGTAGCTTTTTCTGCTTTACGTTATCTTTGACAGTTGAGTCGATGATTTCTATGGAATCTTCTGCTGCAGAGATTCTCTCTTCTATCTCTTGTACTCTGTTGGTGAAGCATGTATCTACGGCTCCTTGTCTTTTTTTTTTTTTTTTTTTTTTTTTTTGGTTTTCTATATCCAGGGTTGTTTCCATGTGTTCTTTCTTGATTGCTTCTATTTCCCTTTTTAATTCCTTCAACTGTTTGTGTTTTCCTGGAATTCTTTCAGGGATTTTTGTGATTCCTCTCTGTAGGCTTCTAGTTGTTTATTTATGTTTTCCTGTGTTTCTCTAAGGGAGTTCTTCACGTCTTTCTTGAAGTCCTCCAGCATCTTGGTCAAATGTGGTTTTAAATCTAGATCTTGCTTTTCTCGTGTGTTTGGATATTCAGTGTTTGCTTTGGTGGGAGAATTGGGCTCTGATGATGCCATGTAGTCTTGGTTTCTGTTGCTTGGTTTCTTGCATTTGCTTCTTGCCATCAGATTATTTCTAGTGTTACTTTGATCTTCTATTTCTGACAGTGGCTAGACTGTCCTATAAGCCTGTTTGTCAGGGGTGCTGTAGACCTGTTTTCCTGTTTTCTTTCAGCCAGTTATGGGAACAGAGTGTTCTGCTTTCGTGCGTGTAGTTTTTCCTATCTACAGGTCTTCAGCTGTTCCTGTGGGCCTGTGTCCTTAGTTCACTAGGCAGGTCGCTTGGATTAGGAAGGTTTGTCTTACCTGTGGTCCCGAGGCTTAAGTTTGCTCGTGGGGTGCTGCCTACGAGCTCTCCAAGGCGGCAGCAACCAGGAAGATCTGTGCCGCCCTTTCCGGGAGCTTCCGTGCACCTGGGTTCCAGATGGCGTTTGGTGTTTTCCTCTGGAGTCAGAGATGTGGGTAGAATGCATTCTCTTCTGGTTTCCCAGTCCTGTCTGCTTCTCTGAAGTTTTAGCTCTCCCTCCCATGGGATTTGGGTGCAGAGAACTGTTTATCTGGTCGGTCCCTTCAGTTTCAGGCGGTGTCTCAGATGCAGTGGACCTGCTGCTCCTGGGCCCTCCTCTACAGGAACCCTGAGTGCGTATACAGTTTCCTCTTGGGCCAGGGATGTGGGCAGGGGTGGGCAGTGTTGGTGGTCTCTTCTGCTCTGTAGCCTCAGGAGTGCCCACCTGTCCAGGTGGTGAGGTCTCTCTCCCACGGGGTTTGGGAGCAGAGGGCTGCTGAGGACAGGGATCCGCCAGTTTGGGACTCCAGCTAAATACAGGAAGTGTCCAGTCCTAGAGGAAATTTGCCTCTGTGTGTCCTGAGTTCACCAGGCAGTTCGCTTGCAGCAGAAAAGTTGGTCTTACCTCTGGTCCCGAGGCTCATGTTTGATCGTGGGGTGTTGCATATGAGCTCTTCGTGGCGGCAGCCACCAGGAAGATCTGTGCTGCCCTTTCTGGGAGCTTCCGTGCACCAGGGTTCCAGATGGCGTTTTGTGTTTTCCTCTGGAATCAGTAATGTGTGCAGAGTGCAGTCTCTTCTGGTTTCCCAGGCGTGTCTGCCTCTCTGAAGGTTTAGCTCTCCCTCCCATGGGATTTGGGTGCAGAGAACTGTTTATCTGCTCCTGGGCCCTCCTCTACGAGAACCCAGAGGCCGTATACAATTTCCTCTTGGGCCAGGGATGTGGGCAGGGGTGGGCCGTGTTGGTGGTCTCTCCCGCTCTGCAGTTTCAGGAGTGCCCACCTGTCCAGGCAGTGAGGTCTCTGTCCCACGGGGTTTGGGAGCAGAGAGCTGCTGCGGGCAGGGATCCGCCAGTTTGGGACTCCAGCTAAATACCGGAAGTGTTCCCTCTATCTTTAAAAGAGATCCTACACATTAGTTTTCCTATATTTATTGAGCACCACTTTTGTCCTTAACCAAACACAAAATACAAATAAAAGGCAATCATAGGATCTATCTCAACCTAGCAGCCCCACAAATCTTTAAACTAACTGTAGCAATTTACTAAAGGGTGTTTTAATAGAACTATGCACAGAATTCTTTCAAACATAGCAGTTAGCAGGGTCACACATATTGCAGGTACTCAATATCCATCTGGTAAATTTCATTTACTCAAGGAGAGGAGGGGTTTACCTCAGTAGGAAGTTGAAAATGAAACAAGGTTTTGAAGTGCAGCGGAGATAGAATCAAAACACAAAATTACTCTGGCAGAAACGTTGGACATAGAGAAACAGGGCAGAAAAAGAGTCCCTGCAAAAGATAAACAGAAGATTTTGACAAGGGAGGAGCTGATAAGATGAAAAAATTGAATCCATACTAAAGAGACAAATTTCCTACTCTTCAGAACAGCCAATTCCTTGAGTCAGCCTAGGTCTCAGCAACCAATGAAAAGATAAAGAAAATCTGGCACATGTATATTAGAAAGTTTTGTTCAGGCATAAAGGAAAAAACCTGTCATTTATTAGAAAACAGATGGAACTAACACTTGTTACTTGCTAATATGAGACTTTATATAGGTACATAAATGCATATATATATACATATATATATATATGTGTGTGTGTATGTCTACGCACAAATGTGTGTGTGCGCACGTATGCACACACATGTGCGTGTATATACTATTAATATATTATATAATATTAGCCTATCCTCAATCCTAGCACTCAAGAAACTGAGGCAGCATAATAGTAATGAACTTGAGATAAACTGATGAACCTGCATTAACTACATAGTGATTCCCTGTCCCAAAAAAATAAAAATAATCTTAAACATTTCTTACAGTTTAGGGTTCAAGATGCCATACAATTGTGAGATTCATAAAGATTTCTAGCTATAAGCTTTACAAATTCCTGGTATGAAGAACTAGATAGACTCCCAAGATCAGATCTGATCATGTATATAAGAAACACGGTTTTAGAGATGAGTAGGAAACATTAGCATTTTCACAATTATTCTGCTTCCCATATTTTCCCATGTATAAGGCAGCATCTCCCTGTGACAGCAATAGCCAGCTCTGTGTCAGGACATACAATGGCTCTGTCACTTCCAGGTGAAAGCTTAAAGGACAGTACAGATTTCAGTAAGCTTCTCTTGTCTTGCCTCTGTCATCATTAAAGCACATGTCAAGCAGAGTCTCCCATCAAGCTTTGTGCCTGGATGCTTTCAATGTTCAGAGCCTTCTTGCTGATGGATATGTATCATAAGTGAAATAAATCCCCGCTGCTTCAGGCCATTCAAAATTCTATGCTTGTTACTATGTTCTCTTCAGTGTTACTAAAAAGTAGGGCTACATGTGTTTTGAAGTTAGAAAAGAGAACGGTGATAAGGGACGCTGCAATGGAGATCCACCAGAGACCTGGGTTAAACTTTGGTGACTTTACTATAAATGAGAAAAAATATAATAAAGGAATAATCAGATACATGAGAAAAAATATAATAAAGGAATAATCAGATACACAAGTAAATTGAGATAAATGGCTCTTAGAATATGAAAGGCAATTTCATGAAGACAGAGTGAGAAGTCAAATTACACCCCTCCCCAAAAGACCACTGGATTTGATCATTAGTAACCTATTGATCAGTCTTTAATAAGCAAGGCCTATGATAGAGACAGAAGCAGTGGATTGAGCTAGCAGGAAATAAGCAAGTGCAGCTAATTAGTAAGGAAATCAGAATTTATAAATCTGGGGGAAGGAGAGAAATCCCTTAAGCACCCACTGCATCTGTTTCTGTGTCTCTTGGCTCATTTTCTCCTTTCTGGTCCCTGGACTTATCTCCCTGCTTTGCTCCTTCTCTTCACTATGAAACCTTTCTCTTCTGCTTTCTCTGTGCTCTCATAATGATGACATCATACAGACTAGCTCAAGTCCATTTGGTCTATGCTTCTAGACCACATATCAGGATGAAGTTGACTGTGCTACAAGTAAGCTTACTAATGAGTGAAACAACCTATGTCATCATCACAAGATAACGATTTTTACCTAGACAGAAAATTTGACTTTATTCAAAGCTTAACTTTGACTTCGTATAACTTTGTTCAAGGTCAAGTCTTATACTACACCAAAAATGTTGATTAACTTGGTATTCCAGCTTATTTTGATTATTTTCTTTTCTCTATTTCCATATATTACATACTATCATCTGTTGGTTTTCATTATTTCTCAGTGGCATTCAACTATGTAAAAAAAATAGATAAGCTTGGCCTGATGGTGTACATCTTTAATCCCAGCAATTCAGAGACAAAGTCAAGATCACTATGGTTTTAAGGCCAGCATGGTATATATAATGAGATCTAGGCCAGATAGAACTATATAATGAAAACCTCACATATTCTTCCCTATTCACTACCCACTCTCCTTCCTCTGTAGTATCAGTGCTCAAAATATCTGTTTATTCAAATCTCCACATTTTTAACCCTAAAAGAACATAGCTTTGTTTGTATAATAAATTACTTCTAGGGTACATGAGGGCAAGAGATGTGGAAGTGTGTGGGGGCTGTGTGTGTGTGTGTGTGTGTGTGTGAGAGAGAGAGAGAGAGAGAGAGAGAGAGAGAGAGAGAGAGAGAGAGAGAGAGAGAGAAGGGGGAGGGAGAGGGAGGAGGGAAGGAGGGAAGGAGGGAGGAAGGGAGAGGGAGGAGGGGAAAGGAGAGAAGGGAGAGGGAGGGAGAGGGAGAAGAGGGAGGGATGGATATGGAGACATGAGTGATGGAAAGTTTTAGTCTACTTAAATGAAGAAGTCTGTTTAAGCTAAAAAAGAGGCTAATCATTTTAAAAACTTTGCATACAAACAAAATAATTCAATTTTAAGTTACTTTTAATTTCTGTATGGGCCCAGGCTGACATATAAGATATATAACTATGCTTGAGCATACTTTGGAATGAAGTACCAAGATGAGAGATCCATGAGCCTTAGTGCTGTAAAGGGGCTGAGAGGACATCATTCAACAGTGTACATGCTTAATGTCTCCTGGCCATTCCTGACAGTGATAAATGGTTTATCTATACCCTCATTATTTAAAATTTTCTTTAATTATTGAGTATTTTTATTTACATTTCAAATGTCATTCCCTTTCCTGGTTTCCCATCCTTAATACCCCTATCCCATCCCCCTCCCTTCTTCTACAATGGTGTTCCCCCTCCCCAGACACTCTGCTTCCCATCTCCTCCCCCTGGCATTCCCCTACAATGGGAGATTCCTTGGCAGGACCAAGGGCTTCTCCTCCCACTGGTGCCCAACAGGGCCATCCTTTGCTACATATAGGTCTGGTTGGGTTGTATCATTGTTTTTGTGGGGTTGCAAGCCCCATCAGCTCTTTCAATCCTTTCTTTAGTTCCTCGAACTTGGACCACATTCTCAGTTCATTGGTTTTCTGCTAGCATTCACCTCTGTATTTGGCTTACTCTGGCTGAGCCTCTCAGGAGACAGCTGTATCAGTTTCCTGTCAGCACGCACTTCTTCGCTACATTAATATTATCTAATTTTGGTGGCTGTATATATATGGGCTGTATTCCCAGGTGGAACAGACTGAATGTCCATTCCTTCAGACTGTGCTCCAAACTTGTCTCCATATCCTTTCCTATGAATATTATTGTTTCCCCTTTTAAGAAGGACTGAAGCATCAGCACTTTGGTCATTCTTCTTCCTGAGCTTCATGTAGTCTGTGGATTGTATCTCGCGTAATTCGAGCTTTTGGGCTAATATCCACTTATTAGTGAGTGCATACCATGTGTGATTTTTTGTGATTATGCGGGAAGATGTTTTCTAGTCCCATCCATTTGCCTATTAATTTCATAGTCATTGTTTTTGATAGGTATACAATAGCCAGAAGCTGGAAAGAACCCAGCTTCTGTATCTGGTTTTATGTGGAGATCCTTGATCCAGTTGGACTTAAGCTTTGTACAAGGTGACAAGAATAGATGAATTTGCAATTCTACCTGCTGACCACCAATTGAACCAGTACCATTTGTTGAAAATGCTATTTTTTTTACCACTGGATGGTTTTAGCACCCTTGTTAAAGATCAATTAACTATAGGTATGTGAATTCATTTCTGTGTCTTCAATTCCATTTCATTGATCTACCTTCCTGTCTCTGTACGAATATCATATTTTTTTAATCACTATTGCTCTGTAAAACTCCTTGAGGTCAGGGATGATGATTCCCCCAGATGTTCTTTTATTGTTCAGAATAGTTTGTGCTATACTGGGTACTTTGTTATTCCAAATTAATTTGAAAATTGTTCTTTCTAACTCTATGAATAATTGAGTTGGAATTTTGATGGGGATTGCATTGAATCTGTAGATTGCTTTTGGCAATATGGCCATTTTCACTATATTAATCCTGTCAATCCATGAACATGGGAGGTCTTTCCATCTTATGAGATCTTCTTCAATTTTTTTCTTCAGAGACTTGAAGTTCTTGTCATACAGATCCTTCACTTGCTTGGTTAAAGTCACACCGAGTTATTTACTATTATTTGGGACTATTTTAAAGGGTTTCATTTCCATAATTTCTTTCTCAGCTTGTTTATCCTTTGAGTAGAGGAAGGCTACTGATTTGTTTGAGTTAATTTTATAACCAGCAACTTTGCTGAAGTTGTTTATCAGGCTTAATCATTCCCTGATGGAACTTTTGGGGTCACTCAAGTATACTATCTTATCATCTGCAAATAGTAATATTTTGACTTCTTCCTTTCCAATTTGTATCCATTACATAACATTTTTTTCTGATTGCTCTGGCTAGGATTTTGAGTACCATATTGAATAAGTAGGGAGAGAGTAGGCAGCCTTGTCTAGTTCCTGATTTTAGTGGGATTGCTTCAAGTTTCTCTCCATTTAGTATAATGTTAGATACTGGTTTACAGTATATTGATTTTAATACGTTTAGATATGGGCCATGAATTCCTGATTTTCCAAGACTTTTATCATGAAGGGGTGTTGAATTTTGTCAAATGCTTTCTCAGCATCTAATGAAATGATTATGTGGGGTTTTTTTTGAGTTTGTTTAGAAAGTGCATTACAATGGTGGATTTCCTTATATTTAACCATCCCTGCATCCCTTAGATTAAGTCTACTTGATCATGATGGATGATCATTTTGATGTGTTCTTGGATCTGGTTTGCAAGAATTTTATTGAGTAATTTTGCATGGATATTCATGGAAATTGGTCTAAAGTTCTCATTCTTTCTGGGGTATTTGTGTGGTTTAGGTATAAGTATAATTGTGGCTTAATACAGGGAATTGTGTAGTTTTCCTTCAGTTTCTATTTTGTGGAAAGTTTGGACAGTATTGGTATGAGGTCTCCTATGAAGGTCTGATAGAATTCTGCACTAAACACATCTGGCCCTGAGCTTTTCTTTGGGGGGGGGTCTTTTAATAACTCTTCTATTTCTTTAGGCATAACGCGATAGTTTGGATGGTTAATCTGATCCTGATTTAACTTTGGTACCTGGTAACTGTCCAGAAAATTGTCCATTTCATCCAGATTTTCGGGTTTTGTTGAACATAGGCTTTTGTACTGGGATCTGATAAATATTTGAATTTCCTCAGATTCTTTTAATTTCTGATTTTGTTGATTCGGATACACTCTCTGTGTCATCTGATTAGTCTGCCTAAGAGTTCATCTATCTTGATTTTTTTTCAAAGAACCAACTTCTGGTTCTGTTGATTCTTTGTATAGTTCTTTTTGTTTCTACTTGGCTGATTTCAGCCATGAGTTTGATGATTCCTGCCTTCTATTCCTCTTGAGTATATTTGCTTCTTTTTGTTCTAGAGCTTTTAGGTGTGCTGTCAAGCTGCTGGTTTAGGCTCTCTCCAGTTTCTTTTTGGAGGCACTCAGAGCTATGAGTTTTCCTCTTATCACTACTTTCATTGTGTCCCATAAGTTTGAGTATGTTGTGTCTTCATTTCCATTAAATTTTATAAAGTCTTTAATTTCTTTATTTCTTCCTTGACTAAGCTATCATTGAACAGAGTATTGTTCATCTTACGTGTATATATGGGCTTTCTGTTGTTATTGTTGTTATTGAAGACCGGCCTTAATAAGTAGTGATCTGATAGTATGCATTCTATTATTTCAATTGTCTTGTACCTGTTGTGGCCTGTTTTGTGATGGATTATATGGTCAATTTTGGAGAAGGTACAATGAAGGACTGAGAAGAAGTTATATTTTGTGTTTTAGTATGAAATGTTCTTTAAATATCTGTTAAATCCATTTGGTTCATGACTTCTGTTAGTTTCTCTGTCTCTGTTTAGTTTCTGTTTCCATGTTCTGTCCATTGATAAGAGTCAGGTGTTGAAATCTCCAATTATTATTGTGTGAGGTGCAATATGTGCTTTGAACTTTAGTAAGGTTACTTTTATGAATGCAGGTGCCCTTGCATTTACAGTACAAATATCTAGGATTGAGACTTCATCTTGGTAGATTTTTCTTTTGATGAATATGAAGTGTCCTTCCTTAACTTTTTTGATAACTTTTGGTTGAAAGTTGATTTTATTCAATATTAGGATGGCTACTCCAGCTCCTTTCTTTGGACCATTTGCTTGGAAATTTTTTTCCAGTCTTTTACTCTAAGATAGTGTCTGTCTTTGTCACTAAGTTGTGTTTCCAGGGTGCACCATTTGCTGCATCCTCTTTAAGTATCTAGACTGCTAGTCTGTTTCTTTTTATTGGGGCATTGAGTCCATTGATGTTAAGGAAAAGTGAGTGATTGCTATTTCCTGTTATTTTTGTTCTTAGAGGTGGAATTATGTTTGTGTGACTCTCTTATTTTGGGTTCATTGCAAGGAGATTACTTTCTTGCTTTTTCTAGGGTATAGTTTCCATCTTTGTGTTGGAGTTTTCCATCTATTATCCTTTGTAGGGCTGGATTTGTCAAAAGATATTGTGTAAATTTGGTTTTGTCATGGGATATCTTGGTTTCTCCATCTATGTAAATTGAGAGTTTTGCTGGATATAGTATCCTGGTGTGCTATTTGTGTTCTCTTATGGTCTTTATGACATCTGCCCAGGATCTTCTGGCTTTCATAGTCTCTGGTGAGAAGTCTATTTCAATTCTGATAGGTCTGTCTTTATATGTTACTTGAAATTTTTCCCTTACTGCTTTAATATTCTTTGTTTTGTGCGTTCAGTGTTTTGACTAATACGTGTCGGGAGGAATTTCTTTTCTTGTCCCATCTATTTGGAATTCTGCTTGCTTCTTATATATTTATGGGCATCTCTTTCTTTAGGTTAGGGAAGTTTTTTCTATAATTTTTTGAAGATATTTACTTGCCCTTTAAGTTGGGAATCTTTGCTCTCTTCTATATCTATGATCCTTAGGTTTGATCTTCTCACTGTGTCCTAGATTTCCTGTATGTTTTGGTCTAGGAGCTTTTTCAGTTTTACACTATCTTTGACTGTTGTGTTGATGTTTTCTATGGTATCTTCTGCCCCCGAGATTCTCTATTCTATCTCTTGTATTCCGTTGGTGATGCTTGCATCTATGACTGCTGATCTCTTTCCTAGGTTTTCTATCTCCAAGGTTGCCTACCTTTGTTATTTCTTTATTGTTTCTGCTTCCATTTTTAACTCCTGGATGGTTTTGTTCAATTCCTTCACCTGTTTGGTTGTGTTTTCCTGTAATTCTTTAAGGGATTTTTGTGATTTCTCTTTAAGGGCTTCGACTTGCTTACCTGTGCTGTGCTGTATTTCTTTAGGAAAGCTATTTATGTCCTTCTTAAAGTCATCTATCATCATCTTGTGATGTGATTTTAAATCCAAATCTTGCTTTTCATGTAGGTTGGGATATCCAGTATTTGCTTTGCTGGGAGAACTGGGCTCTGATGATGCCAAGAAGACTTGGTTTCTGTTAGGAAAGTTATTTATGTCCTTCTTAAAGTAATCTATGATCATCTTGAGATGTGATTTTAAATCCAAATCTTGCTTTTCATGTAGGTTGGGACATCCAGTATTTGCTTTGCTGGGAGAACTGGGCTCTGATGATGCCAAGAAGACTTGGTTTCTGTTGCTTAGGTCCTTGCACTTGCCTCTTGCCATCAAGATGTCTATGGTGTTAGGTTGCCTTGCTCTCTCTGACAGTGGCTTTACCATCCTCTAAGCCTGTGTGTCAGCACTCCTGTAGATCTGCTTTATTTCAGCCAGATATGGTAGCAGAGAGCTACTCCTGGTTTGTGTGTCCTAGAGCCTCCAGGTGAGTAATTTAGAACAGAAGAGTTGGTTTAACTCTGCCGTCAGGTGTGTCAGTGTCCCTGACAACTGGCTTTCATCTCTGGGCTCAGGCAGAAACCAGAAGTGTCCTTCCCCTGTCTGTTCCTATGTTCTTATGCCCAGAGGGCACCGAGGGCACTAGGCAGGTTGCTCTTGGTCCAGAAATGTGAGAAGTAATTTCCTCTGAGCTCTCAAGATGATCTGTACTTCTGCAAGACCAGCTCTCTCCCCGCATGGGATTTGTGTAGAGAGAGCTGTGGTACCAGTTCAGTTCAGCTCCAGGCACAACAAGAATCCAGAACTTTCCTGTACCAGAAGACTTCTGCCTTTGTGAGTCCTGATGCCACTAGGTCGGTCCCTTGGAGCAGAAGAGTTGGTCTTCTCTCTGCTCTCAGGATTCCAGCTCCAGGTGCAGGCAGAAATGGAAAGGTCCTGTCCCTGACTGCTTCTAGGTTCCTGTGCACAGAGGGCACAGAGGGTAGTAGCCAGGTTCCTCTTGGGTCAGGAATGTGGGCAGATATAGTTGTCTCCTCTGAGCTCTCAGGATTGTCTGCACTTCTTTGAGACCAACTCTCTCTCTCCACGGGATTTGGGTACAGAGAGCTGTGGGACTGGTTCAATTTAGTTCTGGTACAGGCAGAAACCAGAAGGTTCCTGCCACTAACTGCTCCTATATACCTGTATCGAGACAGCACTAGGCAGGTTTCTCTTGGGCCAGCATTTTAAGCAGAAGTGGTAGTCTCCCCTGAGCTCTCAGGACTGCTCTTCAGAGAGTTCATCCATCTTCCTCATGGGATTTGGGTATTATCTATACCCTCTTATAGTGGATTAGTGCCATAGATACAAAGATGTTGGGAAATAGTTTCGAACATTTCAACCATTTATAAAACTCTTTCAGGATTGAATATTGTTCAGGCCAAAAAGAAAGATGCTCAAATGTAACTACTGAATTTTCAGGATCCCTAACTTTGCAAAAAGATAAAAATGTTGATTGGGAGGAAATCTTGCCTGTATTCCTTCTTCTAGAAACAGAAATAACTTACATTAGCATATCTTTATACTTTTCACATTTTCTTATCCACCAATCACTTTATTATAAACTCTCAACTTTGAGGTAGGAAAGACACCTGTTTATTGCCCCTCATTCTATGGGTTATAAACCCATAGCTCCTTTGTATCAATAAAGCAAGTATATAATGAAACTAAAATGCACTTGCTTTAAAATTCTTTGCTAAGATCTTCACTGTTTCTTTGAATAAGAACTCAGCTACACAACAATAGAGCTGTCCTCAGCAAAGGCTGCAATTTTACTTGCTACATCTCAGATGCCTCACCATGATCAAATCTCTAAATTCCTTGAGCTTGATGACTCAAGTCTTACTCTATGGCTCACCCTATTTTCAAAGAATTTGATATCTATTTATATAGTCATTGTTCAGGACTTTTTAGGCAGCTATTTCTAGAAGACACATGACACTTACTGGTCTTCTGCTCTTAAAATATTTATGTCCCCTCTTCCGTAATGTTCTCTCAAGTAATGATTGCTGAGAGAGGGAAAATTAGCCACTCCCAAGGATGAGACCCTAAATGACTAGCCAATACAAAGTCTTCAAGTCTGAATTTATATACATACAAACAAAATAACTAAATCAGCAAGTTATATTTGAATGCCTGTGCATATGTATCAGTACATATTAATCATTTATATGGATACAAGGCAAATATACAGAAGCCATCAATTTGAGAGAGCAAGAGGGTGCGTGAGGAGAGGGTTTATAGGTGTAAAAGTTAAGAGAAGTGTGACATAATTTCATTTTAAGTAACATATGTACTAAAAGCAATTGTTTACTATATGCACAACCAATTCTCAAAAAAATCTGAAAAGCAACAAGAAAAAATTAACTTCAACTTTGTTGTGGAGGCAAAAACAAGGAAAATATTTCATCTAGAATTTGAGATACTTTTTCTCTTTTTATTGGATATTTTTTATTTATTTACATTTCAATGTTATCTCCTTTCCCAGTTTCCAGTCCATGAACACCCTCTCCTATCCACCCCCCCCCAAGTATCTATGAGGGTGTTCCCCAACCCATCCACACACCCTTTCCTGCCTCCTGGCCCTGACATTCCCCTACACTGGGGGATCCAGCATTGGCAGGACCTAGGGCTTCTCCTCCCTTTGGTGCCCAACAAGGCCATCCTCTACTACATATGCAGATGGAGCCATGAGTCTGTCAATGTGTACTCTCTGAATGGTGGTTTAGTCCCTGGGAGCTCCGGTTGGTTGGTATTGTTGTCTTTATGGGATTGGAAACACCTTCAGTTCCTTCAATCCTTTCACTAACTCATCCAATGGAGACCCCTTTCTCAGTTCAATGGTTTGCTGTTAGCATTTACCTCTGTATTTGACTGGTCTGGCTGAACCTCTCGGGAGACAGCTATATCAGACACCTGTCAGCATGCACTTCTTGACATCAGCAAGAATATATGGTTTTGGTGGCTGTATGTGTAAGGGCTGGCTCCCCAGGTGGGGCAGTCTATGGATGGCCTTCACTTCAGTCTCTGCTCCAAAATTTGTCTCCATATTTCCTCCTATGAATATTTTTGTTTCTCCTTCTATGAAGGACTGAAGCATCAGAACTTTGGTCATCCTACTTCTTGAGTTTCATGTGATCTGTGGATTGTATCTTGGGTAATCCAGGCTTTTGAGCTACTATCCACTGATCAGTGAGTGCATACCATGTGTGTTTTACTGTGTTTCGGTTACCTCTCTCAGGAAGATATTTTCTAGTTCCATACATTTGCCTATGAATTTCATAAAGTCATTGTTTTTAATAGTTGAGAAGTACTCCACTGTGTGGATGTACCATTTATTCTGTATCCATTTCCTTTTGAAGGATATCAAGGTCCTATCCAGCTCCTGGCTATTAAAATTGAGGCTTCTATGAACATAGTGGAGCATCTGTCCTTGTTGTATGTTGGAGCATATTTTGGGTATATCCACAGTAGTGGTATAGCTGGGTTTTCAGGTAGTACTATGTCCAATTTTCTGAGGACTCACCACACTCATTTCCAGAGTGGTGGTAACAGCTTGCAATCACACCAAAGATGGAGGAGTGTTCCTCTTTCTCCACATCCTGACCAGCATCTGTTTTCAAATGAATTTTTGGTCTTAGCCATTCGAACTGATGTGACATGGAATCTCAGTGCTGTTTTGATCAGCATTTCCCTGAAGACTAAGGATATTTCCCATTTCTTTATGTGCTTCTCGGTCATTTGATATTCCTCAACTGGGAATTCTTTCTTTAGCTCTGTATTCCATTTTTAATAGTGTCATTTGATTCTCTGGAATCTAACTTCCTGAGTTCCTTGTATATATTCCATTCTAGCCTTCTACAATATGTAGGATTGGTAAAGGCCTTTTCTCAATCTTTTGCTTGCTCTTTTGTCCTAATGACAGTGTCTTTTGCCTTATAGAAGCTTTGCAGTTTTATGAGGTCCCATTTGTCCATTCTTGATCTTAGAGCATAAGCCACTGGTATTCTGTTCAGGAAAATTTCCCCAGTGTCCATATGTCTGAGGCTCTTCCACACTTTTTCTTCTATTAGTTTGATTGTATATGGTTTTATGTGGAGGTCCTTGATCCTCTTGGATTTTAGCTTTGTATGGGGTGTTAAGAATAGGTTGAATTGCATTCTTCTACATGATGACCTCCAGTTGAACCAGTACCATTTGTTGGAAATGCACTTTTTTCCACTGGGTGGTTTCAGCACCCTTGTTAAAGATCAATTGATCATAGGTGTATGATTTTTGTTTCTGGGTATTCAATTCTATTCCATTCATCTACCTGGCTGTCTCTGTACCAATACCATTGCTTTTATAACTATTAATCTGTAATATAAGTTGAGGTCAGGGATAGTATTCCCCCAAAAGTTCTTTTATTCCCCCAAACGTTCTTTTATTGTTGAAGATAGTTTTTGTTATCCTGGGTTTTTCATTATTCCAAATGAATTTGCAAATTACTCTTTCTGACTCTAAAGAATTGAGTTGCAATTTTGATGGTGATTGCATTGAATCTGTAGATTGCTTTTAGCAAGATGGCCATTTTTACTATATTAATCCTGTCAACCCATGAGCATGGGAGGTCTTTCCATTTTATGAGATCTTCTTCAATTTCTTTCTTCAGAGACTTTAAGTTCTTGCCATACAGATCTTTCAATTGCTTGGTTAGAGTCACACCAAGGTTTTTATATTATTTGTGACTAATGTGAATGGTGTCATTTCAAAAATTTCTTTGTCAGCTTGATTATCCTTTGAGTAGAAGAAGGCTACTGATTTGTTTGAGTTAACTTCACGTCCAGCCACTTCGATGAAGTTTTCTTCAGGCTTAGGAGTTCTCTTGTGGAACTTTTGGGGGCACTCAATTATACTAACTTATCATCTGCAAATAGTGATATTTTGACTTCTTCCTTTCCCATTTGTACCCATCTGACCTCCTGTTGTTATCTCATTGCTCTGGCTAAAACTTCAAAAATTATATACAATAAGCACAGAGAGAGTGGACTGCCTTGTCTAGTCCCTGATTTTAGTGGAATTGCTTCAAGTTTCTCTCCATTTAGTTTGATTTTGGCTACTGGTTTTGTGTATATTGCTTTTACTATGTTTAGGTATGAGCCTTGAATTCCTGATCTTTCCAAGGCTTTTAACATGAAGGTGTGCTGAATTTTGTCAAATGCTTTCTCAGCCTCTAATGAGATTATCATGTGTTTCATTTCTTTCAGTTTGTTTACATAGTGGTTTATGTTGATGGATTTCCGTCTATTGAATCATCCCTGTATCCCTGGGAAGAAACCTACTTGGTCATGATGGATGTCGCTTTGATGTACCCCTGGATTCTCTTTGTTAGAGTTTTATTGATATTTTTACATGAATATTCATAATGGAAATTGGTCTGAAGTTCTATTTCTTTCTTGGGTCTTTGTGTGGTTTAGGTATAAGTGTAATTGTGGCTTCATAGATGGAATTAGGTAGTGTTCCTTCTGTTTCTATCTTTTGGAATAGTTTGGATAGCATTGGTATGAGGTCTTCTATGGAGGTCTGATAGAACTCTGCCCTGAACGCATCCAGACCTGGGTTCTTTTTGGTTGGGAGACTTTTAATAACTGCTTCTATTTCTTTAGGGGTTTGAGACTATTTAGATGGTTTATCTGTTCCTGATTTAACTTTGGTATCTGGTATCTGTGTAGGAAATTGTTCATTTCCTCTAGATTTTTCAGTTTTGTTGAGTGTAGGCTTTTCTTGTAGGATCTGATGATTTTTTAAATTTCCTCAGATTCTGTTGCTATGTCTCATTTTCATGTCTGATTTCATTAATTCAGATACTGTCTCTGGGCCCTCTGGTTAGTTTGGCTAAGGTTTTTTTTTTGTTAATTTCTCAAAGAACCAAATTCTGGTTTTGTTGTTTCTTTGTATAGCTCTTTCTGTTTCTACTTGGTTTTCAACGTAGTCTGATTATTCCCTTCCATCTACTCCTCTTGGGTGTATTTGCTTCTTTTTCTTCTATTGCTTTAAGTGTGCTATCAAGCTGCTAGTGTCTGCCTCTCTCTTGTTTCTTTTAGCAAACACTCAGAGCTATGAGTTTTTCTCTTAAGACTGTTTTCATTGTGTCTCATAAGTTTGGGTATGTTGTGCCTCCATTATCATTAAATTCTAAACAGTCTTTAATTTCTTTCTTCATTTCTTCATTGACCAAGTTATCATTGATTAGAGCATTGTTCAGTTTCCACGTGTATGTGGGCTGTTGTCGTCATTGTTGTTGTTGTTGTTGTTGTTGTTTTCTTGAAGACCAACCTTAGTCCCTACTGTTCTAAAAGGATGTTTGAGATTGTTTTGTGAGCAATTATATTGTCAATTTTAGAGAAGGTACCATGAGGTGCTGAGAAGAAGTTATATTCCTCTCATTTAGGATGAAATGACCTATAGATATCTGTTAAATACATTTGGTTCATAACTTCGGTTAGTTTCTCTGTGTCTCTGTTCAGTTTCTGTTTCCTTGATTTGTCCATTGATGAGAGTGGGGTGTTGAAGTCTCCCACTATTTTTGTGTGGTGCAGTGTGTGCTTGGAGCTTTACTAAGGCTTTCTTTAAATGAATGCAGGTATCCTTGCATTTGGAGCATAGAAATTCAGGATTGAGAGCTCATATTGTTGAACTTTTTTCTTTGATAAATACGAAGTCTCCTTCCTTAACTTTTTTTTTTGATAACTTTTGGTTGAAATTTGATTTTATTTGATATTAGAATTTCTATTCCTGCTTGTTTCTTGGGGTCTATTGCATAAAGTTTTTTTCACAGTCTTTTTACTCTGAGGTATTTTCTGTCTTTGTCGTGTGTTTCCTATATGCAGGAAAATGTTGCATCCTCTTTATGTGTCCATTCTGTTACTCTATGTGTTTTTATTGGGGAGTTGAGTCCATTTATATTGAGAGATATTATTGATTAAGAAATGTTTCCTGTTATTTTTGTTGTTAGAGGTAGGGCTGGATTTGTGGAAAGATATTTTGTAAATTTGATTTTGTCATGAAATATCTTGGTTTCTCCATTTATGTTATTAAATTTTGCTGGATATAATAGCCTGGGTTGGCACTTGTGTTTCCCTAGGTTTCTTTTTTATGACATCTGCCCACCATATTCCGGTTTTCATAGTATCTGGTGAGAAGTCTGTTGTAATTTGGTAGGTCTGCCTTTATATGTTACTTGACCTTTTTTCTCTTACTTCGTTTAATATTCTTTCTTTGTTTTGTGCATTTTGTGTTTTGACTATTATGTAACAGGTGGAATTTCTTTTCTGGTCCAATCTATTTGGAGTTCTGTATGCTTCTTGTATGCTTATCGGCATCTCTTTCTTTAGATTAGGGAAATTTTCTTCTATAATTTTGTTGAAAATATTTATTGCCCCTTTAAGTTGGGAATCTTCACTTTTTTCTGTAACTATTATCCTTAGGTTTGACCTTCTCATTGTGTCCTGGATTTCCTGGATGTTTTTGGTTAGGGCCTTTTTGTATTTTGCATTTACATTGACTGTTGTGGCCATGTTTTCTATGGTATCTTTTGCCCCTGAGATTCTGTCTTCTATCTCTTGTATTCTGTTGGTGATGCTTGCATTTATGAATCCTGATTGCTTTCCCAGGTTTTCTATCTCCAGGGTTGTCTCCCTTTGTGGTTTCTTTATAGTTTCTATTTCCATTTTTTTATCTTAGATGGTTTTGTTCAATTCCTTCTCTTGTTTGGTTGTGTTTTCCTGTAATTCTGTAAGAGATTTTTGTGTTTCCCTTTTAAGGGCTTCTACCTGTTTACCTGTGTTGTCCTGTTTTTCTTCATTGTAGTTATTTATGGCTTTCTTAATGTCCTCTAACATACTCATGAATGCGATTTTCAATCAAAATCTTGTTTCTCCAGTGTAATGGGATATCCAGGGCTTGCTATGGTGGGGGAATTGGGTTCTGATTATGACATGTGCCCTGGATTTCTGTTGCTTAGATTCTTGCCCTTGCTTCTCACCATCTGCTTATCTGGTGTTAGCTGATCTTGCTGTCTCTGAAAGTGGTTTGTCCCTCCAGTAACTCTGTATGTCAGCACTCCTGTTGATCGACTTTCTCCCAATGGGGTCTGGGTACAGAGATCTGTGTCACAGGGTGAACCAGTGTGCAGGCAAAAACCAGAAGGATCCTGTCCCAGACTGCTCTTAGGTTCCTGTGTCCAGAGAACTCCAGTGGTTCCTCTTGGGCCAGGGATTTGAACAGAAGTAGTGGTCTCACCTGTGCTGTCAGGATTGTCTGCACTTCTGAGAATCCATCTTTCTCTCCATAGGATTTCTAGAATTTGAGTTATTTATCCCTGCATCTAGAGACATCTAAACAACATTCTACACTACATGAAAGCTTTGACAGGCATGGAGATTCCTTTTAAGGGCTGTATTTCACCATTAAAACCCTCAGTATATACACAAATCGAGTTGAGTCATTTGGGAAATCCCTTTTAATATAATCTGTGAAGGTTGTATAGATTTGCATGTTCAATTGCAGATGGCTTCAATGAGATGTTGGGAGAGTACAGTGTGATCTCATTGACCATGACAATTTCTCTAGCCAAGGCTTAAAAAATTCCAAAGGAACACAGAAAAGTTGGTTAGAGTATGGATTTCTTTCCCCTCATGGTTAAATTCTCCCTCATCTGTCACCACTGAAGTTTTTGTGATGCTTTCCTTCTTTTTTCATTGTTCTTTTCAAAGAGAAGATAGTGATGCTTACAAGTGAGAAAATGATAAAAGTGATATAGTTTACTTTTGTGGGAATCATTGACAGGCTTCATTGAAGTCCTTTATTGTGAAAATATTATTAATCTACTATATTATCCATACTAATTGCCTCTACTTTCTCACATATTTTTCTTTCAATATCTGCAGCTGCTATACAAGATTCAAAAATATGTTTCTTTCAATTATTGTAAAGGTTTTGCCAGTATATTCTATTATGGCCACTTATCCCAAACAATTCTTTGTACTTTAAAGTTACTGCACCATTTTCCTTGCTATTACATTCTATTATATTCTATGCCATACCTGTTGAAATGTCATACCCATTATGAGTGAAAATGGTTGCATCTAGATAGAGTGTGTGCTACTGCTGTCTCTTTTTTAAATTTAACTCATTCATTTAAATTTATTTCCTTTTATTTTTGAAATTTCAATATAAATACATCATTTCTCCTTCCCTTTCCTCCCTCCAAATCCTCCCATATACCCCTGTTCAATCTCTGTCAAGTTAATAACCTATTTTTCATTAACTTTTGTTAAATTCATATGTGTATACATACACATTTCAAAATATAACCTACACAGTCTGTATAATGTTAATACTGTGAATATTTTCAGAGCTACCATTTGTTATTTGATAACCAGTTGATGTGATCAGCCCTGGAGAAATCTATTTCACTACTCTCAGCATTTCTTAGTTGCCCATAGTTCTTTGTGTAAGTTTGAGGTCTCCTGGCTTTTCCACATATGGAATTCCACCTTAGATTCCACAGACATTGGCATGTCAGTTGTCCTTGTTCACCATGTGTTTAGGTATTCCTGTTAGTGAGAATTTATGACTATAGATTCTGCCATTACTAGGAGTCACAGTCTCACAACAAACTCTACATTTCTCTGAAATTCCAACCCCTCTACTTCAGTGTTTCCTGATCTTTAAGAACAAGGCTTGGTCTGTGAATGTATTCATTGGGGCTGGATTCTACAACTCTGCATTGTCATTAGTTGATATTTTCTGTAATGTTCTCTATTGCAGAGATGAGTTTCCTTGACTGGGTAAGAGATCTACACTTGTCTGTAGATATAGAGATAAATACTAAAAGTGTAGTTAGCAAATATACTGGTTTAATAGAGTAGTAATTGCAGATATTCCTCCAAGATCCATTACTTTATTAGCTCTGGGTTAGGTTTTTAATGCCAAACATGACCTCATTGGTGATCTCATTTTAAGTATAATCAGAGAGCTGTTGGTTACTTCAAAGATATACATGCCACTAATGCATTACTGCTATCTTGCCACGCTAGCCATTGCTGTGGTTCATAGACATCATATATGGGTAGGATTGTGGGTTGCTTCCTGCCTTTGGAAGATTGCTTAGTGATTTATAGTACCATGAAAGCAAGTACTCTGAAGAAAAATTTATGTCAGTTCTAGCTCAGGGTCCTCTGGGCCTTGTATCTGAAGTTCATGGTGTCTTTGGGAATAGGGACTCAATTTATACTTCTGAGGAAACGTATAGGGAATAGCAATCGCCTGTAATGTTTTGGGAGTCTCTTATGCAACTATAACCAACAAGGCATAAAAGAGGGCTTGTCTTGCCTGCTCTTGGGGTTTTTATTACATAGTCCTTGAGCCTTGGAGAGACCATTATCAGCCCAAATTACTATTTTTACTTATATATGCATATTTATAAACAGACTTAAGGGTTTTATAGATTTTTTTTTCAGGTAGAAAGTTAGCAGTATGATACCTTATGATATTTTAAGACATCCTTACAGTAACTTCACTCTTATTTCTCCTTTTGTATTCATTTCCCTTTCTCTTTTGAATTAAAGACCTCATTTCCCCATCAGTTCTCTTGTATATTGCTTTGTTGGCCCAACCCTATATCAGGGCTATGATCTCTTTTTACTTTCCTGTGTTCTGCAGTTATTCCAGGATGTGTACTCATGTCTGGAGATTTGGAGCTATGAGCTTCTAATAAGATCATACATGTGACATTTGTCTTTCTGAATCTGGGTTACCTCCTCATACTATATGATCTTTCTTTTAGCTCCACTGCTTTAACTGCAAGTCCATGGCTTCAGTTTCTTTACAGCTGAGGAGTATTCCATAGTGTCTCTACATCACATTTCAGTATCCAATCATCAGTTGAAGGGCATTTACATTGTTTCAATTTCCTAGATATTGTGGATGCAGTAGCAATGGACATGGCTGAGTAAGATTCTGTGGAGCAGGACATCTGATCCTTAAGGCATATGCCAAAGAGTGGTCTACCTGGATCATATGACTCAGTTCTCCATACTAATTTCCATAGTGCCTTTACCGAACTGCAATTCAGCAAACAGTGAATAAGCCTTCTTCTTTAACCATCACCCATTCCTGAATTTGCTTTCTGCTCCTTTGTTGACCTGTGCCATTCTGAATGGAGTAAGATAAAATAACAATTTTTAAAATTTTTGTTTCCTTGAGTTTGTTTCTCAAAGAACCAGCTCTTGGATTTTTTTTATTCTTTGTGTCATTCTCTTTGTGTCTACCTGCTTGACTTCAGTTCTGAGTTTGACTATTTCCTATCTACTCCTCCATGCTTCTTGATGTTATAGAGCTTTCAGATGTGCTGCTGATTTGCTTGTATGAATCTCTTCAATAACTTTATGAAGGCACTTAGTGCTATGAATTTTCCTCTTAAGTTTCCTCCCATAAGTTAGACTATGATATGTCTTTATTTTCATTGAATTCTATAAAGTCCTTGATTTCTTTCTTTATTTCTTCCCTGACCAAGTTATCAATGAGCAGAGTTGTTTACTTTCCATGAGTTTGTGGGATTTCTGGTGTTTTGTCGTTATTGAAATCTAGTGTTAGTCTATGGTGATCTGATGGAATGCATGGGATAATTTCAATTTTCTTACATCTTTTGAGGCTTGTTTTATGTCTGATTATATGGTCGGTTTTTGAGACGGTTCCATGAGGTGTTGAAAAGAAGTTCTAATATCTTGTTTGGGGGTGAAATGTTCTGTAGATATCTGTTAAATCCATTTGGTTCATAATTTCTGTTTCACTGTGTCTTTGTTGAGTCTGTTTCAGTGACCTGTTCATTGGTGAGAGTAAGGTGCTGAAATCTTCCACTATTATTGTGTGAGGTTCAATGTGTGTGGTTCAATGTGTGTTTTGAAATTTAGTAATGTTTATTTTATGAATGTGGGTGCCCTTGCATTTGGGGCATAGGTGTTCAGAATTGAGACTTCCTCTTAGTGGAATTTTCCTTTGATTAATATGAAGTATCCTTCCCCATTTCATTTGATAATTTTTGTTTGAAAGTCTATTTTGTTGGATATTAAAATGGCAACTCCAACTTGTTTCTTGCAACTATTTTCTCAGAAGACTGTTTTTCAGTCTTTTATTCTGAGTTAGTATCTGTCTTTGTCACTGAGGTATGTTTTTTGTATGCAGCAAGATGCTGGATCCTGTTTATATATCCTGTCTGTTAGCCTGGGTCCTTTTGTTGGGTAATTGAGTTCATTGATGTTGAGACATATTAAGGATAGATGGTTGTCAGTTCCTGTAATTTTTTGTTGCTGGACATGGTCTTATGTGTATATGATTAATTTCATTTGAGTTTGTTGTAAAGATGTTTAATTTCTTGTGTTTTCTTGGGTGTACTTATCCTCCCTTTTTTGGAGATTTCTTTCCAGTATCCTCTGTAGGCTGAATTAGTAGAAAGATATTGTTTAAATTTGATTTTATCATGGAATATATTCTTCATCTATGAAATTTTAGCGTTCTGCTCGATATAGGATCCTGGGCTAACATTTTTGTTCTCTTATGGTCTGGATGATATATTGTACTATATAAACAAACACAAGGAAAAGTTCACATGATCATCTCATTAGATGCTGAAAAAGGCTTTGACAAAATAAAATACCTCTACATGTTAAAAAGTCTTGGAGAGAATAGTGGTAATTCCTTCCAGGAAATCATACCATACACCTAAACATAATTAAAGAAATGTATAACACACTACCAGCCAACATCAAATTAAGTGGAGAGAAACTAGCAGCAATCCCACTAAATTCTGAGACCAGAACAGGTTGCCCACTCTTTACGTATCTATTCAACATAGTACTCAAATTTCTATCCAGAACAATTAGATAACAAAATGAGATGAAGGCAATATAATTTGGAAAGGAAGAATTCAAAGTATTACTATTACATATGATATGATGGTATACATAAGCAATTCCCAAAATTCAACCAGAGCACTCAGATACCTGATAAAAAACTCCAGCAAAAAGACTGAACCCCCCAGTGAACATGATTGTTGGGGGGAGGGCAGCAATGGGGGGAGGATGGGGAGGGGAACACCCATAAAGAAGGAGAGGGGGAGGGATTAGGGGAATGTTTGCCCGGAAATCGGGAAAGGGAATAACATTTGAAATGTAAATAAGAAATACTCAAGTTAATAAAAAAAAAAACAAAAGCAAAAACAAAACCAAAACAAAACAAAACAAAAACTCCAGCAAAGTAGCATGAAATAAAATTAACTCAAATCGGTAGTCTTTGTACAAATGATTATGAGGCTGGGAAAAAATTAGGAAAACAACACTCTTTCCAATAGCCAAAAATAGTGCAAAAGATATTGGTATAAATATTTTTTAAATTTATTTATTATTAAACTCCAGATTTTATTTACCTCCTGGTACACCTCCAAGGATTCCATATCTCAAACCTCCTCCTGGCACCGCTGCAATCCCCTTCCCCCAGTCTCCACTAGGATGTCCCCAACCAACCCTCCCCACAAGACCTCTAATCTTCCTGGGGCCTCCAGTCTCTTGAGGGCTAGGTGCATCTTCTCTGACTAAACCCGGACCCAGGTGTCCTCTGCTGTATATGTGTTGGAGGCCTCATCTAAGCTGGTGTATGCTGCCTGGTTGGTGGCCCAGTGTCTAAGAGATCTTGTGGGTTCAGGTTAATTGAGACTGCTGGTCCTCCTACAGGGTTGCCCTCCTCCTTAGCTTCCTCCAGCTTTTCCCTGATTCAATCAGAGGGTTCAGCAGCTTCTGTTCATTGGTTGGGTGCACATATCTGCATCTGACTCTTTCACTTGCTTCTTGGGTCTTTTGGAGAGCAGTCGTGGTAGGTCCCTTTTTGTGAATGCCCCATAGTTTCAATAATGGTATCAGGTCTTGGGGCCTCCCCTTGAACTGGATCCCTGCATTTCTTTCAGATAGGAAGAATTATGGGTCAGAGGTTTGGCTGTGGGATAGCAACCCCACCCCTCAATTGATGCCCTGTGTTTCTACTGGAGGTGAATTCAGTAAGTTCCCTCTTCTCACTCTAGGGCCTTTCATCTAGGGTCCCCTCCCTTTGAGTCCTGAGAGTCTCTCATTCCTCAGGTCTCTGGTACATTCTAGAGGGTCTTCCCAACCTCCTTCCTCACAAGGTCACCTGTTTCCATTCTTTCTGCTGGCCTCCATGACTTCAGTTCTTTTCTCACACCCAATACCAATCATGTTTCCCTCTTCCCCCACACCCATCCCCTTTCCCTCCCTTATCCCTCGCTCCCTCCCCTATTGTGGTTGCTTTCTTCTCCCTCCCAAGTGGAACTGAGATGTCCCCACTTGGGTCCTTCAGCTTGCTGAACTTTTAGAGTTCTGTAGACAGTATCTTGGGTATTCTGTACACTTTTCAGCTAACATCCACTTATTAGTGAGAACATACTGTGCATGTCCTTTTGGGTCTGAGCTTCCTCACTTAGGAAAACATTTTCTCATTCCATCCATTTGCCTGCAAAACTGAGAATGTCCTCGTTCTTAATAGCTGAATAGTACTCCATCATGTAAATGAACCAACAAGCAAGTAAATGATCTGTATGATAAAATCCCAAGTCTCTCAAGAAAGAAATCAAAGAACTCAGAATATGGAAAGATCTCCCATACTCATGGATTAGTAGGATTAACATAGTGAATATGGCCATCTTACCAAAAGCAATCAACAGATACAATGCAATGCCCATCAAAATTCTAACACTATTCTTCACACACATGAAAAGAGCAATTCTCAACTTCATATGGAAAAACGAAAAACCCAGGGTAGCCAAAACAATTCTTAACAATAAAAGAACTTCTGGAGGAATCACAATCCCTGACCTCAAGCTGTACTACAAAGCTCAAGTCCAAGTGGATCAAGGACCTCAGCATAAAACCAGATACACTGAGTCTAATGAAAAGGAAAGTGGGGAAGAACCAGTGTCTCAGGCTCTAAGATCAATAATTGATAAATGGGACCTCATGGAACTGGAAAGCTTCAGTAAGGCAAAGAACATAGTAAGACAAACCGTCCACCTACAGATTGGGAAAAGATCTTCACTAACCCCATATCCAACAGAGCACTAATATCCAAAATTTATAAAGAAATTAGAAAGTTAACCTCCAAAAAGCCAGATAACCCAATTTGAATATGGGGTACAGAGTTAAACAGACAATTCTCAACAGATGAATCTCAAATGGTTGAGAAGCACTTAAAGAAATATTCAAAGTCCTTAGTCATCAGAGAAATGCAAATCCAAACAACCCTGAGATTCCACCTCACACCAGTCAGAATGGTTAAGATAAAAAACTCAAGTGGCAGCACATGCTGGTGAGGATATGGAGAAAAAGGAACACTCCTCCATTGCTGGTGGAATTGCAGACTGGCATAATCATTCTGCATATCAATCTGGTGGTTTCTCAGAGTATTAGATATGGTTGTACATGAAGACCCAGCTATACCACTTTTGAGCATATACCTAAAAGATGCCCCAGCATACCCAAAGGACACACGTTCCACCATGTTCATAGCAGTCTTTTTGTAATAGCCAGAGCTGGAAACAACCAAGATGTTTCTTAACTGAAGAATGGATACAGAAAATGTGGTTCATTTACACAATGGAATACTATTCAGCTATTAAAACTAAAGACATCATGAATTTTCAGGCAAATAGATCTAGAAAATATCATCCTGAGTGAGGTAACCAAAAAGACCTACATGGTATGTACTCACTGATTAGTGTATATTAGACAGAAAACCCAAAAAGAAAGACAGAAATGCTAACAATTATCCCAAGTGATAAACCCATGCTTCTGATGGATTGCAACTACAAAAATCCTTCTTTTTCTTTTTAATGACTGGTTCAATTTAGGGCTAAAAAGGCTTTTTACTAAGCTATAGTGAACTAAGTCCTAGTTCTAGAACGTTCTTTTTAATCAAGGTTGCCATCACTCTTCTGCAGTCCTCTTATGCTGCTCCTAGGCAAATTGAGGAGCCCACTCTAGACTCCATTGTACAGTGGCTGTCCAACAATCCAGTTTGAGTGGGAGTTTGTTTAAATTCTATATATGTAGATGGAGCTGCATAAATGCACACATTCTGTTGTCTGGTCTTTATCTGTTTGTCTTCTACCTGTTTACCCATGTTGTTCTTTCTTTCTTTAAGGGTGTTATTTATGTCCTTCATAAAGACTTCTAACATCATCATGATTTCTGGTTTTATATCAAAATCTTCCTTTTCCATTGTGTTGTGGTATCAAGGATTTGTTTTGGTGGGGGATCTGGGTTCTGATGATTCCAAGAGGCCTTGCTTTCTGTTGGTTAGTTTCTCTCCCTTGTCTCTCCCCATCTGCTTATCTTTGGTGTTAGCATGTCTTGCTGTCTCTGACCCTCCTGTAAGCCTGTGTTATCAGCGTGCCTGGAGACAAGCTTTCTCCCAGCTGGATCTTTGTACAGAGAGCTTTGTCACAGTGTGAGCTCAGGGCACAGGCTGAAACCAGAAGAATCGTTTCCCAGACTACTCCTCAGTTCCTGTTTCTAGAGGGCTCCTGGAGAGTTCCTTTTGGATCAGGATTGTGAGCAGAAGTCCTGATCTCATCTGTGCTCTCAGGATTTTCTGCATTTCTGAAAGTCCAGCTGTCTCCCCACAGGATCTCTGTACCTTTTATTTTATTTTTTTTTATTAACTTGAGTATTTCTTATATACATTTCGAGTGTTATTCCCTTTCCCGATTTCCGGGCAAAAATCCCCCTCCCCCCTCCCCCCTCCCCTTCCTTATGGGTATTCCCCTCCCAACCCTCCCCCCATTGCCGCCCTCCCCCCAACAGTCTAGTTCACTGGGGGTTCAGTCTTAGCAGGTCCCAGGGCTTCCCCTTCCACTGGTGCTCTTACTAGGATATTCATTGCTACCTATGAGGTCAGAGTCCAGGGTCAGTCCATGTATAGTCTTTAGGTAGTGGCTTAGTCCCTGGAAGCTCTGGTTGCTTGGCATTGTTGTACATATGGGGTCTCGGTTTTAATGGTGTGAAATTATTTGTTTCTTGTGTTTTCTTGAGTATAGTTTGTCTCATTTGGTTGGAGTTTTCTTTCTAATATCCTCTGTAGGACTGTGTTAGTGGAAAAGTATATTGTTTTTTTCCCCATGGAATAATTTGATTAATCTATCTAGGGTGATTGAAACTTTTGCTCAGTGTAGTATTTTAGCCAGGCATCTGTAGTCTCTTAGGGTCTGCAAGTCCTTAGCTCAGAGTCTGAGATAAGAAATCAGGGGTTATGCTGATAGGTCTGCTTTTATATATTACTTGGCCTTTCCTCTTGCAGTTTTTAAAATTCTTTCCTTGTTCTGTGTACTTAGTGTTTTGATTATTGTGTAGTGCAGCTTTTTTTTCTAGTTCCTCTAATTGGTGTTCTGTGAACTTATTTTATGTTCATAGGTATGTCTTTCTTTAGGTTAAGGGCATTTTATTCTATGTTTTATTGAGGATGTTTTCTTGGTCTTTTAGCTGGAAATTTTGTCCTTATTTCTATTATTCTTTGATTTGATCTTATAGTCTTCAGAATTTCCTGGATGTTTTGTGTCATGAACTTTAGATTTTTCCTTTTCTTTAATTGACATTGATTTCTTCTATACTATCTTCTACACCTGAGATTCTCTCTTCTACTTCCTGTGTCCTGTTGGTGATCTATAGTTCCTGTTGTCTATGATTTCCATCTACAGGACTGCTTCAGTTTGTGTTTTCTTTACTACTTCTATTTCAGTTTTCAGGTCTTGGACAGTTTTACTCCTGTCCTTCACCTGGTTGATTGTATTTTCTGTATTTCTTTATATTTATTTGTTTCCTCTTTTAATGTAACTCTAGGTTTAAATGTGTTTTCCTGTATTTCCTTAAGGGATTTATTTATTCATGTCCTATTTAAAGGCTTCAATAATTTTTATAAGATTGTATTTAGGATATTTTCTTGTGCTTCAGTATCATTGGGATATCTAGGTTTTGTTTTGTTTTTTTTTTTTTTTTTTTTATGTAGCAGACAGCTGGGCTCCAGTAGAGCCATAATGTCCTGGACCTTCTTGGTTTTCTTCTTATGCTGACTTTTAGGCATCTAGTTTACCCCTGATGTTGGCTGGATGATCTTGGTGGCAGAAGGAGTTCTCATGAAGGTTGAGGGAGCCTTGAACCAGACAACATGGGGGTCAGGGTACTTGACTGTAGACCCCACTCTGCAAGCTGTGTCCCAGGTGGACCCTATTCTGCAGGCTGTCCATGGTGAACCAACTGGGATGGTGGATTGATCAGACAAGGATGGGATTGGTCAGTTAGGGTTTTAAGCTGGTTAGTTTCGGGGTCTCTGAAGGTTTCCATAGAGAAGTGGGATGCTCTTGGGCTCCTGCAGTGGTCCTCTGGACTAAAGCAAAAGTCCAGTGCTAGACAAAGGATAATATCTCTTTTTTCATTATGTCTTCAACAAGTGAGATTGTTTCTTTCATCTCTTTTATTCTATTGGTGAAATTTTCCTGTTCAAATTCCTATTTTTAAAAAAAATTTCTAATATTCCTTCATTTTGTGTTTTCTTTATCAATTCTTTTTCCAATTTTAGCTTTTAAATGGTTTATATATTTTCTTTAACTTTTTTCTATGTTTTCTTGAAATTCCTTAAAGGGTTTATTCATTTCTAATTTTTACTTCTGGATTTTAATTTGTGATTTATTCCATTCCGATTTAATGACCTCTATCATTATCATATAGTTGGTCTGTGTGTATGTGTGTGTGTGTGTGTGTGTGTGTGTGTGTGTGTGTGTGTGTATGATTTAATTGTTGGATTATTTGATTATACAGGGCCTGCTGTGATAGGATAGCTTGGATGCAGTAGAAACAACTCCCCTGGTTGTTGTTGACAGTCCTTTTACTCTGGCCTCTAGTTATTTGAGTTTAGGATGATTATAGGTCTAGGTGTTGATTTCTGGATTTGTCCTTTTTGGGTAGATGTTTTGTTCCTTGTTTTCTGTTTCTACATTGAATTTTTGACTATATGATGGCTGGCCTGATCATCTGGTGTATTTATAGGAAATGCCTACTTATTTTGGAGGTTAGGAATAGTGAGATATATTGTGGAAAGGAAGTTTGGAGGTGAAGGTTTTGTGATCCCTTGGGTATGGGGTCTGAGAGGAAATAGAGAGCATGCTAAAGAACTGAGGGTAAGACTGGAGGATTGAATCTCAAGAGCAGTAGAGGAGAACAGCCTTCAGCCTACTTGTTGCCCTGGGAGATTCAGCCATTACTTTATCAGGGGTGCCTGCTGGGTTTGGAGTTCCTGACAAAGTCACATGTGAGGGAAAAAAGGGTAAAATGGGAAGATCTCTAGGATGCACGGGAGATGAGAGTATGGATTTAAGGAAGCGTGTAGAGCTGAGGATGAGACTTGAGGATTGAATCTGTGAGAACACAGAGAGGGAAGGTTTGCTGGCAGGCATGGCCTATGTGTTAACAGAGTATTCCTGTTGAAGTAGGAATATTGAATAAAACAATGATTAGAGTAAAAGGTGTTAGATGTATAAGGTCTTAGAGATCTACATAAGATGGGAACAAGAGGAAGGAAAGGTTGCCAAGGGTATTCTGCTACAGAGCTGGGGATAAGACCTCAAGTTATTGATCAGGAAAGTCTTCAAGACACTGAAAACAATATAGACTATTGATGCTGTCCTTGGTGCCTCTCAGACATTGAAGGTAAATCTCTATTGCTGAGATACTATGATCTTTGGACACACAATAACTTTGACTTGAAAGCCCCCTCCTCAAGTCTAGCTATCTAGTACCAAAGGTAGCCATGCAAGCTGCCAAGGAAGTAAATAAATAAAATTTCAGTTTCTTGCACATCTGTAATGTGCAGGAACCATAACACTGCACAACATGGCAAGATATTTCTAGTGGTGAAACAGTGGAACCAATGCCTGCTGGATTGCCCTTAAGGCCTGCTTAACAGAAGGCTAATCATGCCTTTTACTGGAAAGCTAGCCCCTTACCTAGGACTCACGAGATTGTGATTGTAGATGAGTTTCTATTACCATTTTTCAAGAGCAGTAAAATTTATAATTGCCCAGGACAAACTGATAAATCTAAAACAAAGCTCCTATATCTTAGGTTTTGGAAACAGAGTAGAAATGGAGGTGTAAAGACAGTAAGGATGAGAATATCAAGAAGTCTTCTGTGAGACTGTGTCTTCTCAAAATAAAAGGGAAGCTTTTTGTGAACGTGCAACTTCAAGAATATGGCTGCCTAAACAAGACCTGAACACTGACAATGTCAATGGACCTGCTATTGTTCAAGGAGGATATCTCATGGCATATAGACAAAGAACTACAGGCAAGTAATAATGACTGAAAGAGGAAAAATTAGTTCCTCTGTTCTTTAATTGTATGTACTCATAGCTATAAATAATTCTTTTAGAATTGCTTGAATTGTATCTCGAAATTCTTCTTGAATTTTAATTTGAGTCTCCTAATTTTTAATCCTTCAAATTGAACATTTTATGTAGTATTTTAATATGTATATAACATGTTTAGATACAATCCATCCCCATTCCCTGTAATTTATCCTTTAAAATAAAATTAACCAACTATATTTAAAAATTAATAGCCACTGAGGCCATTAAGTATAATCTATATATAATTGAGAATGGGTTCAACTACTGCAACACGGGTAGTCTCTCATGGTGCATGATCCTAAACAAAAATGACTTTCCCATTCCCTGCATTAATGAACTGTCAAATAATTTATTAGATAAGGTGAGAATTCATGAATTACCACCTGTATCCACATGGGATCTCAGCTTGCTTCATCTTTTGCAAGTCTTGTACATGCTGTAACAGACATTGTGAGTTCATGTATGAAACTTTACTATCATATCTGACAAATAGTGATTAATTTCAGACATCTACTCCCTCTGACTCTTATAATCCCTTTTTTTTTCTTATCTTCTAAGATAACCCTGGTATTAGTCAGGGTTCTTTAGAATCACAGAACTTATGAAATGTCTCTCTATATTAAGGAAATTTATTGTAATGACTGACATTCTGTAGTCTAACAAACCCAACAATGAGCAGATGTGAATGGTAAGAACAAGAATCTGCTAGTTGCTCAGTTCCATCAGGCTAGTTTTTTCAGCTGGTATTCTGCATAAGCTAGAATCCAAAAGAGGTAAGTTTTCAACAGATGTGCTGGCAAGTAAGTGAAGTGGAGGTAGAAAAGTGAGCCTTCCTTCTTCCATCATCTTTATATAGGCCTCTAGCAGAAGGGTTGGCAGGGAATAAAGGTGTGAACCACCACACCTGGATTTGGAATTTGCTCTCTCCAAAGCTGGCTTTATCTCAGAGATTTGCTTGCCTCAGTCTCCTGGGAATACAGGCATATACTACCATACTTAGACCTAAGCTATTTATAACCACTATCCTTTAAGATCTGGATCAAAGTTTGTGTCTCGTTTTCAGTTTCCATGAGGATGTGGGATCTCAGTTTTTTGTTGAGGTGTTGTTGTTGTTGTTGTTGTTGTTGTTGTTGTTGTTAAAGTGCAGGCTTAGTCCATGGTGATTGGATAGAATGCATAAGATTATTTCAAACTTTTTGTATCTGTTAAAGCTTGTTTTGTGTCCGATTATACGGTCAATTTTGGAGAAGGTTCCATGAGGTACTGAGAAGAAGTTATATTCTTTTGTTTTGAGGTAAAATTTTCTGTATATATCTGTTAAATCCATTTGGTTCATAACCTCTATTAGTTACACTGTATCTCTGTTTAGCTTCTGTTTCAATGACCTCTCTGTTGGTGAGAGTGGGGTGTTGAAATCCCCCACTATTATTGTGTGAGGTTCAGTGTGTGTTTCTTTTATGAATGTGGGTGCCCTTGCATTTATTTGGTGGACAAATATTCAGAATTGAGACTTCACCTTGGTGGAAACTACCAGATGTGTGGTCTTTCTGTCAAGAAACAGCCATTGTTGGATTACCCAGATAACAAACTCCAAGTCACTCTAATAAAAATTGACAGTTGACAAATGAGACCTCATGAAACTGAAAAGCTTCAGTAAGGCATAGGAAACTGTCAATAGGACAAACTGGCAAGCTACAGATTGGATAAAGACCTTCACTAATCCTACATTCAGTAGAGGGCTAATATACAAAATATATAAAGAACTCAAGAAGTTAGACTAAAAAAAAAACCGCAAAATAACCAAATTTTAAAAATAGCGTATAGAGCTAAACAGATAATTTCCCACAGAGGAATCATAAACGACTGAAAAGCAATTAAAGAAATGTTTAACATCCTTCGGCATCAGGGAAATGCAAAATCAAAACAACCCTGAGATTCCACCTTCCACCAGTCAGAATGGCTAAGATCAAAATCTCAGGTGACAACAGATGCTGTCGAGGATGTAGAAAAACAGGAACACTCCTCCATTGTTGGTGGGATTGCAAACTGGTAGATCCCCTTTGGAAAACAGTCTGGAGGTTCCTCAGAAAACTGGTGTTAGCACATGTTGGTGAGGATGTGGAGAAAGAGAAACACTTCTCCATTGCTGGTAGTTTTGCAAACTGCTACAACCACTCTGGAAATCAATCTGGAGATTCCTCAGAAAATTGGAAATAGATCTACCTGAGGACTCAGCTGTACTACTACTAAGCATACACCCAAAAGATACTCTACCATATCACAAGGGCACATGCTCCACTATGCTTGTAGTAGCCTTATTTATAATAGCCAGAAGCTGGAAAGAACCCAGATGTCCTCCAACAGAGGAATGAATACAGAAAATGTGGTACATTTACACAATGGAGTACTACTCCTTTAAAAACAATGACTTCATGAAATTCATAGGCAAATGGATGGAGCTAGAAAATATCAGCCTGAGTGAGGTAACTTTGACCCAATAGGAAATGTATGGTAAATAAGTGGATATTATCCAAAAAGATAAGAATACCCAGGTTAGGGGGCTGGGGATTTAGCTCAGTGGTAGAGCGCTTACCTAGGAAGCGCAAGGCCCTGGGTTCGGTCCCCAGCTCCGAAAAAAAAAAAAAAAAGAATACCCAGGTTACAAGCCATAGACTATGAGAAGTTTAACAAGAAGGAAGGCCAAGGCTTCAAGCCTACTTAGAAGAAGGAACAACCCGCGGATCCCGGCCCGCAGCAGCTCTCTGCTCCCAGACCCGGTGAGAGAGAGACCCAACCGCCTGGTCAGGTGGGCACTCCTGAGGCTGCAGAGCGGAAGAGACCACCAACACTGCTCACCCCTGCCCACATCCCTGGCCCAAGAGGAAACTGTATAAGGCCTCTGGGCTCCCGTGGGGGAGGGCCCAGGAGCGGCAGGACCCCTGTGCCTAAGACACCACCAGAACCAGAAGGAAACAGACCGGATAAACAGTTCTCTGCACCCAAATCCCGTGGGAGGGAGAGCTAAACCTTCAGAGAGGCAGACAGGCCTGGGAAACCAGAAGAGACTGCTCCCTGCACACACATCTCGGACGCCAGAGGAAAAAGCCAAAGACCATCTGGAACCCTGGTGCACTGAAGCTCCCGGAAGGGGCGGCACAGGTCTTCCTGGTTGCTGCCGCTGCAGAGAGCCCCTGGGAAGCACCCCACGAGCGAACTTGAGCCTCGGGACCACAGGTAAGACCAAATTTTCTGCTGCAAGAAAGCTGCCTGGTGAGCTTGGGACACACGGAAGCAGAATTTCTCTAGAACCGGGCACGTTCTGTGTTTACCGGAAGTCCCACACCCGTGGATCCCGGCCCGCAGCAGCTCTCTGCTCCCAGACCCGGTGAGAGAGAGACCCAACCGCCTGGTCAGGTGGGCACTCCTGAGGTTGCAGAGCGGAAGAGACCACCAACACTGCTCACCCCTGCCCACATCCCTGGCCCAAGAGGAAACTGTATAAGGCCTCTGGGCTCCCGTGGGGGAGGGCCCAAGAGCGGCAGGACCCCTGCCGGAGACACTGCTGGACCCTGAAGGAAACAGACCGGATAAACAGTTCTCTGCACCCAAATCCCGTGGGAGGGAGAGCTAAACCTTCAGAGAGGCAGACAGGCCTGGGAAACCAGAAGAGACTGCTCCCTGCACACACATCTCGGACGCCAGAGGAAAAAGCCAAAGACCATCTGGAACCCTGGTGCACTGAAGCTCCCGGAAGGGGCGGCACAGGTCTTCCTGGTTGCTGCCGCTGCAGAGAGCCCCTGGACAGCACCCCACGAGCAAACCTGAGCCTCGGGACCACAGGTAAGACCAAATTTTCTGCTGCAAGAAAGCTGCCTGGTGGACTCAAGACACAGGCCCACAGGAACAGCTGAAGACCTGTAGAGAGGAAAAACTACACGCCCGAAAGCAGAACACTCTGTCCCCATAACTGACTGAAAGAGAGGAAAACAGGTCTACAGCACTCCTGACACACAGGCTTATAGGACAGTCTAGCCACTGTCAGAAATAGCAGAACAAAGTAACACTAGAGATAATCTGATGGCGAGAGGCAAGCGCAGGAACCCAAGCAACAGAAACCAAGACTACATGCCATCATCGGAGCCCAATTCTCCCACCAAAACAAACATGGAATATCCAAACACACCAGAAAAGCAAGATCTAGTTTCAAAATCATATTTGATCATGATGCTGGAGGACTTCAGGAAAGACCTGAACACACTTAGGGAAGCACAGGAAAACATTAATAAACAAGTAAAAGCCTACAGAGAGGAATCGCAAAAATCCCTGAAAGAATTCCAGGAAAACACAATCAAACAGTTGAAGGAATTAAAAATGGAAATAGAAGCAATCAAGAAAGAACACATGGAAACAACCCTGGATATAGAAAACCAAAAGAAGAGACAAGGAGCTGTAGATACAAGCTTCACCAACAGAATACAAGAGATGGAAGAGAGAATCTCAGGAGCAGAAGATTCCATAGAAATCATTGACTCAACTGTCAAAGATAATGTAAAGCGGAAAAAGCTACTGGCCCAAAACATACAGGAAATCCAGGACTCAATGAGAAGATCAAACCTAAGGATAATAGGTATAGAAGAGAGTGAAGACTCCCAGCTCAAAGGACCAGTAAATATCTTCAACAAAATCATAGAAGAAAACTTCCCTAACCTAAAAAAAGAGATACCCATAGACATACAGGAAGCCTACAGAACTCCAAATAGATTGGACCAGAAAAGAAACACCTCCCGTCACATAATTGTCAAAACACCAAACGCACAAAATAAAGAAAGAATATTAAAAGCAGTAAGGGAAAAAGGTCAAGTAACATATAAAGGGAGACCTATCAGAATCACACCAGACTTTTCGCCAGAAACTATGAAGGCCAGAAGATCCTGGACTGATGTTATACAGACCCTAAGAGAACACAAATGCCAGCCCAGATTACTGTATCCAGCAAAACTCTCAATTAACATTGATGGAGAAACCAAGATATTCCATGACAAAACCAAATTTACACAATATCTTTCTACAAATCCAGCACTACAAAGGATAATAAATGGTAAAGCCCAACATAAGGAGGCAAGCTATACCCTAGAAGAAGCAAGAAACTAATCGTCTTGGCAACAAAACAAAGAGAATGAAAGCACACAAACATAACCTCACATCAAATATGAATATAACGGGAAGCAATAATCACTATTCCTTAATATCTCTCAATATCAATGGCCTCAACTCCCCAATAAAAAGACATAGATTAACAAACTGGATACGCAACGAGGACCCTGCATTCTGCTGCCTACAGGAAACACACCTCAGAGACAAAGACAGACACTACCTCAGAGTGAAAGGCTGGAAAACAACTTTCCAAGCAAATGGTCAGAAGAAGCAAGCTGGAGTAGCCATTCTAATATCAAATAAAATCAATTTCCAACTAAAAGTCATCAAAAAAGATAAGGAAGGACACTTCATATTCATCAAAGGAAAAATCCACCAAGATGAACTCTCAATCCTAAATATCTATGCCCCAAATACAAGGGCACCTACATACGTAAAAGAAACCTTACTAAAGCTCAAAACACACATTGCACCTCACACAGTAATAGTGGGAGATTTCAACACCCCACTCTCATCAATGGACAGATCATGGAAACAGAAATTAAACAGTGATGTAGACAGACTAAGAGAAGTCATGAGCCAATTGGACTTAACGGATATTTATAGAACATTCTATCCTAAAGCAAAAGGATATACCTTCTTCTCAGCTCCTCATGGTACTTTCTCCAAAATTGACCATATAATTGGTCAAAAAACGGGCCTCAACAGGTACAGAAAGATAGAAATAATCCCATGCGTGCTATCGGACCACCACGGCCTAAAACTGGTCTTCAATAACAATAAGGGAAGAATGCCCACATATACGTGGAAATTGAACAATGCTCTACTCAATGATAACCTGGTCAAGGAAGAAATAAAGAAAGAAATTAAAAACTTTTTAGAATTTAATGAAAATGAAGATACAACATACTCAAACTTATGGGACACAATGAAAGCTGTGCTAAGAGGAAAACTCATAGCGCTGAGTGCCTGCAGAAAGAAACAGGAAAGAGCATATGTCAGCAGCTTGACAGCACACCTAAAAGCTCTAGAACAAAAAGAAGCAAATACACCCAGGAGGAGTAGAAGGCAGGAAATAATCAAACTCAGAGCTGAAATCAACCAAGTAGAAACAAAAAGGACCATAGAAAGAATCAACAGAACCAAAAGTTGGTTCTTTGAGAAAATCAACAAGATAGATAAACCCTTAGCCAGAATAACGAGAGGACACAGAGAGTGTGTCCAAATTAACAAAATCAGAAATGAAAAGGGAGACATAACTACAGATTCGGAGGAAATTCAAAAAATCATCAGATCTTACTATAAAAACCTATATTCAACAAAATTTGAAAATCTTCAGGAAATGGACAATTTCCTAGACAGATACCAGGTATCGAAGTTAAATCAGGAACAGATAAACCAGTTAAACAACCCCATAACTCCTAAGGAAATAGAAGCAGTCATTAAAGGTCTCCCAACCAAAAAGAGCCCAGGTCCAGACGGGTTTAGTGCAGAATTCTATCAAACCTTCATAGAAGACCTCATACCAATATTATCCAAACTATTCCACAAAATTGAAACAGATGGAGCCCTACCGAATTCCTTCTATGAAGCCACAATTACTCTTATACCTAAACCACACAAAGACACAACAAAGAAAGAGAACTTCAGACCAATTTCCCTTATGAATATCGACGCAAAAATACTCAATAAAATTCTGGCAAACCGAATTCAAGAGCACATCAAAACAATCATCCACCATGATCAAGTAGGCGTCATCCCAGGCATGCAGGGATGGTTTAATATACGGAAAACCATCAACGTGATCCATTATATAAACAAACTGAAAGAACAGAACCACATGATCATTTCATTAGATGCTGAGAAAGCATTTGACAAAATTCAACACCCCTTCATGATAAAAGTCCTGGAAAGAATAGGAATTCAAGGCCCATACCTAAACATAGTAAAAGCCATATACAGCAAACCAGTTGCTAACATTAAACTAAATGGAGAGAAACTTGAAGCAATCCCACTAAAATCAGGGACTAGACAAGGCTGCCCACTCTCTCCCTACTTATTCAATATAGTTCTTGAAGTTCTAGCCAGAGCAATCAGACAACAAAAGGAGATCAAAGGGATACAGATCGGAAAAGAAGAGGTCAAAATATCACTATTTGCAGATGACATGATAGTATATTTAAGTGATCCCAAAAGTTCCACCAGAGAACTACTAAAGCTGATAAACAACTTCAGCAAAGTGGCTGGGTATAAAATTAACTCAAATAAATCAGTTGCCTTCCTCTATACAAAAGAGAAACAAGCCGAGAAAGAAATTAGGGAAACGACACCCTTCATAATAGACCCAAATAATATAAAGTACCTCGGTGTGACTTTAACCAAGCAAGTAAAAGATCTGTACAATAAGAACTTCAAGACACTGAGGAAAGAAATTGAAGAAGACCTCAGAAGATGGAAAGATCTCCCATGCTCATGGATTGGCAGGATTAATATGGTAAAAATGGCCATTTTACCAAAAGCAATCTACAGATTCAATGCAATCCCCATCAAAATACCAATCCAATTCTTCAAAGAGTTAGACAGAACAATTTGCAAATTCATCTGGAATAACAAAAAACCCAGGATAGCTAAAGCTATCCTCAACAATAAAAGGACTTCAGGGGGAATCACTATCCCTGAACTCAAGCAGTATTACAGAGCAATAGTGATAAAAACTGCATGGTATTGGTACAGAGACAGACAGATAGACCAATGGAATAGAATTGAAGACCCAGAAATGAACCCACACACCTATGGTCACTTGATTTTTGACAAAGGAGCCAAAACCATCCAATGGAAAAAAGATAGTATTTTCAGCAAATGGTGCTGGTTCAACTGGAGGGCAACATGTAGAAGAATGCAGATCGATCCATCCTTATCACCCTGTACAAAGCTTAAGTCCAAGTGGATCAAGGACCTCCACATCAAACCAGACACACTCAAACTAATAGAAGAAAAACTAGGGAAGCATCTGGAACACATGGGCACTGGAAAAAATTTCCTGAACAAAACACCAATGGCTTATGCTCTAAGATCAAGAATCGACAAATGGGATCTCATAAAACTGCAAAGCTTCTGTAAGGCAAAGGACACTGTGGTTAGGACAAAACGGCAACCAACAGATTGGGAAAAGATCTTTACCAATCCTACAACAGATAGAGGCCTTATTTCCAAAATATACAAAGAACTCAAGAAGTTAGATCGCAGGGAAACAAATAACCCTATTAAAAAATGGGGTTCAGAGCTAAACAAAGAATTCACAGCTGAGGAATGCCGAATGGCTGAGAAACACCTAAAGAAATGTTCAACATCTTTAGTCATAAGGGAAATGCAAATCAAAACAACCCTGAGATTTCACCTCACACCAGTGCGATTGGCTAAGATCAAAAACTCAGGTGACAGCAGATGCTGGCGAGGATGTGGAGAAAGAGGAACACTCCTCCATTGTTGGTGGGATTGCAGACTGGTAAAACCATTCTGGAAATCAGTCTGGAGGTTCCTCAGAAAATTGGACATTGAACTGCCTGATGATCCAGCTATACCTCTCTTGGGCATATACCCAAAAGATGCCCCAACATATAAAAGAGACACGTGCTCCACTATGTTCATCGCAGCCTTATTTATAATAGCCAGAAGCTGGAAAGAACCCAGATGCCCTTCAACAGAGGAATGGATACAGAAAATGTGGTACATCTACACAATGGAATATTACTCAGCTATCAAAAACAACGAGTTTATGAAATTCGTAGGCAAATGGTTGGAACTGGAAAATATCATCCTGAGTGAGCTAACCCAATCACAGAAAGACATACATGGTATGCACTCATTGATAAGTGGCTATTAGCCCAAATGCTTGAATTACCCTAGATCCCTAGAACAAACGAAACTCAAGACGGATGATCAAAATGTGAATGCTTCACTCCTTCTTTAAATGAGGAAAAAGAATACCCTTGGCAGGGAAGGGAGAGGCAAAGATTAAAACAGAGACTGAAGGAACACCCATTCAGAGCCTGCTCCACATGTGGCCCATACATATACAGCCACCCAATTAGACAAGATGGATGAAGCAAAGAAGTGCAGACCGACAGGAGCCGGATGTAGATCGCTCCTGAGAGACACAGCCAGAATACAGCAAATATAGAGGCGAATGCCAGCAGCAAACCACTGAACTGAGAATAGGTCCCCTATTGAAGGAATCAGAGAAAGAACTGGAAGAGCTTGAAGGGGCTCGAGACTCCAAAAGTACAACAATGTCAAGCAACCAGAGCTTCCAGGGACTAAGCCACTACCTAAAGACTATACATGGACTGACCCTGGACTCTGACCCCATAGGTAGCAATGAATATCCTAGTAAGAGCATCAGTGGAAGGGGAAGCCCTGGGTCCTGCTAAGACTGAACCCACAGTGAACTAGTCTATGGGGGGAGGGCGGCAATGGGGGGAGGGTTGGGAGGGGAACACCCATAAGGAAGGGGAGGGGGGAGGGGGATGTTTGCCCGGAAACCGGGAAAGGGAATAACACTCGAAATGTATATAAGAAATCAAAAAAAAGAAAAAAAAAAGAAGGAACAAAATAATCAATTAGGAGTCAGAAGGGAAAGGGGGTAGGATCATATATGTGGGCAGACAAAAGACAAGGCCAGAGGACCAGGAGAATGAATGGAAATATGCAGCTTTGGGGCAGGAGGTAGGGGGAGCCTCTAGAATGTCCCAAAGACCTATGACGTGAGAGGCTCAGAAGACTCAATGGGAATGACTTTAGTTGAAATGCCCAACAAAGGGGAGATGGAATCTGAAGAGACCACCTATAGGCCCCCCGTGTAGGGATGGGGTCACCAACATACCTTCAAGAATTTTGACCCTTGTATAAAAGAAATGCAGGGTCAAAAATGAAGCAGAGATTGAAGGCCATTCATGACTGGTCCAACTTGACATGTATCCTGTGGATGGACTCAAAACACTGACACTATTACTGATGCCATATTGTGCTTACAGAAAGGAGTCTAGCCTGACTGTCCTCTGAGACGTTTTATTGAGTATTTTTACATTGATATTCATAAGGGAAATTGGTCTGAAGTTCTCTTTCTTTGTTGGGACTTTGTATGGTTCAGGTATAAACATAATTTTGGATTCATACAACCAGTTGGATAGTGTTCCTTCTGTTTCTATTTTGTGGAATAGTTTGAACAGTTTTGGTATTAGGTCATCTTTGAATGTCTGAATAGTATTCTGCATTAAACCCAACTGGTCCTGGACTTATTTTGGTTGGGAAACTTTTAATGACTGCTTCTATTTCTGTAGGGGTTTTGGGACTGTTTAGATAGTTTATCTGGTCCTGATGTAACTTTGGTGCCTGGTATTTGTCTGGAAAATTGTCAATTTCATTCACATTTTCCAATTTTGTTGACTATAGGGTTTTATAGTATGATCTAATATTTTTTTTGAATTTCCTCAATTTCTGTTGTTATGTCTCCCTTTTCATTTCTAATTACGTTAATTTGGATACTCTCTCTGTGCACTCTGCTTAGTCTGGCTAAGGGTTTAATCTATCTTGCTAATTTTCTCAAAGAACCAGATCCTGGTTTTGTTGGTTCTTTGTGTAGTTCTTTTTGTTTCTACTTGGTGATTTCAGCCCCAAGATTGATTGGTTCCTGCTGTCTACTTCTCTTGGATGTATTTGCTTCATTTTGTAGTAGAGCTTTCAGGTGTTCTGTCAAGCTGCTAGTGTATGTTCTTTCTAGTTTCTTTTTGGAGGCACTCAGAGCTATGAGTTTTCGTCTTAGCACAGCTTTCATTGTGCCCCATACATTTGGGTATGTTGTGCTTTCATTTTCATTAATTTCTAAAATGTCTTTAATTTTTTCTTTATTTCTTCCTTGACCAAGTTATCATTCAGTAGAGCATTGTTCATCTTCCATATGTATGTGGGCTTTCTGTTGTTATTAATGACCAGCCTTAGTCTGTGGTGATCTGATAGGATGCATGGGATTCTTTCCATCTTCTTGTATCAGTTTAGGCGTGTTTCTTGACCAATATTTTCAATTCTGGAGAAGGTACCATGAGTTGCTGAGAAGAAGGTATATTCTTTTGTTTTAGGATGAAATGTTCTATAGATATCTGTTAAATCCAATTGGTTAATAAATTCTGTAAGTTTCACTGTGTCCCTGTTTAGTTTCGGTATCCATGATCTGTCCATTGTTGAGCATGGAGTTTTGAAGTCTCCTACTATTATTGTGTCAGGTGAAATATTTACCTTGAGCTTTAGTGAACTTGCTTTCATTAATGTTGGTGTCCTTGCCTTTGGAGTGTAGATGTCCTAAATTGAAGTTCACCTTGGTAGATTTTTCCTTTGATGAGTATTGAGTGTCTTTTCTTATCTTTTGTGATAACTTTTGGCAGGTGAATGTTCCTGTTATATCTGTTTTTGTTGGTGGCTTTATGTGCCTGTGGTTCTCTCCTTTTGGCTTCGTTGTGAGATGCTTAATAACTTGTCTTTTCTTTGGTCTAGGTACCCTCCTTGTGTTAGAGTTTTCCTTCTATGATCCTCTGTGGGGCTGAATTGGTAGATAAATACTGTTTGATTTTTTTCCTGGAATATGCTGCTTTCTCCATCCATTTTGAGTGAGAGTTTTGCTGAGTATAGTAGTCTGGGCTGGCATTTGTGTTCTTTTAGGGTCTGTAATATATCTGCCCACGATCTTCTGGCTTTCATAATCTCTGTTGAGAAATCTGATGTAATTCTGATAGGTCTACCTTTATATGTTACTTGACATTTTTTCTCTTACTGATTTTAGTATTCTTGCCTTGTTGATACATTTGGTCTTTTGATGATTATGTAACAGAAGGAGTTTCTTTTCTGGTCTAGTCTATTTGGAGTTCTCTATGCTTCTTGTGTGTTCATGGGTGTCTGTTTCTTTAGGTCAGGGAAGTTTTCTTCTATAATTTTGTTGAAGATATTTACTGGTCCTTTAAGTTTGGAATCTCTCTTTTTTTATACCTATTATCCTTAGGTTTGTTCTTCTCATTGTGTCCTGGATTTCCTAGATGTTTTGGGTTAGGACGGTTTTGCATTTTCTTTCACTGATATGCCCATGTTTTCTATGGTATCTTTTGCACCTGAGATTTTCTCTTCTATCTCTTGTATTCTGTTGGTGATGCTTGTATCTATGACTCCTGATCTCTTTCCTAGGTTTTCTGTCTCCAGGGTTGTCACCCTTTGTGTTTTTTTTTTTTGTTTCTATTTCCATTTTCAGATCCTGGATTTTTTTGTTCAATTTCTCCACTTGTTTGTTGTGTGTGTGTGTGTGTGTGTGTGTGTGTGTGTGTGTTCTTATAATTCTTTAAGGGAGCCTGTCCCTTCTGTAATCCTGTCATAATGAGTCTAGATGTCTCTGTGATCTTGTGGTCCTGTGATTCTGTGATCCTGAGTGTGTCAGAGCTCCTAGAAATCAAGCTTCCTTTTGGATCCTGGAATCCTGGTGTGACCAAGCTCCTGAGATCCTGTTCTGTCAGAGTTTCTGGGAGTCAAGCTTTCTCAGGATGCTGCAGGAGTGGGTGGGGAGCCAGAGCCCTGGGTTTGCTCCAGGTACATATGCAAACTGGAAGGAACTCATGCCACTGGCCGGGTGGGTGTTTAATTTTCCCTCTTTCCTGAGGGGGTCCCAGTTATACTGGGTTTTGGGAATGATGTTGTAGCCTCAAATGTGTCAGAGTGCATCCTGAGTGTGTCAGATTCCAGGGCTCCTGGTTGTGTCCGACCTCCTGCGGGTCAAGCTTCTGTGATCCTGTGATCCGGGGTGTTTCAGAGCACCTGGAAGTCAGGGTCCCTCTGGGTGTTGTATGAGTGGATGTGGAGCCAGAGCCCAAGGTCGACTCAGGGCCCTGGTTCAGACCGGAAAGTACCTGTGCCACTGGCTGTGCAGGGCATTCTTTGTCCTTGGATCCTGGGGGATCCAGTTACTTCAGGTATTGTGGTAGATGTTGTGGCCTCCTCACCTGTGATCCTGGACGTGTTAGAACACCTGAGAGTCGAACTTCCTCTGGGTGTTGTGGGACTGGGTTCGGAGCCAGCTCCCAAAGTCTGATCAGGGCACTGGTTCAGAGCATGTAATTTTAAAAACACACTTCTTCCTTTGCCCAGGACCGAGGACCATGCTCCCAGCTTAGCTCTGAGATTGGATGCCACTAGTCCTACTCCTGACTTGTCAGTCCCTCCCAGCTTAGCTCTGTCAAGGATTCAGCAGGCGCCTTCCTAGGAGCTGCAGTTGTTCTTCCAGCCCCCATGACTTAACTTTGGACTGATTGCAACGAACTCCCACCCTGGGAACCTGGGATTTGCTATCTACTTCACCAGTTCCCCTTTGGCTTTTCTTTTGTTCCTCTAGGCTAGCTTCATCAAGCCACCAGCTTCTGCCCTGGCTTCCCTCTTTCTCTGCCCAATTTTGCTCCACTGAAGAAAACATTGACAGCTTTATTATCAACCAATTGTCAGATAACACAGTTGCTGTGCTGTTAGCTACTCCTGCCAACGCCCTTGGTCCCCACCTGTGAGAGAGACCTTATATGACTGCAGCTTTCTTCTTCCAATGCATGGCTTCAAAAGCCACCTCTTTCCGTGAGTCTCCTCTCTTCCTCCTGGGACCCAGAAGTCCCAACTTTACCCTTCACCCAGCAATTGGCTCTTGCCTTCTGTATTGACACAGTCAAGAACCAATTAGGGAATCAGCACCTCTACATTTAATGTTTGCTTTCTTTCTTTACTACTAAACGTTACTATCTCCATAATCTTTTCTGTTTTATCGTTTCCTCACAGGGTAACATTTCTAATTTTTAAATTTTCACTACAGTGGTTTAAATGTGAATGGCCCCTGTAGATTCATAGCTGTGAATAAACAGAAAAGTTGGAAAGTATGGCTTTGTTGAAGGTTGGTGTCACTAGGGGTCAGTTTTGAGGTTTCAAGAGACTCTTAACATTTTCAGAATGCTTTATGCCTCCTACCTTCTGTTTCTGCCACCATGGCTTTGTTCGAACATCATATACTCTAAGTCTCTGGAACCTTGTACCTAATTAAACATTTTCTTTTAAGTTGTCTTGATCAAGGTATTTTATCATAGCAGTAAGAGTAACTAATATAGTCATCTATGGATATATTTTGACTGTAATATTTTGTATATTTATTATAGCATCTCGTGTGTGTGTGTGTGCCCCAATATAAATAAACTTACAAGATTTTGACAAAATTTTAAATTTATTTTATATTACATTAATTCATACACTTTATTATATGTCACATGCTATTTTCATTTATTTATGAATTATGTAATTTTTATTCTGTTTCAATATGCTTGGTACATCAAATATTATTTTATGATGGAAATATTCAAAATTCTTTCTCCTATCTTTTTGAAATATACAGTATATTATAATTATCTTTAGTCATGCTACTGGGTAATAAAGATATCATCAGAACTTCTTGATCTGTGAGTTAAACTTAGTACTCATTTACCAATGTTTCCTTATTCCTTCCTCCCCTTACATTATCCTCTGGAATACTTGAGATGAATTGTATTAGTCATAATTATATAAAGGTAATAAAGTAATAGAATAATGAATACAAATAAAGAGGTTTATTAGAATGGCTTTCAGGTTCTTGTCTGGGTAGTCCAACAATGGCTGTCCCTTGAAAGAAAGACAAATCATATGATAGTTGTTCAGTCTATAAGGTGGGAGGTCTTAGTAATCCCATCTGGTGCTGAACTCCCAGAGGTCTCCTAGACAGCTGCTAGTCTTCAGTCTACATTGGAGTTCTAAAGTAGTAAGTTCTAATATCAGCAAAAGAATCAGATCCAAAAAAAAAAAAACAAAAAAACAAAAAAACAAAAAAAACCAAAAAAACCAAACTCAATCACTCTCATTCTCTCTCTCTCTCTCTCTCTCTCTCTCTCTCTCTCTCTCTCTCTCTCTCTCCCTTCCTCCCTCCCTCCCTCCCTCCCCTCCCTTAACTCTAGACTCCATCCATGCTCTTTCCTTGTTTTGTCTCTATTCTTTATGTTTAAGTACACAGGCAAAAAGAAAAAAAAAAGATCACAGGCTAGTCTGCTTTTATAGTCTCTGTGTCTCACCCTCCCGTGTGATAGGACCATTTTAGGTTATTTTACTTTGTGGGATTTCTTTATTTCTCTCCTATTATTCTGCTTTTAACCAAAAGTTCCTTATCTCCTTATTTTACCTACTGTTGCCTTCTGTTTATTTTCATTTCACTTTCTTTTATTTTTGTTATCCATCAATACCAGTCAGTAGATTTATTCTGATTTTGTTCATTCAATTTGAACTCAAAGTAACTAACAGATTATTTCCTTATTCAGAAAATGCCATTGAGTTCATTTTCTGTTTGCCATCTATTGCTGGGTATGCATGTGGCCTACTCTTAAGTGTTGTTTGCTTCCCCAGTGTCACTGTCTTCTAGGAAGCTGAATTTTCATTTACAACGGAAGACAGCTTCTGGGTCAGAGATAGGGACATGTGTTCATTTCTCCTTTTGGCTCTAGAAACTCAACTGGTGCAGACCTGTGCAGGCTCCTTGTATGCTCTCTCAGTCTATATGTGTTCATATGTGTATCGTTTTTGTTGATTCCAAAGGTCTTATTCCTTGGTGTCCTTCTTCCCCTCTTTAACTTTTTCACTCTCTCTTTTCACTCTTCAATAAAGTTCTCTGAGTGTTGAGATGAGAGACATCATCGAAATACACTGTCTAGGCCTCAGTGTTCCAAGGTCTTTCACTTCATGCATATCTTCTGGCTGCAGATCTCTGTGTTTATTTACATCTGATTATGTGCAAGCAAGGCACTGATATATGAGCATGGCAGAATGTCATTGGGAGTCATTTTGTTTCCATGTATATATTTTATTCTATGTCCCTGGGTATCTAGTCTAAGGTTGTTCATCAACACAGCAGTGCTGGGTATGTGTTCCATATCATGGAGTGGGCCATAAATAAAATAAAATAAAATAAAATAAAATAAAATCAGATATTGCTTGGTTACTTCCACAAGCTTTGTGGCAGCATCAGACTAGCATATGTTGCAGGAAGAACACCATTTTAAGTGGGTAGGAGGAGAAGAGGAGATGATATGGGAGAAAAGCAGAAGTGGAAATCATATTCAGGATATGGTATATGAGAAAACAGTCTCTGTTTTGTATAAGGAAAAATAAAATGTAATACAAAAACAAACAAAAACATGGGCTTTGTGTTAACATAGTTCACTACTTTTAAATGACTGGCATTTAAGAAATGATTGCCTGTTTTTTATACTATTACTGTATTTTCATATTGGCATTACCCTTTGATGATGATTGTTTACATGCCCGCAAAGGGGTAAAAATATTCTATCTTTTTCACACTTATGCTAGTTTTTTGACCATTCTGACTGATATGAGATGGAACATTAAAATAGTTTAATTTTCATTTCTCTTAAACCTAAGGCTATTGAACACTTCTTTAAATATTTCCATCTTGTCTACATAAGTTTGCATTCCCACCAGCCATGAATAAGTGGTCCCCATTCCCTGAATCCTTGTCAGCATGTGCTGTCATTTGTTTTATTGATCCTGGCAATTCCAACTGTGGTAAGATAAAATATCAAAGTTGCTTTAATTTCCATTTCCCTGAAGACCAAGGACACTGAACATTTTAAAGTTGTTTATCATCTATCTGTGTTTCACTTTTGGAGAGCTTCCTGTCTAGTTCTATACCCCATTTAAATGGAGTTATTTGTTTTCTTGACATTCAGATTACTTTAGTTCTTTACATATTCTAGATACTAACCTTCTATCAGATATAGGGTAAAGACTTTTAACTGGTCTATGCCTCTTTACTCAACTGATGGTTCCTTTTGGTATGCAGAAGCTATTTTTAGCTTTAAGAGTTCCTGTTTATTAATTGTTGTTTTTAAATAACTGTACTACACGTACCCTGGTCAGAAACTCCTTTGTTTTGCCAATAAGTTCAAACATATTCCCTACTTTATCTTCCACCAGATCTAAGTCATCTTGTCTTATGTTGAGATACTTGATCTATATGGAGTTATGTTTCAGGGACAGTAATAAAATTGGGTATATTTACATTCTTCTACATGAAACTGTCTAATTTGACCAGCACCATGTACTGAAGGTGCAGTCTCTTCTTCACTTTCCATTTGGAGATTTTATTTTTAATCAAACGTGGTGTGGCCAGAGGTGTATGGACTTATGTATATGTCTTCACATTGATTTAATTGACCAACATATTTTTATGTTAACACCATGATATTTTTATTACTAGATCTCTAGAACACAACTTAAAATTGGGAATGATGATCACTTCAACAAATATTTTATTAAGAATTATGTCAGTATCCTGCTTCCCCTTCTCAGTGTGTCTCTGTATCTCCCTCTTCTCTCTCTCTCTCTCTCTCTCTCTCTCTCTCTCTGTCTGTCTCTCTCTCTCTTTGTGTGTGTGTGTGTTTACATTTCTCTGATGACTAAAGATGTTGTACATTTTTAGGTGCTTCTCAGACATTTGATATTCCTCAGCTGAGAATTCTTTGTTTAGCTCTGTAATCCATATTTAGTGGGGGTATTTGATAATCTGGAGTCTAATTTCTTGAGTTTTGGTAAATATTGTATATTAGCTCTCGATTGGATGTAGGACTAATAATGATCTTTTCCCAATCTGTTGGTTGCTGTTTTGTCCTAATGACAGTGTCCTTTACCTTACAGAAGCTTTGCTATTTTATGAAGTCCTATTTGTTGATTCTTGATCTTAGAGAATAAGCCACTGGTGTTTTGTTCAGGAAAACTTACCCAGTTCCCATATGTTTGAGGCTCTTCCCCACTTTTTCTTCTATTAGATTGAGTGTATCTAGTTTTATGTGGAGGTCCTCGATCCTCTTGTATTTGAGCTTTGTACAATGTGATAATATTATTCTTCCACATGAAGACCTCCAGTTGAACCAGCACCGTTTGTAGAAAATGCTATCTTTTCTCCACTGGATGAATTTAGCTCCTTTGTCAAAGATCAGGTGACCATAGGTGTGTGGGTTCATTTCTGGGCCTTCAATTCTATTCTATTGATCTACCTGCCTTTCTCTGTACCAATACCATATAGTTTTTTATCACTACTGCTCTGTAGTACAGCTTAAGGTCAGGGATGGTGATAACCCCAGGTGTTCTTTTATGGGTGAGGATAGTTTTTGCTATGCTGGGTTTTTTGGTATTCTAAATGTATTTGAGAATTTCTATTTCTACATCTATGAAGAATTGCATTGGAATTTTGATGGGGTTTGCATTGAATCTGTAGGTTGCTTTTGGAAAGATGGCCATTTTTACAATATTAATCCTTCCAATCCATGAACATGGGAGATCTTTCCATCATCTGAGATCTTCAATTTCTTTCTTCAGAAACTTGAAGTTTTTGTCCTACAGATCTTCCACTTGTTTGTTTAGATTCATACCAAGGTATATTTCATGTTATTTGTGACTATTGTGAAGTGTGTCATTTCCCTAATTCCTTTTTCAGCCTGTTTATCCTTTGAGTAGAGGAAGACTACTGACTTGTTTGAATGACCTGTGGGTAGGAATAGGGTATTGAAGTCACTCTCTATCATCTTCTTAGTATCAATATGTGATGTTTCTCTGTAATGGTGTTTCTTTCATGAATGTGGTTGCCTTTTGTTTAGTGCATAAATATTTAGAATTGCAATATTCCCTTGGTAGATTTTTTCTTTATTAAATACATAATGTTCTTCCCTGTCTCTTAAAACTTTTTCAGTTTGAAGTCTATTTTTTCAGACATTAAAATAGCCATGCCTTCTTGATTCTATTTGCTTCGAATATCTTTTTAAATTCTATCACACTAAGGTGATGACCATTCTTAGTCATGAGGGATTTTTTTTTTTTTGGATGCAGCATAAAGATGGGTCCTGTTTCTTTTTTTTTTTTTTTTATTTATTTATTTATTTTTTTTTATTAACTTGAGTATTTCTTATATACATTTCGAGTGTTATTCCCTTTCCCGGTTTCCGGGCAAACATCCCCCTCCCCCCTCCCCTTCCTTATGGGTGTTCCCCTCCCAACCCTCCCACCATTGCCGCCCTCCCCCCATAGACTAGTTCACTGGGGGTTCAGTCTTAGCAGGACCCAGGGCTTCCCCTTCCACTGGTGCTCTTACTAGGATATTCATTGCTACCTATGGGGTCAGAGTCCAGGGTCAGTCCATGTATAGTCTTTAGGTAGTGGCTTAGTCCCTGGAAGCTCTGGTTGCTTGGCATTGTTGTACTTTTGGGGTCTCGAGCCCCTTCAAGCTCTTCCAGTTCTTTCTCTGATTCCTTCAATAGGGGACCTATTCTCAGTTCAGTGGTTTGCTGCTGGCATTCGCCTCTGTATTTGCTGTATTCTGGCTGTGTCTCTCAGGAGCGATCTACATCCGGCTCCTGTCGGTCTGCACTTCTTTGCTTCATCCATCTAGTCCAATTGGGTGGCTGTATATGTATGGGCCAAATGTGGGACAGGCTCTGAATGGGTGTTCCTTCAGTCTCTGTTTTAATCTTTGCCTCTCCCTTCCCTGCCAAGGGTATTCTTTTTTCTCATTTAAAGAAGGAGTGAAGCATTCACATTTTGATCATCCCTCTTGAGTTTCGTTTGTTCTAGGGATCTAGGGTAATTCAAGCATTTGGGCTAATAGCCACTTATCAATGAGTGCATACCATGTATATCTTTCTGTGATTGGGTTAGCTCACTCAGGATGATATTTTCCAGTTCCAACCATTTGCCTACGAATTTCATAAACTCGTTGTTTTTGATAGCTGAGTAATACTCCATTGTGTAGATGTACCACATTTTCTGTATCCATTCCTCTGTTGAAGGGCATCTGGGTTCTTTCCATTTTCTGGCTATTATAAATAAGGCTGCGATGAACATAGTGGAGCACGTGTCTCTTTTATATGTTGAGGCATCTTTTGGGTATATGCCCAAGAGAGGTATAGCTGGATCCTCAGGCAGTTCAATGTCCAATTTTCTGAGGAACCTCCAGACTGATTTCCAGAATGGTTTTACCAGTCTGCAATCCCACCAACAATGGAGGAGTGTGCCTCTTTCTCCACATCCTCGCCAGCATCTGCTGTCACCTGAGTTTTTGATCTTAGCCATTCTCACTGGTGTGAGGTGAAATCTCAGGGTTGTTTTGATTTGCATTTCCCTTATGACTAAAGATGTTGAACATTTCTTTAGGTGTTTCTCAGCCATTCGGCATTCCTCAGCTGTGAATTCTTTGTTTAGCTCTGAACCCCATTTTTTAATAGGGTTATTTGTTTCCCTGCGGTCTAACTTCTTGAGTTCTTTGTATATTTTGGATATAAGGCCTCTATCTGTTGTAGGATTGGTAAAGATCTTTTCCCAATCTGTTGGTTGCTGTTTTGTCCTAACCACAGTGTCCTTTGCCTTACAGAAGCTTTGCAGTTTTATGAGATCCCATTTGTCAATTCTTGATCTTAGAGCATAAGCCATTGGTGTTTTGTTCAGGAAATTTTTTCCAGTGCCCATGTGTTCCAGATGCTTCCCTAGTTTTTCTTCTATTAGTTTGAGTGTGTCTGGTTTGATGTGGAGGTCCTTGATCCACTTCGACTTAAGCTTTGTACAGGGTGATAAGCATGGATCGATCTGCATTCTTCTACATGTTGACCTCCAGTTGAACCAGCACCATTTGCTGAAAATGCTATCTTTTTTCCATTGGATGGTTTTGGCTCCTTTGTCAAAAATCAAGTGACCATAGGTGTGTGGGTTCATTTCTGGGTCTTCAATTCTATTCCATTGGTCTATCTGTCTGTCTCTGTACCAATACCATGCAGTTTTTATCACTATTGCTCTGTAATACTGCTTGAGTTCAGGGATAGTGATTCCCCCTGAAGTCCTTTTATTGTTGAGGATAGCTTTAGCTATCCTGGGTTTTTTGTTATTCCAGATGAATTTGCAAATTGTTCTGTCTAACTCTTTGAAGAATTGGATTGGTATTTTGATGGGGATTGCATTGAATCTGTAGATTGCTTTTGGTAAAATGGCCATTTTTACTATATTAATCCTGCCAATCCATGAGCATGGGAGATCTTTCCATCTTCTGAGGTCTTCTTCAATTTCTTTCTTCAGTGTCTTGAAGTTCTTATTGTACAGATCTTTTACTTGCTTGGTTAAAGTCACACCGAGGTACTTTATATTATTTGGGTCTATTATGAAGGGTGTCGTTTCCCTAATTTCTTTCTCGGCTTGTTTCTCTTTTGTATAGAGGAAGGCAACTGATTTATTTGAGTTAATTTTATACCCAGCCACTTTGCTGAAGTTGTTTATCAGCTTTAGTAGTTCTCTGGTGGAACTTTTGGGATCACTTAAATATACTATCATATCATCTGCAAATAGTGATATTTTGACCTCTTCTTTTCCGATCTGTATCCCTTTGATCTCCTTTTGTTGTCTGATTGCTCTGGCTAGAACTTCAAGAACTATATTGAATAAGTAGGGAGAGAGTGGGCAGCCTTGTCTAGTCCCTGATTTTAGTGGGATTGCTTCAAGTTTCTCTCCATTTAGTTTAATGTTAGCAACTGGTTTGCTGTATATGGCTTTTACTATGTTTAGGTATGGGCCTTGAATTCCTATTCTTTCCAGGACTTTTATCATGAAGGGGTGTTGAATTTTGTCAAATGCTTTCTCAGCATCTAATGAAATGATCATGTGGTTCTGTTCTTTCAGTTTGTTTATATAATGGATCACGTTGATGGTTTTCCGTATATTAAACCATCCCTGCATGCCTGGGATGAAGCCTACTTGATCATGGTGGATGATTGTTTTGATGTGCTCTTGAATTCGGTTTGCCAGAATTTTATTGAGTATTTTTGCGTCGATATTCATAAGGGAAATTGGTCTGAAGTTCTCTTTCTTTGTTGTGTCTTTGTGTGGTTTAGGTATAAGAGTAATTGTAGATTCGTAGAAGGAATTCGGTAGGGCTCCATCTGTTTCAATTTTGTGGAATAGTTTGGATAATATTGGTTTGAGGTCTTCTATGAAGGTTTGATAGAATTCTGCACTAAACCCATCTGGACCTGGGCTCTTTTTGGTTGGGAGACCTTTAATGACTGCTTCTATTTCCTTAGGAGTTATGGGGTTGTTTAACTGGTTTATCTGTTCCTGATTTAACTTTGATACCTGGTATCTGTCTAGGAAATTGTCCATTTCCTGAAGATTTTCAAATTTTGTTGAATATAGGTTTTTATAGTAAGATCTGATGATTTTTTGAATTTCCTCTGAATCTGTAGTTATGTCTCCCTTTTCATTTCTGATTTTGTTAATTTGGACGCACTCTCTGTGTCCTCTCGTTAGTCTGGCTAAGGGTTTATCTATCTTGTTGATTTTCTCAAAGAACCAACTTTTGGTCCTGTTGATTCTTTCTATGGTCCTTTTTGTTTCTACTTGGTTGATTTCAGCTCTGAGTTTGATTATTTCCTGCCTTCTACTCCTCCTGGGTGTATTTGCTTCTTTTTGTTCTAGAGCTTTTAGGTGTGCTGTCAAGCTGCTGACATATGCTCTTTCCTGTTTCTTTCTGCAGGCACTCAGCGCTATGAGTTTTCCTCTTAGCACAGCTTTCATTGTGTCCCATAAGTTTGAGTATGTTGTATCTTCATTTTCATTAAATTCTAAAAAGTTTTTAATTTCTTTCTTTATTTCTTCCTTGACCAGGTTATCATTGAGTAGAGCATTGTTCAATTTCCACGTATATGTGGGCATTCTTCCCTTATTGTTATTGAAGACCAGTTTTAGGCCGTGGTGGTCCGATAGCACGCATGGGATTATTTCTATCTTTCTGTACCTGTTGAGGCCCGTTTTTTGACCAATTATATGGTCAATTTTGGAGAAAGTACCATGAGGAGCTGAGAAGAAGGTATATCCTTTTGCTTTAGGATAGAATGTTCTATAAATATCCGTTAAGTCCATTTGGCTCATGACTTCTCTTAGTCTGTCGACATCACTGTTTAATTTCTGTTTCCATGATCTGTCCATTGATGAGAGTGGGGTGTTGAAATCTCCCACTATTATTGTGTGAGGTGCAATGTGTGTTTTGAGCTTTAGTAAGGTTTCTTTTACGTATGTAGGTGCCCTTGTATTTGGGGCATAGATATTTAGGATTGAGAGTTCATCTTGGTGGATTTTTCCTTTGATGAATATGAAGTGTCCTTCCTTATCTTTTTTGATGACTTTTAGTTGGAAATTGATTTTATTTGATATTAGAATGGCTACTCCAGCTTGCTTCTTCTGACCATTTGCTTGGAAAATTGTTTTCCAGCCTTTCACTCTGAGGTAGTGTCTGTCTTTGTCTCTGAGGTGTGTTTCCTGTAGGCAGCAGAATGCAGGGTCCTCGTTGCGTATCCAGTTTGTTAATCTATGTCTTTTTATTGGGGAGTTGAGGCCATTGATATTGAGAGATATTAAGGAATAGTGATTATTGTTTCCCTTTATATTCATATTTGGATGTGAGGTTATGTTTGTGTGCTTTCATTCTCTTTGTTTTGTTGCCAAGACGATTAGTTTCTTGCTTCTTCTAGGGTATAGCTTGCCTCCTTATGTTGGGCTTTACCATTTATTATCCTTTGTAGTGCTGGATTTGTAGAAAGATATTGTGTAAATTTGGTTTTGTCATGGAATATCTTGGTTTCTCCATCAATGTTAATTGAGAGTTTTGCTGGATACAGTAACCTGGGCTGGCATTTGTGTTCTCTTAGGGTCTGTATGACATCAGTCCAGGATCTTCTGGCCTTCATAGTTTCTGGCGAGAAGTCTGGTGTGATTCTGATAGGTCTCCCTTTATATGTTACTTGACCTTTTTCCCTTACTGCTTTTAATATTCTTTCTTTATTTTGTGCGTTTGGTGTTTTGACAATTATGTGACGGGAGGTGTTTCTTTTCTGGTCCAATCTATTTGGAGTTCTGTAGGCTTCTTGTATGCCTATGGGTATCTCTTTTTTTAGGTTAGGGAAGTTTTCTTCTATGATTTTGTTGAAGATATTTACTGGTCCTTTGAGCTGGGAGTCTTCACTCTCTTCTATACCTATTATCCTTAGGTTTGATCTTCTCATTGAGTCCTGGATTTCCTGTATGTTTTGGACCAGTAGCTTTTTCCGCTTTACATTATCTTTGACAGTTGAGTCAATGATTTCTATGGAATCTTCTGCTCCTGAGATTCTCTCTTCCATCTCTTGTATTCTGTTGGTGAAGCTTGTATCTACAGCTCCTTGTCTCTTCTTTTGGTTTTCTATATCCAGGGTTGTTTCCATGTGTTCTTTCTTGATTGCTTCTATTTCCATTTTTAATTCCTTCATCTGTTTGATTGTGTTTTCCTGGAATTCTTTCAGGGATTTTTGCCATTCCTCTCTGTAGGCCTCTACTTGTTTATTAATGATTTCCTGTGTTTCCCTAAGTGTGTTCATGTCTTTCTTGAAGTCCTCCAGCATCATGATCAAATATGATTTTGAAACTAGATCTTGCTTTTCTGGTGTGTTTGGATATTCCATGTTTGTTTTGGCGGGAGAATTGGGCTCCGATGATGGCATGCAGTCTTGGTTTCTGTTGCTTGGGTTCCTGCGCTTGCCTCTCGCCATCAGATTATCTCTAGTGTTACTTTGTTCTGCTATTTCTGACAGTGGCTAGACTGACCTATAAGCCTGTGTGTCAGGAGTGCTGTAGACCTGTTTTCCTCTCTTTCAGTCAGTTATGGGGACAGTGTTTTCTGCTTTCGGGCGTGTAGTTTTTCCTCTCTACAGGTCTTCAGCTGTTCCTGTGGGCCTGTGTCTTGAGTTCACCAGGCAGCTTTCTTGCAGCAGAAAATTTGGTCTTACCTGTGGTCCCGAGGCTCAGGTTCGCTCGTGGGGTGCTGCCCAGGGGCTCTCTGCAGCGGCAGCAACCAGGGAGACCTGTGCCGCCCCTTCCGGGAGCTTCAGTGCACCAGGGTTCCAGATGGTCTTTGGCTTTTTCCTCTGGCGTCCGAGATGTGTGTGCAGGGAGCAGTCTCTTCTGGTTTCCCAGGCTTGTCTGCCTCTCTGAAGGTTTAGCTCTCCCTCCCACGGGATTTGGGTGCAGAGAACTGTTTATCCGGTCTGTTTCTTTCAGGTTCCGGCGGTGTCTCAGGCGCAGAAGTCCTGCCGCTCCTGGGCCCTCCCCCACGGGAGCCCAGAGGCCTTATACAGTTTCCTCTTGGGCCAGGGATGTGGGCAGGGGTGAGCAGTGTTGGTGGTCTCTTCCGCTCTGCAGCCTCAGGAGTGCCCACCTGACCAGGCGGTTGGGTCTCTCTCTCACCGGGTCTGGGAGCAGAGAGCTGCTGCGGGCCGGGATCCACGGGTGTGGGACTTCCGGTAAACACAGACCGTGCCTCCTAGAGAAATTCTGCTTCCGTGTCCCAAGCTCACCAGGCAGCTTTCTTGCAGCAGAAAATTTGGTCTTACCTGTGGTCCCGAGGCTCAGGTTCGCTCGTGGGGTGCTGCCCAGGGGCTCTCTGCAGCGGCAGCAACCAGGGAGACCTGTGCCGCCCCTTCCGGGAGCTTCAGTGCACCAGGGTTCCAGATGGTCTTTGGCTTTTTCCTCTGGCGTCCGAGATGTGTGTGCAGGGAGCAGTCTCTTCTGGTTTCCCAGGCTTGTCTGCCTCTCTGAAGGTTTAGCTCTCCCTCCCACGGGATTTGGGTGCAGAGAACTGTTTATCCGGTCTGTTTCTTTCAGGTTCCGGCGGTGTCTCAGGCGCAGAAGTCCTGCCGCTCCTGGGCCCTCCACCACGGGAGCCCAGAGGCCTTATACAGTTTCCTCTTGGGCCAGGGATGTGGGCAGGGGTGAGCAGTGTTGGTGGTCTCTTCCGCTCTGCAGCCTCAGGAGTGCCCACCTGACCAGGCGGTTGGGTCTCTCTCTCACCGGGTCTGGGCGGGTCCTGTTTCTTAATCCAGTCTCTTATTCAAAGTTTTTTTTTAAACTGGGGAATTAAGATAACTGAGATTGAGAGTTAACAGTGGGCTCTATCTGTTGATTCCTGTTATTTTGTTGTGCTGTGGGTGTTTCCATTACTTTCACTTGCTTCTCTGCTATTTATTGTTTGGGAGATCTTAGATGTAGTTCCGTTTCTTCCCACTGAAGTTTACCTTCTAGTGTCTTCTGCATAGCAGAGTTGTTGGACAAAAGCTAATTAAATTTCTTTTTATTGTGAAATGGTTTATATTTTAATTGGTAGTTTGGCTGTGTATAGTATCTGTCCATCTCTGGTCTATCAGACCTTGTAGAGCATACTTTCAGGCCCTTCTGTCTTTTAAATTCTCCCTTGATACATCAGATAATCTTCGAACAGTCTTGACTTTATTTGATACTTGGTCTTTCTCCTTTGTACCTTTTAATATTCTTTCTTTGTTGTGTACATTTACTGTTATAATTATTATGTGTTAAGGGGGTTTATTTTATGTTTCTGTATATTTGGTATTCTATATGCTTCCTGTACTTTGATGGCCATCTCTTTCTTTAAATTGAGCACTTTCTCTTGTATAATTTTGTGAAAAGTATTTTCTGTCCTTTTGAACTGGCTTTACACTTCTTCCTCTATACCTATGGGCCATTGGCTTACCCTTTTCCTAAAGTTCCATATTTTCTGCATGTTTCATCCCTTTTAAAAAACATTTTTGATTGAGCTTTCCATTTCTTCTACCTTATCTTCAAGATCATTATTTTTATCATTTTTTTTAATCTGTAAGTCAGGTACATTTGAGACTTTAGTACATAATCTGACTTTTTCACTTTCTGTTATGTTTTCTTTAGTGATTCTAATTCTTTGTTGAATTATAATTTTATGCTTTGAATTGTTTTAAACATTTAAATAAACTGTTTTTAGTATCTTCATTATGCCCTTCATTCCTATCCTCTTTATAGTCCTTGAATATTTCTATAATTGCTCTTTTGAGGTTTCTGTCTTAAGCTTCATTTAAATTTCTTTCCCAGGCTTATTACAATAGACTTTTTGGCTTCTAGAGAAGCTATATTTTCTTGGTTTTTTCGTGTTTTTGTGTTTGCACTTGTGTCTAGTAATCTGGAGTTATGATATCTAAACTGTTTCTTGTTGTAGATGCCTGTTTTCCTCTTTGTTGGTTGCTGTTACCCTGTCTGTGTTTGATACTTGGTCTTTCTCCTTTGTTTGTCTGTTGTGGAGTTCTTAAATCCCAGTCAAGAATTGTGGCTGTAGTATCCCTGGATCCCAGCTTAGTGTTAAGACTGTGAATCTCAGAGAGAGAGAGGGAAGGAGAGAGAGAGAGAGAGAGAGAGAGAGAGAGAGAGAGAGAGAGAGAGTCAGGCAGAGAAAGATGTTATGGATAAATGCGTTCTTAAAGAAATGGTTATAGACTAGGATGAAAAGATTGAAGGAGCAGCAGTATGGAAGAACTAGAGGGATGGTGATTTTGTCTTGTATTTTGTATTTTCACAACATAATACTTTTATTGATTTTTGGGGAATTTCACATCATGTACTCTGTCACGCTCATCTTCCTTTCACCTCCATTCTACCCCACCACCCTTGTAATCCCCCAAATTAAAATACAAATAAATAATAATTAAAAAGAGTCCAACTTTTGTCATCAATATACTCACTGGAGCATGGTCAAACTCTCAGTGGCCTGTCCCTGAAGTAGGACAGAATCATTCCCCTCACAAAACTACACTAGAAACCATCAATTGGGGAGAGCTAACTTCAGCATCCCTTATATACTTATCAAGAGTTATCTTCGATGGTTTTCTGTTTAGGCTGCTTTTTCTGTGGGTGATAGGAGTGAGGGGGTTGGATGAAGGTAGCAGTTTTCACAGAAAACTTCCATGTCCCTATTTTCAACTATTCATCTGCAATCATCGTTATTGCTACAAAAATAGCTTCCTTGATCTTTACAGTTAGTAGGAGCATGGATCCTGGGCTTCTATGTGGCTTCTATGACAGCATAGTCCCCAGCTGCTGTAGAACCACATACCTGCCAAAGCCCTCAGAAACAGCCTGGATCATGGATATCACCATTGGCTCAGGTGACAACACAGGCTACTCACAGCAAGAACATGAATCATAGACATAAACATGGCTTCAGGCTTCAGCACAGACCACAAACACCTTTATGGCCTTTTGGGGCAACACAGGCCATGGACATCAACACAGACCCCAGATGCAGTAGGAATTTAGTCCCGGACATCACTCTTAGCTTCATGCCTAGCATTTTAAATACATCATTTTAAAACCCAAGGCTAGCAAATTCATGGGTCCTAGGTGAGAAACTATTTATCTACTGGAACCTACAATAGTAGGTTCTTCCCTTGGTCATGATATTATTGTTGAACACATGGACTCCCAGCAGCTTTGGATAACTGCTCAAGATTTAAACAATGTCAAGGTAGTTAATTACAACACAGAGTATAGACACACTCTTAGATCTTACTCTTGGCTGGGAAACTATTGGCAATAGGAGGCTGCAGAGGAAAGGATAGCCATTATCTTCTTGGAGACATGGCAGCTGGTAGGTAACATGTTCCTCGGTGGATGACGCCACTCCTGTGCACATGGGTAGCGATCATTTGTCTCAGTGGTTAAATAGTTTTAAAAAGACATGAAATTGGTAGGGAGATGTGTTGAACGTGTCTTGAGGTAATTGTAAGGATGTAACAGGTTGTTTACCATTCCACTGGCAGTCAGACCTGGCGCAATGTAACCAATATGTGAGATGAACTAACGTTTCAGGCAATTGCCAACTTTCCCCAGAACATCAGAAAATGTATACCCTGAGGATGAAGAGGAGTCATGTGAGGTAAGTATACAATCATAAGGGCAAGTCACTAATGTCAGATAAGCAGCATGTGATGGGAAATCTGCACATGAAAAACATTTTTTCCATAGAAGGATGTAAACAAGTAACAATACCCAGTTGTAGAGAATATTCTGAAGTAAACTCACTCATATTTGTTACACCTTGCAGAGGGCTGGAAACAATCCAAGATCAATTCTGTTTTGAAGAAACTGAGATCATAAGGCTTTTGTCTTATTTTCTTTAAGTTTTCTGACAAAAACTCAAAAATCTCCTGACACAACTCCATTCTTGGACCGTGTTTTGACAGAGGGAGATTCATATCAACATACATTGTATACATCCATGAAATTTCCAAGGAAAAATATAAAAACATTGAAAGAAAATAAGCATTGAATAATTAACTTGAATAAATTAGACTGGAAAGATAATCCACGCTCATGGAATTGTATTCATTTTATAAAATTGGCTATCCTACCAAAGAAAAAATCTACAGGTTCAATCCAATCCCTACCAAAATTTCAATGTGATTCTTCATAAAAGTAGAAAACACAACCTTAAATCTCATGTAGAAGCACAAAGGAAGCCCTTGATATCCAAATAAATTCTAGGGAAAAGGATTAATATTAACAGCCTCACTGTGTTTGATTTCAAATTATTCTACAGAGATATAGTAACAGTAACAATATGCCATTCACACTAAAACAGAGACATAAATTAATGGATCAGAATGGAGAGCCCAGATGTAACCCCATTCAACAACAGTTACTTGATTTTGTGTGAAGATGCCTAAAACATACAGTGGAGAATAGATATCATTCTCAAAAAAATCATGCTTGGAATATTTGCTACTTAATACGAAAAAGAATGAAACTTGATCCACATCTCTTATCTTGAACAAAAGAACTCCAAATATTTCAAATCCCTTATTGTAAGAACTGAGATTCTGCAATAGGTAGGAGACAAACTATATGAAAACATTTCAAGATATAGGCATAGGCAAAGACATCCCGAGTAGGACACCAGTAGGGACATGAAATAAACTAGCTTCTGTAGTGATAAATAAAAGGTCAATCCAGTTAATAAACTGCCTATAAAATGAGATAACATATTTGTTACTCTTTTATTTGACAGAGATTAATATTAAGATTATACAAATAATTAAAAGCAGCACAAAAAGGAAATAGCATGCAACCAAACCTGAAGAAATAAATAAAGTTCTCAAAAATGAGGTCCTACCGAGTTTCCTCTTCCAGCCATGATATAAGGGTTTGTGCCTAGGATTCTTAAATCTTGTTATGTCATGTTCAGTTGATATCCCTGGGAGGCCTGTTCTTTTCTGAGGGGAAACAAAACAGGAGTGGATCTAATGGAAAGGGAAAGTCTGAGGTGAGGCTCACTGGGAGAAGTGGAGGGAAGGAAAACTGGAATCAGGTTGTAATGTGTGAGAGATGAATAAAAATTTTAAAAATGTGAGGCACATGCAGCCAGCAAATTTATGAATAAGAATTTAACTTCACTAGATATCAAAGGAAAGTAAATCTTGACATTCCATTTCATTCCGGTCATAATGACAGTCACTGAGAAAACAGAAAAGAACAAGTGCTGATAAGGATATTTATGAAAAGGTCCTCTCATACAAAGCTGGTAGAAATGTAAGCCAGTGCAGCACTATGGTAATTAATGTGAACTTACCTTAAAAAACTAGATATATTGTATGACCCAGCTATATTATTCCTGTGAATTTACCCAGAGGATTCTGAGTCAACATATCCCAGAAACACTTGAACATCAATGTTTATTACGACATTATTAACCATGGTTATAGTACTAACTTGGGTTTTCAATAACAAAAGAATGGGAAAATATACCTATCTATAGAATCTGTCTCTCCTAGTATAACATTATGCTGTTTGAAGAAAATGTATGCAACTGAAGATCTTTATATCAAACAAAATTTAAAATAACCAGAATTATTTGTCAGAGAAACCCCAGAAGTCAACAGAATAGTGCAAGCCAGTTCCTTTGCTCTTTGGTGCCCACATCTCCAAACAGTACTACCTATTGCAGAAGTCACCACATGCCATGTGGCTATAGGATGATAGAGAAGTAAATCTCAAACTGACAGGGAAACTTCCTTTCTGCAGACTAGTTTTCATTGTGCCAGATGGTGCTATGCAGGTTATGAGGGGAGAAGGAAAAGACGTCAATGGCCTTATCTAGCGCCAAGCACCTGTATGTTACAATACTGACCAGTTCATCCAGATGTGCCCACTGCAACCATAGAGGAATTACTGCTATTGGAGAACCAATGTCTTTGTTTGAATTTGAAGCCTGCTCCATAGGCAGGAATTCATATGCCTGGTAGTGTAATTCGAGTCAAATTCCTAGGTTTATGGTTTATTAGTTCTAGGGTAGAAAGTGATGCTATTTGTCTACATATCATAATGTTTAACTGTCCTCTAAATATTCATATTTATATATGTGGACTTGTACTGTTCTCAGCTTCAGTCAGAGAAGTTTCTTTTTTATTCTTTTTGAGATCATAATATAATTACATCATTTCCCTTTTTCCTTTCCTCCCTCCAATATCTCCCACATACACCTCCCACTCTCCTTCAAATTCGTGACCTCTTTTTTCACTAATTTTTGTTACATACATGTATGCATAAGTATACACATACATATCCCTAAATATAGCTGGCTTATTCCACATGATATTATTCCTACGTATGGTTCCAGGGCTGACCATTTGGTATAGGAAGGCCAACTATATTGCTCTTCCTTGGAAAAAACTCTCCCATTCTCTGCATTTTTATTTGCCTGTACTTTGTACAGACTTGAGGTCTCTGGGAATTTCACATGTCCTCATTGACATGTTATGCTTGTTCAGCTCATGTTTGCACAGCCATGTTAGTGAGACTTTGAGTGTAGCATCGCTATTACTAGGAGACACAGTCTCAAAGTAAATCCCCCTTTTCTCTTGCTCTTACAATCATGCTTCTTTCTTTTACAAAGTTTCCTGAGCCTAAGGTATAGGGAATATTTTGCAGATGCATCCATTGAGACAGGGCTTCACAACTCAGTGTTTTGATTGGTTGTAGTTTTTGAAATGGTCTCTGTCTGTTGTAAATTCCTTGATGAGGGGTAGGTATACGGTTTATACCTAGGTGGTGGTTATAGATAGGTTCTCCTACAATTTCCATGATTTCAGTAGCCTGGATAGCTGGCTTCGTTTCTAGTCCTTGGCATTTTCTCCTCCTGAGTGAGTCTCAAGTCTAATTAGACAGCTCTAGGTTGGCAACAAAGTATGAATGCTACTACTGCACACTTAAGGCTATTTTTGCTCTATTAAATATTGTTGTAGATTGTAGGAGATGATGCATTGGTTGCTTCTCTCCTTTAGAAGCTCGCAAGACACCTTATGATACCATGAAACCTATCCCTCAGGGAGGACACATTAAGACCTGTTCCACTTCAGAGATATCTTGCTCTCTGTATGAAGTGCACGGTGTCTTTAGTAATATAGATTTACCTTGCATCTCCAGGAGACAAATTAGGGCAAGAGCAACAGCCTCTATGTTTTGAAATTCTTTTCTGTGGCCCTGAATAAGATCTCAAAAGATAATGTTAAATAATTTTCCCTTTTTCTGGCAATAACTACTGAATAAAGATATCCCTGCCTGAAACCTCAGAGCTCAGTTTGGCTCCTTTTTCCACCTAAATGTGGAAACAAAGAAGTTCCCTTCTTTTAAAACAAAGAAGTTCCCTTTTACAGTGAGAAGTTGTCAATGAAGATTTGTAACTAGTCAACAAGCCAGGAATAAGTGACTGTGAACTCTCAGGGCTAAATGGAACATGTTTTTCCATCCCTCCCCTACCTAGATCCATAGGGCATGATGGAAGAGGAAGTAAGCAATAGTGTGAGAGCCAGAGGATTTGCTGTGACATTCCCTTTTCCGGACAGAGCATGGGCATTGCTTTAGTGAACATAAAACAACCATGTTACTTGTTCATGATTAAACTAGACAAAATGTTATCGTAGAGTAGGGGAGGTACAATGAGGCCTGCTCACTGTCTCAGAAGATATAGACAGTTAATAGCTGCTCAGGGAAACGTAGCCATTCTTACAGGACATTGTCACTGATAGGTTTTTTGTTCTCTAGTGGATGGCTCCAGGCCCATGGGATGCAGTAACTACAAAGAGTGGGTTATTTAAAAAAAATCTCATAGGAAGGGGTATGTAGTCTTTATATGAGTAAATAGTGTTAAATATAATTATATTTCTTCTGATAAATGTATATACGTCTCATAAAATAGAATTAAACAGACTGGAAGTGAGAGGAGGCTATATTGAAGAGATGGGAATAAAGGGCAAAAGGGGCTATATATGATAATATTTTCATTTTATAGAAGTACAAAATTCTCAAATAATAAACTTTTAAAAATTAAAAAAATACAGAAAGACAGATATTGTATATTTCTCTCAGTTTTTGGTTCTTAAATTTTATGGAGATATATAAAAATATGTATGTGTATATGAACTGAAAACTTAAAAATAGAAACTGTACAGGGAAACAGTGTCAACTAACAGGAAGGAGACAGGTTGAAAAGGAGAGTAGGGATGTAAGAGAGGAATATTCTCAAATTACAATATGTATTTATTTGAGAATGTCCTTGCACAGTACAGTACCACAACAGTGATTATACACAGTGAAAAATAAGAAGTGAAAATAAAAATATAACATTTTTCTGCATTACATATTCTATGCACCTTTGCCAAAAGCCAGAACAATGTAGATTCATGGACTTTAATTTTTTTAAACATATTCACTTTACATGCTGTTCACTGCTCCCTCCCAGTCACCCCCTCCACAATCCTTCCTCCCATACTCCCGTTTCTTTGAGAACCTCTCTCTTATACACCTCCTTGGTATTCGCTGATCCTGACACATCAAGTCTCTGCAGGATTAAGTCTATCTTCTCCCACTGAGGCCAAACATGCCATCCTAATTAGAAGATCAAATCCTACTGACAGTCCCCCACTTCAGTTCTTAGGGACCCACAAGAAGATCAAGCTGCAAATCTGCTACCTATGTGTGAGGGGTTGATAGGTCCAGGGCATGTATGTTCTTTGGTTGGTCGTTCAGTCTCTGAGAGCTCCAATGGTCCAGATTAGTTGACTCTGTTGATCTTCCTGTGGAGTTTTTATCCCCTTTGGGCCCCATAATCCTTCTCCAAACTCCATCTACTGTTTGGCTGCTGTTTGTCTGTATCTGTCTGAGTCAGCTGCTGAATGGAGCCTCTCAGATGACAGCCATGCTAGACTCCTGTCTGCCAGCACAAGAGAATATTATTAATAGCGTCAGGAATTGGTCCTTACCTATGGGATGAGTTTCAAGTTAGGCTTGTTATTGGTTGGCAATTACCTCAGTCTCTCTTCCATCTCTGTCCCTAAATTTCTGAAATCTCCCACTACTAATGTGTGGAGTTCAATGTGCAATTTAAGCTTTATGAATGCTTCTTTTACAAATGTGAGTACTCTTGTGTTTGGGCATAAATGTTCAGAATCATGATAACACCTTGGTAGATTTTTTCGTTTGATGAGTATGAAGTGTGCTTCTTTGTCTCTTTTGGTTGATTTTGGTTGAAAGTCTAATATTATTAAATATTCGAGTGGCTATTCCACCTCGCTTCTTGGGTCCATTTGCTTGGAAAAATTTTTCCTGAGGTAATGTCTATCTTTATTGCTGAAGTGTGTTTCTTGTATGTAACAAAATGATGGATCCTGTTTTCACAACCATTCTATTAGCCTGTGTCTTTTTATTGTGGAATTCAGTCTATTGTGGAATTCAGTCTATTGATGTTGAGAGATATTAATGATCACTGATTGTTATTTCCTGCTATTTGATGTCAGTGGTATTTGTGTGTGTGTGTGTGTGTGTGTGTGTGTGTGTGTGTGTGTGTGTGTGTGTGCATGCGCGCGTGCACATTCTTTCATTGTTCTTTGCTGGTATAGAATTACTTATTTCTTATGTTTTCTTGGATATGTTTATCTTCCTTGGGTTGGAGTTTTCATTCTAGTTTTTTCTGTAAGGCTAGATTTCTGTATAGATATTGTTAGAATTTGTCTTGAATTATCTTGTTTTCTCCATCTATGGTGATTGAGAGCTTTGCCCGGTATAGTAGTCTAGATTGGCATCTGTGGTTTTTAAGAGGTTGCAAGATAACTCTCCAGGCCTTTCTAGCTTTTAGAGTCTCTGTTGAGAAGTCCAGTGTAATTCCAATACATCTGACTTTGTATGTCCTTTTTTTCTTTGCTGCTTTTAGTATTATTCCTTTTTTCTGTACATTTTATGTTTTGATTATTAAGTGGTGGCAAGATTTTCTTTTCTGATTCAGATTAATTGGTGTTCTAAATTTCTTATGTATTTATAGGCATCTCTTTCTTTAGGTTGGGAAAGTTTTCTTCTATAATTTTGTTGAAAATATTTTCTGGGCCTTACAGCTGGGACTCCTCACCTTCTTCTATTTCTATTATTCTTAGGTTAGATCTTGTCATGGTATCGCAGATTTCCTTGATTTTTGTGTCAAGAAATTTTTAGACTTAACATTTTCTTTGACTGAAGTACCAATATCTTCTAATATATCTTCTAGGCCGACCATTCTGTCTTCCATTTTCTGTATTTTGTTGGTGATGCTTGCATCTTTTGTTTTTGTTCTTTTCTCTAGGTTTTCCATTCCCAGAATTCCCTCAATTTGTGTTTTCTTTATTGCTTCTGTTTACATTTTCAGGTCATTCACAGTTTTATTTATTTCCTTTACCCATTTAATTGTATTTTCCTGTATATCTTTAAGGGATTTGTTTCCTCTTTAATGGCCTCTATTATCTTTGTTGTGTTTTGGTTGTGTTAGGATATCCAGGGTTTGGTGTAATTGGGTAGCTGTGTTCTGAATGTGTCATATTCCACTAGCTGGCATTTGTTGATTGTGTTATTTCAAGGGCCTATAGCCATATGGATGGTTTTGGTCCCTGGATGTTCCTGTAGGTATTGGAAGGGGCGTTAACCTCGATGGTCTTCATATAGCAGGTCTCTAATGGGCTATATGGTTCCGGATCTGCAGAACTCTATGGTTCAGGATCCTATGAAGGTGCACAGAGAGGTAGTGGAAGAATGGAGTTCTATCTAGGCTTGCTGACTGTTCAGGGCAGCTTGTTGTCCAGAGGACTCAGCCAGCAGGAGAGATGGGTGGAGAAAGGGGAGCAAACCTGTATGGTTCAGAATACACAGATCTCATGAGGGAGAGTAGAGAGGTCAGGGAAGAAGGGAGGTCCCACTGGGATAGTAGGCTGCTCAAGGCAGCTTGTCATGCTGCAAAAGACTCAGTCAGCAGGGAAGATGGGTAGGGAAGTGAATCTAGCCTGTATGGTTCAGGCTCAGCATATGTGATAAAGGAGGACAGAGAGGTGGGGGACTTTACAAATTTTGTGTAGATTGAAGGGTTCTCCATTCTCTGTTTCCATTGTTCTAAGTGTCTGCTTTTATACCAATCATATCCATTTTTGATTACAGTGCCTTAATGAATTCTATGGTGTAATTCTTTCATTTTTTCCAAACAGTTTGGACTATTTGGTATTTCATTCTGACTCCATGGCAACTATAGTGCTTTTTTGATAATTTTCTGAGCATCATTAGTATTTCAATAGCGATTACCTTGAATTGTAGAGGGCCTTGTGTAGTATAGGCATTTTCTCAATGCTGACTCTTCCCATCGATAAAGAATAAACACCGTTCATTTCGTTTGTCAACTTTAATTGATTCAGTGTGTAACTGGTTTCATTTACAGGGCTTTTTCATTTCATCGGTTAAATTTATTCCTATGCACTTTATTTTTCTGTAGCTGCTGTTAATAAGGTTACTTTCATGTTTGTATATGTCTCTCTTCACCAATGTGGCACTCTTATGGAGACTAAGAATATTTTCTGTCATTCTCTCTATTTTCCTACTGCCAAGAAGGTCATAGAGAGTAAATATTTGTTGAATAAGCTTGTATTTTATCTTAACCATTGTGTATTTTGTTATCTTTTCTTGTATACTGTATAAAAACAATATACTTCATTATGTCATTTTTATACCTGCATGTTATGTAATTAGATTTTAGCCCTTTTCTATTTCCTTTCATTTTCTTCCCTACTTCTGGACCACTCTCTTTTCCTAAATATTTTACTCTCTACTTCTATACTTCCATGTCTTATGTATTTTGAAAATAACTATAGTCTTTATATAAGGGAAATTATGCATATTTGTCTTTCTGGGTCTTGTCTATTTTTCTTAACATGATGATTATCATGTTAATACATTTTCCTCTAAATTACATGATTTCATATTCCTTTGTGGCATAACAATACTCTATGATATGTATATATCATATTTTCTTTATTCATTTTTTTCTAGTGATATATAGCTAGGCTGATTCTATAATTATGTTTTCAGTCCCAATACTTGATAGAACTTGGGGGACAAAATAAAAATAGGTGAGATGCACATAATTATTCATTTAAGGGTGAAGGTCCTTAATAGTATATATTTATACATACTTTTAAATGCATATTTCAGCTTTTATTTAAAATAGTTACTGGCTCTACTTAAAGCATTTATTTGAGGAAGTGAATAAGAAGCAGACCAAGATGAGTTAAAAGGTTAGTCCACTAACCATGGCAAGAAAAGTTTGTGACCTCTTAGAGAAGGTAGGAAAAATTGGCCTTCAGATAAGCTCCGTTTTTCAGTGTATGGTGGTAAAGGCCAAAACTCATAGCCGATCAAAGTACTGAGGATACATGATTGTTGAATGCTTAACCTTAATTGAGATGTATAGATCACTCCATCCAAGGCTTAGGGGACACCACAGAACAATGTAAGTAGCAATGTAAGGTCTAGGTGATGGAGATGAATGCCATTAAAAGCTATGTCCTAAATAGCCTAGTTAGGACACCAGTGGAAGGGGAAGCCCTTGGTCCTGCCAAGGCTGGACCCACAGTGAACGGGATTCTTGGGGGGAGGGCGGTAATGGGGGGAGGATTGGGAGGGGAACACGCATATAGAATGGGAGAGGAGGGGTTAGGGGGATGTTGGCATGGAAACTGGGAAAGGGAATAACATTTCAATTGTAAATAAGAAATACCCAATTTAATAAAGATTAAAAAAAAAGCTTTATCCTAGGCATGGAATGACCACTATGAAGTGGAAACTTCTAGTTTCTTTGGGAAGTTAGTTTTGTCAAATGCTGTTTTGCTGGGGCCCACAGGTGAAAGGATGTTTTGTTAAAGCAAACATGTAAAAGACTCTTTTCCTTAAGCAGAAACAGGTGAAAGGATGTTTTAATATAGCAAACACATGAAAGTATGCTTGAAAAAAGAGCATATTTATGATGCCATAAGCAGTGGGAGATGAGCACTGAGCACTGGTTCGGTTTTCTCCGCCTTAGTATTCTTAGTTAAGGACATGCATGTATTGGTTTGCATTAGGTAGCATTGTTGTGCTCAACATGTGGTAATGCTGTCATTGAGAGAAACTCACCAAAGACCTGCTTGTAAGGCTCCTGTGGCAGCTTGCTGCTTCCTTGGCCTCACCTTAGGCTGGTTGGCCAGCCTGGTGGTTTCTTCAGGATTAAACTACAGATGGACTGTAGTTGCTGGTTTGTGTCTGCCTGTCTAGAGAACTGGTCTGCAGCTGATAAATCTTATTTGGTTTTGGCTGAACTGCTGCCAACGAAGATCAAACTCACTCCCCAAAGAACTCTTGCTGAACTGGTCCACTTCCCCTGTATCCTAACTTTTCTCTTCCACTACCTCTGCTGGGTGTTGGGCTAGAGGAGAGATTGAACCCTTATTAAATGTAGGTTGTAAGGAATTTATGTCCATACTCCTGCACTCACAATTTTGTAGAAGAGACCTGCGCAGAGCTGGTCAGATCAACATTCCGTTATGGATAGAGGAGGGATTCATGAGTTCCTACTACTTTTTGAAGAGCTATAACAAGTTAATGGTTGCTAGAGTGGGTATTCACATTTGTTCCGTGGTGGTGTTCTCAGTAATTTCCCCTTGCCCAGATACCTCCTACTCATGGGAGCAATCTTCACTAAATGCAAGAGTTCACATACAAATATCTGAAAGGAGCAATGGGAAAAATCAGGGAGTATTTAAATGAAGAGGAGGGAGAGGAAAATAAAGAGGGAGAGGAAGGAAGAAGATATAAATAGCATTAAAGATGTTTGAAAAGGCTATAGAGAACCATATTATTTTATGTAAACTTTAAAAGAGACATAGGTACACCACAGAGGCTGACCCCAAGCTGCAGCTTACCTAACAAAATCCTCAGTGTCTACCTAAATGTGCCAATAATAAAGTGTAATCATTGTATAAATGTACATGTTTAGTTTACATGAAAATTTACCTCCAGGGCTGACAGTGATCCCTCCAAGAATGAAAGACCATCTAACACACCCCTCAACACCAGGCGTGAGAAGCTCTCTTTTGAGCTGTTCATTGGGGTTTTCCATAAGAGTCTTAAAACACGACAAGTTTTTTTTTCTATTGCCCTTGGTTATACCCCCAATGATCCCCAGGTGCTGAAGGCATCTTGCACTTCAGACACAGGGCTCAGAAGTATCTGAGCTGGAACTGCCCTGCAAGCCGCCTCCCTAAGAACTAGCTCACATGGTAATAGAAGGAACCAGGCAGGGTGCTAAGGGTGCTGGTGCAGCAATGACTTGTATTCCTTTGAGCTAATGAATATCTCTCTAACTGGACCCACCAAGCAAGTAAGCAGTCATGCTTGGTAGTGGAAATTTAGCCAATTACTCAGTATAGACATAATATTTTATATGCTGTGTAAAGTTTACCCTTGGGCTATTCAAATGCTGATTTCTCTGCCCTCATGTCTTGTTTCAATTTGAACATAGCACTGTAATGCTTATACCAAGAATCTCCTGTCCAAGTTTGTGTAAACATCTCTTACCATTTATTCTCTTCCTTTTCAATAGATGCTGATCACCCAATGGCTGAGTAGAATAGAGAATGGAGTGTGATGTCTGCCAGCCAGAGGGAAGAGAGGGAGAGAGGGAGATTCAGATAAGCAGGCAGGCTGAAGAAATTGGAGCCATGAGGAAGGGGTTTGAAGAGCCAGATCAATAATAATATGCAAGTATCGTGGGAAGGATCTGGGAGGTAGCCAAACTATCATAGGAGGTAAAGGTAGATCATTTAACTGCTTAGCTATTAAAATGCAGTTTTGAATAAATCATATTTTTTCTGTATGGTTATTTGGGAAAAGTATAATGTAAAGAAATGTAGCTGTCTGGTTAATTCAGTGTTTATATTTATATTAAGGGTAACTCATTTACAACTCAGTGCTAGTGAAGTCATCAATTTGGGGAGAATGTACAACTGCCACTTTACACTCTGATCCTAACTATATTTTAAATATTAGTCCTTATGTCCATAAATAAATGAGCTCCTCCCCTATGTTAGCATGTCTATTGATGTTATCCTTGTTCAGGTCATGTTTTGTCAGGCATGTTTTTGAGAATTCATGCATGTAGCTTCCTGTCATTTCTAGGAGTAAACTCTGCTCTTCTAGTGCTTATGATTTTTTCCATCCTTTCTTCTGCAATAATCCCGTCTTAGGTGCAACAGTTGTGTTATAAATGTGTCATTTGGGGTTGGGGATTTAGCTCAGTGGTAGAGCGTTTGCCTAGCAAGCGCAAGGCCCTGGGTTCGGTCCCCAGCTCCGGAAAAAAAATAAATGTGTTATTTGGAACTGAGATAAAAAACTCTGCACTTTGATCAGTTGTGATTTTCTGCAAAGTTTACTCTCTGCGGCAAAGAAGTGTCTTTGATGAAGGTAAGGACTATACATCTTAAGGATGTGTTCTTATACTCTCACCAAGGAAATGTCTCTGGGCAGCAGTTAGAGACACCTGCAGAGAACCACAACCCAAGTACAGAGTTGTGGAGACTAGTCCCGCGGAAACATCTATAATGCAACTCTCATACCTAAGGCTGAGTGATGATTGTGGATTATGGAAGAGGTGGATAGGAAGATTGTAAGAGACAGAGGATCAGGAATTTTGCTGTGAGATTGTGTGTCCTAGTCATGTCAGAACCTACACTCATGCAGTCTTATAAACTTCATGGGTAATAGCTTACCCATGAATTGAACAAGGTTAACAATACTGTGTGTGTGTGTGTGTGTGTGTGTGTGTGTGTGTGTGTGTGTGTGTGTGTAAAAACAATTATAAATAAGAGTCCAATGGGGAAAAGTGGCCATGAATTTGAAAGCTTGTTTGGAGGTTCTAGCAGGGAAGTCCAGCTACTCATATACTTTGACCAAAGACTGGTCTATTCTGGAAGGTAGTCCTCCTTGACCCAGCACACAGTTTCAGGAGGAACATACCTGGAATGATGAGGGAGGAAGAGGACACCTCCCTACCAGCCACATCAGCTGAATTCACCCTGGTGATCAATTAGGTAACAGATGTTGTGCCAGATTGACCTCACATCCAAGGGCACGAATTTGAAAGGGATCAAGGACGTGTATAGGGTTGTTGGGGATAGTGCGGAGAGTTTGACTGTGCTTACTCCACACTGCCACTGGGGTGGGTGCTGGGCCCTGTTCCAGGGGTGGGAAGGGTTTGGCTGTCCCTGGGCCTGTGACAAGGCAGGAGGCATGTGGTCCTCAGACTCTTGGACATCCAGGTACTGCTGGGAGTTGCAAAAGAACAGAGAATGGAGTCACAGGCCCATGATCTTGGAGCAGCATTTAGCCCGGGGTGAAAGAGAGGGGAAAGGGAGCTCCAGCTTGTCTTACCAGGTGGTTGTATTTGGTTTGAAGCAGGCTTGGTGGTGGTTTTGCCTGGGAGGGCAAAGAGGCCTTCTATGGCAGATTATGTTGTGGCTCTGTAGGCAAAGGCCTTCTTCATGGCTCCCCATGATGGATGTTAGTGTAAAAAAGACAGTTCCTTGTTCTAAACATTTTATTGTTATGACAGAAAATAAATGTGTAAAACCATACCCCACTTCTCAGGGTAGGCCTCAAGTTAAATCCCTATTGCAGAGAGGAGTGTCTGGGAAGGGAAGCTTATTCACTAATTCCTCCAGGCCTCTAAGTACCATTAGCATGAAGAACTCTGTTTCACGCATATGAGATCATTGCTCTTAGAGCTTGAAAGTAAGACACTATTTCTGAAGAAACCATATGCTTTGTACCCACGAATTGGAGAAAACAAGCTGGAACTAATCAAGAAGCTCCTTTCCTGAACTCTAGATCTAATTGTATCAGAAGAAGGTATGTAATCTGACAAGGGCCAAAAGATAACAATAGTTCCACCCTGCTCTAAAGCCTATGAATACCAATACTGTCAGGCCCAGCAAGACATACCCAGTATTGCAATGGTGACTTGAGGACTAACACAAGCTGACATAAATCCTGAGCAATAGGAGGAAATCACATCTGCTCTGCAAACATAGCCAACAACCCAGAGCTGGAGACTCACAAATCCTAGATGAGAATCTGGTACCATGACTTTTGTAAACAAGCATATTTCTAGTCATGTGTTAAATATGTATCTTTGTACTTGCTCAAAGACAGAAAGCCTCAACTAATCAAATGACAGAGAATGCCTTTGAGGTTCCATAGAATCCAGTCACTTCATAAATGAATGAATCATCTTTTCTTTTCTGTGTACCAAATGGTAAATTCTTTTTTTAAGTGGATATTCTATGCATTTACATTTCTAATATTATCCCATTTCCTAGTTTCCCCACCGCCAGATCCCCTATCCCATCCTCTTCCCCCTGCTTCTATGAGGGTGCTCCCCTCCCACCCACCAACTCCTACCTCATCTAATTGTGGTTTTCTTGTATACAAACTCAGACTGTTTATGTAGCAATTACAGTCTTGCTAATCTTTCTTCCACAGAAGTGTAGAAGGTCTGCATTTATGTTTATTTGGAGTTTTAAGAGTACTTATAAATAAATAATTTTAAAATAGGTTTGTGATAGAAAACTACAATGTGTTCCATTGATCGAGACCCTATTATGTACCATTGCCTTTACCTAACTTTTTAAAATTTAACCACAACAATCTTATAAGGTATTACTATGTCAGTGTTATAGAGAATAGATGAGAGTCAAAGATATTAAGCTAGCTAAAGTCATAATGGCAGTTAGCAGTAAATCCAAGAGCCAATTTTGATTTCCTACAAAGCCTATGAATTTTCTAGTTTACAATGCAGACTTTTGTATATTTGATCTTGCTCTGAAGCATCAGTAAATTAGTAATTATTTCTTCTAAAAGGAAATTTGCCCAATGTTGTGATTTCTTTCTTTCCCCTCTCCCTTCCCCCATTCTCTCTCTGTGGATAGATGCTTTGTGTGTGTGTTTCTGTCTGTCTGTGTGTGTGTGTGTGTGTGTGTGTGTGTGTGTGTGTGTGTGTGTGTGTGAGAGAGAGAGAGAGAGAGAGAGAGAGAGAGAGAGAGAGAGAGAGAGATACGTGTTTTTGTGTGTGGTAAGACATGTGCCAATGAACACATGGAGTTTAGAGAATAACCTTCAAGAATATGTTATATGTTTCCACTCTGGTTTCCTGGGATTGAATTCAAGTCACTAAGCCCTCCCAGAAAGCTCTTTTACCTTCAAAGCCCTCGTTGCAACACCAGTCTCTTGTTTAGTAGATGGAAAATTAGTAGATCAGAAAACAGGTTTTATTAGCCAAAGGTAAGATAGCTGTTTAGGATCATAGTTGAAGCTAAACTATTTGCTACTCTATCCATTGCTCTTTCTAATTAGGGATCTTAAAGGGAGGGGCTTATACTAATCAGTTCAAATATGAAGCACATATATCCCAGGGGCTTAGGACAATAAATACCTAGCAGTATGGGAACTGACTTGGGGACCAAAGTTTGTGGGAGGATATTTGCACAAGCAGAAGATACGATAAAGCAAAGAGATCCTATTTATGTGATATCCTTCGATTAAGCTAAGATTCTTTTTGGGAAAAGTGACCGTTTAGTATATGAAGTACATTTTCTTTCCACATTTGCCTCATGATTGGCTATTTACGTGGAGAGAAGTTCAATAGGCTAGTGCCTCATTCATTCCAGAAGAAGCAGTTCAAGGAGATAAATGAAATGCTAACAGTCTCTTTGACAAACTAAAGAAGAAATTATACGTGAGTAGAGTGGCCTCATGCCTTTTGTTGTAATCACAGTGTAGAATGGAGCAAAACTTGGGTGGGTCCTTTCATGGTGAGCTATTGATATAAGCCATACAATAAAAATGGATCTATTTTGACATATTTGCCTAGGGCCTATACCTTGAAAGACTTCAGGCAGACAGTTTTTCTTTGAGTAACTCTAAATTGCTTTTCACATTTCTATTTTATGTCTGCAGAGAGAACACACAATAAATTTGGGTAAGAATGTAGCAGGCAGAAATCAGAGTTGATGAATTCCAAGCTTACATAAACTAAGGTCCGCAATCCTGTGTTCTTTTCTTTCTTCCTGCCACTAGACCTAGTAAAACAAGACAGATGTTCTGAGTCCTTCTAACTCCTGTCCTATTACTCAGGGATTTTGAAGACTAGGCATTGTGATTGCTTTGGTGAAATAGAAGAGGATTTAGTGGGTTAGGATGTGAGATGGGGGAGAAGCAGAAGGGAGGAAGGCAGCATATCAAATAGATGACTTGTGTTCATAGGAGATATGAGAAGAGGCGATGCACAGATTCCAGCCTTCTGCAGGAACCAACAAGCAGCTACCACATCTTTTCATTTCTGGTAGATGCCAGAGGAACTAACTGTCCACAGCCATCCTGACCCTGGGAGTTTAATCCTCAACAAGGACCAGAGCAAATACTTGTAGGTTTGACTTAACACTCACCTTTATATAGTGTTGACTTTTTAAAATTGCAGAACTTTACTGAGTCATACATTGCAGATATCCAGCATTTGGAGTTCCAGCCTGACCTTTTCATGGTACAGTCATGCTTTTATGTGGCCTGAGGTTATATCACAAATATATTTCTTTTCATCATTTCTAGTGATTACATGGCCATCTAACCTGCTAATATCAAATAATATGTTTAGCCATTCCACAGTCTCTGGGCAATTACAATTTTTCACACAGTGCCCTTTTCTCTTTCAACTGTTCACATTCTTTATCAAACTCTTCTCACTTTTCAGGGTCTGCGTTCTGTCCTGCCTCCTGTTTGAAAGCTTCTTTCTCCCTCCCTTCATCCTGCTCCAATCCCAGGAATGAAATCAGCCCCTTTTCTTTTCTTTCTTCTTCGGTGACTTTTTGTCTTTTTATTCCCTTGGAAGTTTTTACATTTGCAATTGGCTTCCATAATATATTACAGGTACTTTCAAGGCAACAACTAGGATTCACACATAAATGAATCACCTAAGAATAAACTGTTATGACTTATGAATACAGCAGATGTATACTGAGAAAAATAATGTAATGAACATTTTGAGTAATTAACATTTATTTTGGATCATACCTATGTGTGTATATTTTTCTGAATGGACGGAGTTATTTAGGAAAGAAAATCTGACTTTTATGGTATATATACACATTATGCTAGGAGAAACTTTGTGTTTCACTGTATAATATTCTGAGGTCCTATACCCTGTCATAGGATTAACTAGCATGTTTCTTACTGTATATACAGCCTATTGTTTTTAACTAAGAGAATGGATCAATAAGCTATTTATACTGCTGTCCCAGGTTTTATCACTTTTGGTATGTTTTAAGCAGTGTGTTTTTATAATTCTGCTTACAATGTCTTATTCATTTTAGTGATTGCCTCAGTTTAAAGATTTTTCATCAGTTGTTTTAACACATAATCCTCCTTCTGAGCCCATTACTCTGACTTGATTCCTCATCTTTTCAGCAACATCACTAAAGAAACAGTACTGTTCTGCTTTTGTTTTTGTGTTCTAATTTCACAGGAGAGATTTGGTCGTTTAACTTTTGATCTGTCTAAAACTTACTGAAGTGTATGAGGCAAATTTCACACCCTTTTTCACTTCTCATCTTACTACTACTAGTGTTTTACATTTATTGAAGTGTTTCAATTACAAGTGTTTATGTTCTCTCTCTCTCTCTCTCTCTCTCTCTGTGTGTGTGTGTGTGTGTGTGTGTGTGTGTGTGTGTGTGTGTTTGTGGGCTCTAACATCTCTAACGGTGTTGTGAGGCTTTTTGTTGTAAGAATTCAAATTTGATTCTTTATCTTCTAAAATATGCTATTTCTTTGATCAGTCTTTGCTTTTGAGCCTGATGCTAAACAGTCTTTATATGAATGTCTTTGTAATAAAGTTCAAACTCTGAGACATTTTAACCTCTGTCACTTAAAATAATCTCCGGATAATTTTGTTTTCTTCTTATAGAAAAGTGGCATAAGTTTATATATATGCATATATGTATATATATATATATATATGTGTGTGTGTGTGTGTGTGTGTGTGTGTGTGTGTGTGTATGTGTGTTTTGAACTTGCAAATTCACATCAAATCTGTATGTTTGTTTAAGTAATATTACTAGTCAGGTATATTGTGCCTTTCTATTTATTCAAGTCTTTATGTCTACCATTATAATTTAATCATTCACGAGCACATATTTGTTCTGTCATTATTACAGTTTTTTCAAAGTACTGCTAAGCTGAAGACAACACCTCATGCATAGCGTTTTCTGACATGGGTCACTAGAAGAATTTATAAACAGCAAGGGCGACTGATCTATAATATATTTTTTTCTTTTCAGTTTTTATCATAACATTTTGGTAAAAGTCTCTATTAAGATATAATTCACATAACATGAAAGCCATACATCTAAATTATATAATAGTTTTAATATATTCCTAGATGCTCAGCTATTACTCTGACCATTTATAGAACATTTTCACCATCTAAAAAAGAAGTTCAATACCCTCCATTTTAGCAACTTTAGGACCCTAGCAAGAACCTGTATACTTTCGGAAGCTCACCCTTTACATATATGCAATTCACTTTTATTGACCATCTAAATATCTGCTAATATTTATATTTATACTGTATATGTTTATTTATATATTTACTATTTGTTTATACTTTTTATTTTTATTCAAACTGTATAGCTATATGCACGAGCATTGTATCAACATCACCCCAGTCCTCAGTTCTTCCTTCTCCCTTCCATCTCCTATCATGCCTTTCCAATTCCCTCCAAAATCCATGACTAATTCTTCTTTAATTCTTGTTGTTATACAGACAGAAGACTCCCTCTCACTCTGCCTCTCTGTCTCTCTCTTTCTCTGTCTCTGTCTCTGTCTCTCTCTCTCTCACATACACACACTCATACACATACGCCTACACATACATACACACACAAGCACACACCTAAAAGCAACAATAACAAAACCTCTGATGATCCTAATGAGTTATTTATTATAGCTTATATGTACAACTTATCTGTGAACTTGTTTCTGGAAGAAAACTGACTGACTATACCTTTCTGCAGAGATTGACCCCACTGCCTTTCTTTACTCTGCCATTGGACCTTTTGGAATTTCCTCTGTCTGCATTGACATATCAATTGGTATTGTCATTATGCATGTCTTGTTCAGACAACTTCATCATTGTGATTTCATGTATGCAGTTTCCATGCCACGTGTAGAGACACTACTTACCAGCAGGTATTATGGGATTCTGGCTCTTATAAGCTTGGTCACAAGCCTTAGGTGTAGAGGTTATATTGAAGATGTATTTGTTAGGGTTGGGCACCCCACAACACTTCTATGCATTTTGCATTTTGACCAATTATCATTCTCAGTTATCATCTCCATCAAGATATTCATTAAAGCTAAGTAGTCTTATTTGCAACTTTGGATTAGTTAATAGGTTTCAGAGAGGTTGACCAATTTGTTCAGTGATGTTGTTAGGGCGTGACTAGATCTTCGGGAAAGCATTTTGTATTTTAAGGTCAGGAGGAAAATTTGAAAACACCCCTCTCCTGCTCTTGTCTCCGTGGTCTTCAGTGACTTACAAGAAGTGCAAATACCAATAGAACATTTCTGGTACTGAGGGAGGAAAGGGCACTGAAGGGCAGAAAGGTTTGTGGAGCACAGATGCACATCACCGTCGAAATTTGCTCTTGTTCCTTCCCTTCATCAGATATTGAGAATGGCTGGTGACCTTTGAACAGTGTGACTCACAGAGCCATGGGAAATTAGAGAGCAAAGCTGCAAAGAGCTGCAGAGACCACCAAGTTTAGCTGTTCTGTTTTACTGATGCAAGAACTAGGACCCTCAACAAGCAAGCAATTTGTTTCCAATCATACAGCTGGAATACAGGGACAGAGATTTACCTTCCAGTCATTGCTAGAGGAATGAATGCACCAAAGGAGAAGGTCCCTATAGAATAATTACCCCCAAACAATTTAAGAATAAATCAGAGTGGTATTATGTAAAGAGTCACTGAATCAGGCCAGAATATCTGGGTGGTTTCACCACCAGCAGTGGCACTCATTCACTGAGTCCTTAACTACACCAGTTGTCCTTTCTAGATGCTTGTTTCTTACTTTAACTAAAAATTAGCACTTCCGAAGAGATGACTTTTAGAAGCCTGACACTTTGTAAACACTCAAAACATTTTAGTGAAGTCTTCTTTAAATTCCAAATGCTTAGTTATTCTGAGAAGAGTCACTGTGAACTGCCTAACGGAAGAGCTGAAAAAAGGTAATGAACTTTTTGAAGACTAGGTACTGTAAATGTAAATGCCTGTACGAACAAGCACAGGAATGCATTAAAAATACCTGTAAAAGGTCACTTCTTCAACAAATAGGAGCGCTGGAGCATTTTCAACAAGTAAATATCCAAGACACATCATCCAGGGTGATAATAAAGCTGTTTGCTTGTCATCGTGACAGTAGTTAATGCAGTAGCATGTGGGGATGGCAGTATCAAATCATTCTTGTACAAAAGCCTTACTTTTTATGTTTATTTCCTTTGGGAGGAGAACGCAATTCAACCTTATTTTAAATACAAAAAAAAGAGAGAGAGATTTCGCTCTGTTTTTAAGACTAGCAGTCACTTAATCATTCAAGTATTCTTATTGAGTACTTATGATGCATGCAGATGCCAAGGAAAAGAGTTACCCTAAAATGGAAAAAATTTTAACTGACACAAGAGTGTGAAAGTAACACTGAAAGGAACCTGACTTTCTTAAGCTCCCAGGTATTTGAGCAGCCTAGAGCTGTTGGTTTAAGGCTTCCCAGGTGGAAACGCTCACAGTGGAGTGCCATAGCAGCAGAAGATGTGTGTGTGGGTGAGTGGGAGGGCAGAGAGTGCAGCTCTGTAAGCGGGAGCTGGAGCAGGCAGCAGAAAATGAGCATATTGACATGTTCCTCCTCCCTCTCCCACCTTCCAAGATAGAATAATAGTAGGGATCTGTTCCATGTGTATTGTATCACGCTGCAGAGTTTACAGAGCGCTTCTACATTCATTATCTTTGATCTTCCTGCCAACCCTAAAAGCGGCATAAGGGTTGTTGTTTTTTCCAGTTTCAGTGATGACAAAACATGGGACTCAAAGTTGTTATGGGTTTGTTTGTTGTTTTTTGTCATCTACTGACAATATGAATTTGTTCCAGGATTTTAGCAGCAATAACTACTGACACCTGTACTGACAGAAGTTGAGTGTGTGTGTGTGTGTGTGTGTGTGTGTGTGTGTGTGTGTGTGTGTGTGTGTTGGGAGGCTACCCTGTAAATGGGGGAGCTTGTAGAGTCTGGAGATTTATATTTTAGCTAGTCAACAAAGCCTCTCTTCTGACTATCTGCAGTGATGTTAATAACATACATGATGCCACTGCCTATATGTCATTAGTTTAAAAAAATAAACAAATGTTATTGACTTTTAACAATGGTCCCACGGCAGAGATTCTATTATCCTTCTTTTGCAGAGTGAACTGAAAGTGACATAGGCTGAGTGCCTGGTCACAGAGCTGCTGTTCTCCTCAGAAGATTCTGATAGGTGTGCATGGCTGCAGGAACAGAAAAGCTAACTATTATCACAAGTGATAAACTCATGCCTTCTGATGGATTGCAACCACAAAAAGCATTTTCTTTTTAATTTCGGGTTCAAATCTAGGGCTACAGATGCTTTTTACTAAGCTATAGTGAACTAACTAACTCTAGACTCCAATTGTACAGTGGCTGTCCAACAATCCAGTTTGAGTGGGAGTTTGTTTAAATTCTATATACGGAGATGGACCTGCATAGGTACACACATTCTGTTGTCTGATCTTTACCTATGGTAAGGGCCTGGTATTTGTGTGAGGTAGCCTAGCAACAGAGATAGCCTATGAGCACAAGAATGGGGTCCAGAACCCGTGCACTCCTGATACCATCTGACCGCAACCACTTTGCTATTTGTCTAGACACACTTGTTCACTAAGTGCACTAGGGAGTCATTTAATTTTGTACCTGTATTCCCTTTTGTTTAGGAGTCGCCAAAGGCTCAAACAGCTGGACCACTGGAAGCTACACAAACCACGGGAGGTTTTCCCTTCTTTGATTGATGTTTCACAGGATATAAGTGGTTCAGATCATAGCTCCACATCTTGTGGTGATTTGGGGATCTTTTAATCCCTGTAATGGTATTTCAGTGAGAACATTACCATGGCTTTCGAAAATGCTTTGCTGACCAATGTAAATAGTGAATAATGTTAACTCCTATTCTGTCATAAAGTTCCAGATTCTGAAGGCATGGAGAGTAGGCCGTGATTGAATTAGTTGACCCATTTGTCGTTTTGTAGCCTCATGCCTCATTTCCATCCCATAGGCGTAGGAGGGAGGACGAGATGAAGTTCAACTGCACTATTTCATTTTGTCATTGTTTTGTTGTTTATTTGTTTGTTGTTGTTATTATAAGCACATATAATATATCCCCACTTATTCCTTTGACAACTAATGTCAGGTCTCATTGGCTTCCTAGGCCTTTGCTCTTTTGTCACCCCTAATTTCCTCTTAGCTCCTGGGTTTTGTTAGCCTCTGTCTTGCTTTTCTGTATTTCTTTAGCGTCTCCATATTACACATTTTATTTGGAAATGGCACTCAGGTAGGGAAAGGGACTTGACATGTGACTACAGATAAGGGGAAGGGTTAGCTAGTGCCCTGATTTATGTATTTGGAGGACTACTTTACACATACCAACTAGTTTTCTTTTATTTTCTCACAGCCTAAAGAGCTTTTAACAAGTCAGGAGTGATTGTCAGCCTTGTCAATGGAGAATTCATCTGCAGGCACTAAATTCATCCTTCTTGGTATGACAGATAACCATCAGCTTGCAGTCCTACTTTTTGGACTCTTTTTTATTATTTATTTCATCACTGTGCTGGGGAACCTAGGGCTTGTGGTCCTAATTCAAGTCAGCCACCGCCTCCACACGCCTATGTATTTTTTTCTCTCAAATCTGTCCTTCCTTGATGTCTGTTTCTCTTCCATCACAACCCCAAAGACTTTAGTCAACTTATTATCTCAGCTACAGGAAGTTTCTTTCTTTGCTTGTATGGCTCAAATGGGCTTGTTCATCATCTTCGCTTCTGCTGAATGTAACATTTTGGCGTCCATGGCCTATGACCGTTACACTGCCGTCTGTCGGCCATTGCTTTACCACATTACAATGTCAAAAGTTCGTTGTATCCTCTTGGTAGCAGGATGTTACCTTGGTGGGTTATTTAACATGGTTGCTGTAACAACTTCCATCACACAACTGTCCTTCTGCCAGCCACATGTCATTTCACACTTCTTCTGTGATATCCCCCCACTGCTGGCATTGGCTTGTTCTGATGCCTGGATAACCCAATTCTTGGTAGTTGGCTGTGGGGGATTCACCCTTGTCACCTCTGTTGTGGTAATTCTTGTCTCCTATATGTCTATATTTATGACTATCATGGGCATTCCATCAGTTTCTGGCAAACAGAAAGCCTTTTCCACCTGTACTTCCCACTTGACTGCAGTTGCTCTGTACTACGGGACAACAATGTACACATACCTGCAGCCCTCTCGGCATGGATCTCAAGCAGGAAATCAGATGATCTCAGTGTTTTATACTGTGGTGATCCCTATGCTAAATCCTCTCATCTACAGTTTGAGAAATCAGGAAGTGAAAGCTGCTGTACAGAAAATACTGAGGCACAGTCAATAATCTCTTGTGTGCCTCAAGAGATAATAGATTTTATGAAGATTTACATTTTGTTCAGTGTTTTCCTGTGTTACACATGAAAGCTTGTTAAGAACAATTTCATTTCTCTGGTTAAGTGTTTAGGACTGTTTGTGTAGTTAAGTCAAAATATAGTAAGGGAAGATTGTATGTGCAATATATTCTATATTTTCTGAGAGAGTGATTTGATGAGAAATATTTAAGAAGAAAAGATCTAAGTTTAGGACTATAAATATGACATTTTGACATATTTACATGTGAGCTTATATAATACTAGTTAGAAGTTAAAATGATTCTCATTTTACAGGTAGGTTAGAAAGCGTTTAGTCTCACCATGTTTTTACAGGATAAAGCATAATTGACAGCTGGACTGCAAATAACACTATTCATTCACTTTCTTCTATTGAGGATTTATGTGGTGCTCCATAAGTTGAGTTAGATTCAGTCTACATCTGTGCTGAGATTCAGAAGGTTCCTCAATGTTTATTATTGAGATTTGCAGGGGTAAATCTTAAAAACTACAAGTTAGAGGGGACTCACTAATTAGAATTTTCAGATCCTTTACAGAAACCAGTGATCATTGCTTATTGAGATATCCAGTTCTGAATTGTGCCCGCGATTGCTGCATGCAAAGTTTGATTGGAACTAGACCAGGCTCATTGTTATTACTGAATATTCCTGCAAAAACAACAAAAAACACAAATGGAACGATAACCCCAATTAACTCATTAGTCACAGTTACTCATCAGAACTTACAATTATGGGACAAAACATGATGATTGTTCTAGTCTCTGAGTACTGTGAGCAATGATACAGCTCAGTGACAGAGAACTAGCTGGGATCGCATAATCTTCACACCATTGTACCATAAGAAAAAAAGTATAAAGAACATAAAACATTATTTTTTATTTTATAAATGAAAATATAATTTAGGGAATTGAACAAACTGTAACAAATAGCTGGGGAGAAATAATGTCATTTGGTGTAATGTAACCAATTTAAGCTTATTTCTGACTAGCTTACAAGTAAATGAGACACAGACTATCATTATTTTATTTGGCTTTGACAATTACTGGGGGGTGACCCCTATTCTACTCTTCTAACTTATGACCTGGCTACCTCCCCAGTGGTGTACTCCAGATACTTGCTGTTTCCCTTCGTCATGGTCTATCTTCCCTTTAGTGGTTTCCTCTCTCTCCTTCTCCTCCTTTCTCCCTGTTCTCTCCTCCTCCAACAAGACCACTCCAAACCTACCTACCCCAATCCCTCCAGTAATTTGCTGTAGTCAATTTTATTTAACCAATAGTTTTAAATCAAGGAACAAGGTTTGCACAACCGAAGCTTGTAAACACGAGAAGTCACTTGACTTTTGTGTATAGAATTTAGTATTACAACACATTCAAGAAAAGGCAGAAAATAATGTTTATCTGGAGCCAGAGATCATGGCACATACCTCAAGCATACATCATACATCAAGCAGTTGGGAGTCAGAGGCACCAGCATGCTAAGTTCAATGCTAGCCTGGGCTGCATGATGTGAAAACATCTCAAAAATCAAGGAAAAAATAAATATATCAAATCCCTAACCTTATCAACAAGCAGGAAAATGTCTAATCATATACCTAGCATAGGTCCTTGTTACTTAAGATAGGCTAAAAGAAATAAACAGATCTAAAATTCATTTACAACTAACCTTATTATGAAGCCCACACTCTCTACTATATATTGTCGTATTCTGTTGTTCAGTAAAGGCAAAGTTAAATTCTTGTCTCCTGGAATACCACAACAACAAATTCTTTGGGGTTTGTGGATGTTTTCCATTGCCCCAAAGTATGAAATCTGAACCTCTTTTCCTTCAATCACCCTTAACCTTTCTCTCTCCACCATAACCATATCAATCTGATATCCTCTCTAGATTTCTGTTCTTGTCAAGCTTCTGATACAAGTATGTATATACATTGTATCCTGTAATAAAAGACCATCTTAATGTACTGTTTCCCAAATTGGAATCCAGAGATAACCAGGACCACTAAAAGAACAAAGAATAGTACATTTCAGTATTTTCAGCACTGAGACATCTTCAAGATTGAAAGCATAACAGCGAGATAGGCGATATGATGTACTCATTACCTGGCTCTCACCATCTTTCTCTAAGACATATCTCCAGAAACTCAATGACAGAAAACACTGGATTAATAAAAGCTGTTCTTTTCAGAATATCCTCAAGGGGAAAAGGATATTTTAGAAATCATTCAGCTAGTCAGTAGCAGAGGTAGAATTAGAATTCTGGCTTATTGATTCATAACCCAAAACCTATATACCACTATATTTTAATGTGCTGTGATACTTATTACAGCTGGGAGGACATGAGAAAATGGACCTCAGAGAATTGTGCCACAAACACTAAATTATCACCTCTTCTTTTTAGCATGTAGGAAGACCAACCCCGAAATATATACCTTAAGTTATCTCATAGAAGTTACAGGTAGCCATGACCTCATCGCCTTTCATCATTTCTCCACAGGAAGTTATAGGCCTCAGGGTATATCAAAGTGCTTTTGTAATGGATATGCCTCATATATAGGACTAGCAACATAATTTTCAGGTCCAGAACAATATGTATCTATAAAGATAAAGCCCCTCTGAGGGAAAAAAGAAACATTTTTACTAAAGCTCCTCAAACATAGATGTTTTTCTAGTCTTTTCTTCAACCTGTCATGCTGCTTTAAATTGGCTATTTAGTGTTACAACGTCTCATAGGTGCAGGAATGCTTAAGGGGCAAGTGCAGACACGCATTGGTATCCAGTAACCTTTTACTAAGACTCATATTTACAGGGTCTCTACTTAATAGCAGGTTTCTCTTGCCAGCAGCTGCTGGAGAAGAGGACGAACTTAACTTGAGCATATTACCTTTCAGTGAATAGGATGTCCCCACCCACCAAAGGTATTTGGGATTTTACAATTAGGTATCTCTATTAAGATCATTAGTGATTCTAACTCGGTCACCTACAAAAGGTGATATTATGTCTGTGACAGTTTGTGGCTAGGATAGATATTAACATGTTCAACAGTAATAATTTGCATCTTTGTTGTACCCCAAATCAAATCTATCTATGCTTACATTTTAGCCTCTGAGGGTAGAGAATGGCGAAATAAAGTGGAGCAGGTTAGATGGAATTGAGCGAGCCATAGCCAAAGATCTGTTGTACAGAAATGGAGAGGCAATGAAAACAGGACTCTATGCCATTAGAAGCTGCAAGCTCTGACAATGAATGCATGTGAACTTGTGGACTTAGGTGACAAAAATGTTCGGCATATCCTTCTGGTCTTCATCTGTGCCCAGAGTTAAGGCTGTCCCAGAGCCTTCTAGACCCAAATCCTACCAGGAGAGAGATGGCCTCCCAAGACTGCTGTCACTTCAAAGATCACAGGCTCACAGGCTCACAGGTTCACAGGAGGAGCAAGCTCCAGTAAGAGACAGCAAGACCAACTGATATCAGAAATAACCAGATGGGAAGAGGCAAGCACTTGAACCTAAGTAACAGAAACCAAGACTATTTTGCATTATCGGATCCCAGTCCTCCCACCACAAGTACTGGTTACCCCATCACAGCAGAAAGGCAAGATTTCTATTTAAAATTACATCTCATGATGAGGATAGAGGAATTTAAGAAGAACATATAGAACTCCCATAAAGAAATAAAGGAGAACACAGATAAACAGGTAGAAGCCCTTAAAGAGGAAACACAAAAATCCCTAAAGAATGAAAGGAAAACACAACCAAACTGGTGAAGTAATTGAACAAAACCATTCAGGATCTAAAAGTGGAAATAGAAATAATGAAGAAATCACAAAGGAAGAGAACCCTGGAGATAGAAAACTTAGGAAAAAGATCAGGAGTCATAGATGTCAGTATCATGAACTGAATAAAAGAGATAGAAGAGAGAATCTCAGGGGCAGAAGATGCCATAGAAAACATTGAAGCAACTATCAAAGAAAATGCAAAAAATGCTCCTAACTCAAAACACCCAGGAAATCCAGGACACAATGAGAAGTTCAAATCTAAGGATAATAGTTATAGAAGAGAACAAAGACTCTGAACTTAAAGGACAGTAAATATCTTCAACAAAATTATAAAAGAAAACCTCTCTAACCTGAAGAAAGAAATGCCATAAACATACAAGAAGCTTATATAACTCCAAGTAGATTGGACCAGAAAGGAAATTCCTCCTGTCACATAATAGTCAAAACACCAAATACATAATACAAAGAAAGAATATTAAAGCAGTAAGGGAGAAAGGTCAAGTAACATATAAAGGTAGAGATACAGAATTACTCAGAATTACACCAAACATCTCCCCAGAGACTAGTAAAGCCAGAAGATCCTGGGCAGATGTCTTATAGACCCTAAGAGAACACAAATGCCAGGTCCTAACAGAATACTAATATAACCAGAAAACTCTCAATTACCATAGATGGAGAAACCAATATATTCCATGACAAAACAAAATTAACACTATATCTTTCCACAAATCCAGCCCTATGAAGGATAATAGATGGAAAAATCCAACACGAAGAGGGAAAGTACACCCTAGAAAAAGGAAGAAAGCAATCTTCTTTCAAAAAACCCAAAAGTAGAGAGCCACACAAACATAATTCCTCCTCTAACAACAAAAATAACAGGAAACAGCAGTCACTATTCCTTAATATCTCATAACCTCAATTCCCCAATAAAATGACATAGAGCAACATACTGGATATGTAAACAGGAACCACCATTTTGCTGCATAAATAAAACACAACTCAGTGACAAAGACAGACACTACCTCAGCATAGAAGGCTGGAAAAAGTTTTTTAGCAAATGGTCCCAAGAAAGAAGCTGAAATAGCCATTTCAATATGGAATAAAGTTGACTTTGAACCAAAAGTTATCAAAAAAGATAAGGAAAGACACTTCATATTCATCAAAGGAAAAATCTACCAAGATGAGCACTCAATTCAGAATGTCTAAGCTACAAATGCAATGGCACCCACATGCACACAAGAAACTTTACAAAAGCACAAAATATATATTGGAGCACACATAATAAGAGTGGGAGGCTTCAACACTCCATGGTTGTTAGTGGATAGATCATGGAAACAGAAACATAACAGAGATACAGTACAATTATCAGAAGCTATGAACCAAATGGATTTAACAAATGTCTATAGAACATTTTATCTTAACACAGAAGAATATATCTTCTCCTCAGCACCTCATGCTTTGTTCTCCAAAACTGACCAAACAATTGGTCACAAAACAGGCTTCACCAGATACAAGATGATATAAATTATCCCACGCATCCTATCAGATCACCATAGACTTAGGCTGATCTTCAGTAACAACAAAACAAGAGAAAGCCCACATACACATGGAGGCTGAACAATGCTCTCTCTACTCAATGATAACTTGGTCAAGGAACGGATAATGAAAGAAATTAAAGACTTTGTAGAACTTAATGAAAATGAAGACACAACATACACAAATGTATGGGACACAATGAAAGCAGTGCTGAGAGGAAATCTCATAGCTCCAAGTGCCTCTAAAAAGAAACTGGAGAGAGCATATGTCAGCAGCTTGACAGAACACCTGAAAGCTCTAGAATGAAATGGAACAAATACACCCAAGAGCAGTAGACAGCAGGAAAAATCCAACTCAGGGCTGAAATCAACCAAGTAGAAACAAAAAGAACTATACAAAGAATCAACAAAACTAAGAGCTGAATCTTTGAGAAAATCAACAAGATAGATAAACTCTTAGCCAGAGTAATCACAGGGCACACAGAGAGTATCCAAATTAACAAAATTAGAATTGAAAAAGGAGAGATAACAGCAGAAACTGAGGAAATTCAAAAAAAAATTATCAGATACAACTACAAAACCCTATACTCAACAAAACTGGAAAATCTGGAGGAAACTGACAATTTTCTAGGAAGATACCAGGTACCAAAGTTATATCAGGCCAGATAAACTACTTAAAGAGTCCCATAATGCCTAAAGAAATAGAAAAATTCATTAAAAGTCTCCCAACTGAAAAAACCCAGGACTAGATGGGTTTAGTCCAGAATTCTATCAGATCACCAAAGAATACCAATACTTTTCAAACTCTTTCACAAAATAGAAACAGAAGGAACACTAAAAATTTGTTCTTTGAGTCCACAATTATGCTTATACCCAAGCTAAATAAAAATTCGACAAAATTGATCTTCTGATCAATTTCCTCATGAATACCGATGCAAAAAAAATACTCAATATAATTCTTCCAAACAGAATCCAAGAACACATTGAAATGATCATTCACAATGATCAAGTATGCTTCATACCAGGTAAGTGTGCAGGGATGGTTCAGTTATGGAAATCCATCAATGTAACCCACTATATAAAAAAATGTAAAGGGGGTTGGGGATTTAGCTCAGTGGTAGAGCACTTGCCTAGGAAGCTCAAGGCCCTGGGTTCAGTCCCCAGCTCCGAAAAAAAAGAACCAAAAAAATGTAAAGAAAAATAAAACACATGATGATCTCATTACATGCCGAGAAAGGATTTGACAACATTCAACACTCCTCATAGTAAAAGTCTTGAAAAGATCAGGAATTCAAGGCCCATACCTAGACACAGTAAAAGCAACATACAGTAAAACAACAGCCAACACCAAAATAAATAGAAACTTGAACCAATCCCACTAAAATCAGGGACTAGACAAGGCTGCCTACTTTCTCCCTACTTATTCAATATAGTGCTCGAAGTCCTAGACAGAGCAATTAGACAACAAAAGGAAGCCAAAGGGATACGAGTGGGAAAGGAAAAAGTCTAAATATCACTATTTGCAGATGATATGATAGTATATTCAAGTGACCCCCAAAATTCCACCAGAATACTACTAAACATGATAAACAACTTCAGCCAAGTGACTGGATATAAAAGTAACTCAAACAAATCAGTAGCTTCCTTCTACTCAAAGGATAAACGGGCTAAAAAGAATTAGGAAAATGACACCTGACACCATCCACAATAGTCACAAATAATATAAAAATTATTCAGATTCAATGAAATTCCCACAAAAATTCCATCTCAATTCTCCATATAGTTAGAAAGAGCAATTAGCAAATTCATCTGGAATAACAAAAAAACAAGGATAGCAAAAAAAATCTATGCTCAACAATAAAAGAACTTCTGGGGAAATCACCATCCCTGATCTCAAGCAGTATGATAGACCAATAGTGACAAAAAACAGTGTGATATTGGTACAGAGACAAGCAAGTGGATCAATGAAAGAACAGAAGACCCAGAAATGAACCTACACACCTATGTTCACTAGATCTTTGACAAAGAAGCTGAAACCATCCAATGGAAAACAGCATTTTCTTTTTTTCTATTTTATCTATTTATTTTTATACTGCAGATTTTATTCCCTTTTTGGTCCTCCCCCTAGGGTTCTACATCCCATACCTCCTGCTCACCACCCTACATTCCCTCCCATCTCCATAAGTATGTCTCTACTCCACCCACTCCACCAGACCTCTAAACTTCCTGGGGCCTCCAGTCTCTTGAGGATTATGTGAATCTTCTCTGACTGATCCCAGACTAGGGAGTCCTCTGCTGTACATGTGTTGGAGGCCTCATCTCCGATGGTATATGCTGCCTGGTGGGTGATCCAGTGTCTAAGAGATCTCAGGTTAATTGAGACTGCTGGTCCTTCTACAGAATTGTCCTCTACCTTAGCTTCCTTCAGCTTTTCCCTGATTCAACCAGAGGTCTCAGAAGCTTCTGTTCATTGGTTGGGTGCACATATCTGCACCTTATTCTCTTTCAGCTGTTTGTTCTATTTTTTGGAGAACGGTCATGGTAGGTACCTTTTTGTGAACGCCTCATACCTTCAGTAATGGTATCAGGTTTTGGGGCCTTCCCTTGAGCTGAAATCCACTTTGGGCCTGACACTGGACATTCTTTTTCTCAGGCTCATTTCAATAAATTGTGCTGGCTTAACTGGCAGCCAGCATGTAGAAGAATGCAAATTGACCTATTCTCATCTCCTTATACAAGGACTCATGCTTCACTGTGTTCATAGCAGCCTTACTTATAATAGTCAGGAACTAGAAAGAATCTCTATGTCCTTCAACAGGGAAATGGATAGAGAAAATGTGGTCCATCTATAGAATGGAGTACTACTCAGCTAGTAAGGTCAATGAGTTCATGAAGTTCTTAGGCAAATTTATGAAACTGGTGAGATAACCCAGTCACAAAAGAACACCCATGGTATCCACTCACTAATATTTGGATATTAGCCAAAATGACACTTGGAATTGATACACAATATAACTCACAGACCATATGAAACCCAGGAAGAAAGAAGATCACAACAAAGTGTGGATGCTATAGTACTACTAACTAGGGTGTAGAAAATAATCTCTGGTAAGTAGAGGGAGAGAGGGATCTGGGAGGGAGAGAGGAGGGGGAGGAAAAAAGGGGGGGCAGTTCAGATATGGGAAGAGATGGGTGAGAAATACAGAGAGAGAGTCAGGAATTTGAAAGTAGGTGTGTAGCAGGGGAGGAGGGGAAAGTGAGGGTAGCCACTAGAAAGTCCAGATGCCAGGGACCCAAGAGTTTTCCAGGTCCCAACAGGGAGGACTTTAGCAGACATACCCAAAAGGGGAGATAAAAACTGTAGAGACCAAGCATCCATCTCAAAAATATTAATCTAGAATTCTTTCTGTCAAAAGGAGCATGTGTCCTTGATATATGTTGGAGCATCTTTTGGGTATATACTTGTTGTTGTAAAAATATAAAAAATTTTTTAAAAAAGTATTTTTGTCTTTTACCTCGCTAGGTCCAGAACCACGTGTCCCAAGATATCTGCTAGATATCTTGGCAGAAACACATCCCAACTCCTTGGCGGCCCAATGTCTCCTGCCGCAGCACACTTTGCTACACTCAAACCATCACATAAAAGAACACACAACACAGTTGACCCAGTTGGTAAGATATAATTGCCCACTTAAACATACAAAGTCTGATACCATCCATCCCCTAAGAACATTAACAACCTGTAAATACACAGAGAGGAATCTTTTTTTTTTATTAACTTGAGTATTTCTTATTTACATTTCGAGTGTTATTCCCTTTCCCGGTTTCCGGGCAAACATCCCCCTAATCCCTCCCCCTCCCCCCTTTATGGGTGTTCCCCTCCACATCCTCCCCCCATTGCCACCTCCCCCCAACAATCTAGTTCACTGGGGATTCAGTCTTAGCAGGACCCAGGACTTCCCCTTCCACTGGTGCTCTTACTAGGATATTCATTGCTACCTATGAGGTCAGAGTTCAGGGTCAGTCCATGTATAGTCTTTAGGTAGTGGCTTAGTCCCTGGAAGCTCTGGTTGCTTGGCATTGTTGTACCTATGGGGTCTCAAGCCCCTTCAAGCTCTTCCAGTTCTTTCTCAGATTCCTTCAACAGGGGTCCTATTCTCAATTCAGTGGTTTGCTGCTGGCATACGCCTCTGTGTTTGCTGTATTCTGGCTGTGTCTCTCAGGAGAGATCTACATCCGGTTCCTGTCGGCCTGCACTTCTTTGCTTCATCCATCTTGTCTAATTGGATGACTGTATATGCATGGGCCACATGTGGGGCAGGCTCTGAATGGGTGTTCCTTCTGTGTCTGTTTTAATCTTTGCCTCTCTCTTCCCTGCCAAGGGTATTCTTTTTCCCCTTTTAAAGCAGGAGTGAAGCATTCACATTTTGATCATCCGTCTTGAGTTTCATTTGTTCTAGGCATCTAGGGTAATTCAAGCATTTGGGCTAATAGCCACTTATCAATGAGTGCATACCATGTGTGTTTTTCTGTGATTAGGTTACCTCACTCAGGATGATATTTTCCAGTTCTGACCATTTGCCTACGAATTTCATAAAGTCATTGTTTTTGATAGCTGAGTAATATTCCATTGTGTAGATGTACCACATTTTCTGTATCCATTCCTCTGTTGAAGGGCATCTTTCCAGCTTCTGGCTATTATAAATAAGGCTGCGATGAACATAGTGGAGCACGTGTCTTTTTTATATGTTGGGGCATCTTTTAGGTATATGCCCAAGAGAGGTATAGCTGGATCCTCAGGCAGTTCAATGTCCAGTTTTCTGAGGAACCTCCAGACTGATTTCCAGAATGGTTGTACCAGTCTGCAATCCCACCAACAATGGAGAAGTGTTCCTCTTTCTCTGCATCCTCGCCAGCATCTCTTGTCATCTGAGTTTTTTATCTTAGCCATTCTCACTGGTGTGAGGTGAAATCTCAGGGTTGTTTTGATTTGCATTTCCCTTATAACTAAAGATGTTGAACATTTCTTTAGGTGTTTCTCAGCCATTCAGTATTCCTCAGCTGTGAATTCTTTGTTTAGCTCTGAACCCCATTTTTAATACGGTTATTTGTCTCCCTGCGGTCTAACTTCTTGAGTTCTTTGTATATTTTGGATATAAGGCCTTTATCTGTTGTAGGATTGGTAAAGATCTTTTCCCAATCTGTTGGTTGCCGTTTTGTCCTAACCACCGTGTCCTTTGCCTTACAGACTTAGCTCCTTTTTCAAAGATCAAATTACCGTAGGTGCGTAGATTCATTTCTAGGTCTTCAATTCTATTCCATTGATCAACCTGCCTGTCTCTGTACCAATACCATACAGGTTTTAACCGTGATTGCTATGTATTACAGCTTGAAGTCAGGGATAGTTATTTCCCCAGAAGTCCTTTTATTGTTGAGAATGGTTTATGATATCCCGGGTGTTTTTTTTCTTTTCTTTCTTTCTTTCTTCTTCTTCTTTTTGTTATTCCCAATAAATTTGAAAATTGTTCTTTCTATCTTTGTGAAGAGTTAGAGTTGGAATTTTGGTGGAGATTGCATTGAATTTATAGATTACTTTTGGTAAGATGGCCATTTGTACTATGTTAATCCCAATGATCCATGGGTATGGGAGATCTTTCTGTTTTTTGCAGTCTCCTTCAATTTCTTTCTCCAGAGACTTGAAGTTCTTATCATAGTGATGGCTTTCACTTGCTAGGTTAGGCATTACACCAAGATATTTCATATTATTTGTGACAATTGCAAAGGGTATCCTTTCCCTAATTTCTTTCTTAGCCCATTTTTATCAAGTGTACATAGCATATAGCTAGACTTAGCCTCCAAATGTGGCCTCCTAGGTTTATGTGGAACTTCTCTAGATTTTTATGATCTGTAGATCTTATGATGCATCCTTGGTAGGTTTTTCTCTTTAATAACAATCAAGACCTAACCTGCTGAGTTCCAAGGTTACCAAATTTACCCATGAGGATCCTTACCTCCATTGTTTTGCCTTTTCCAGGAGGCTCCCAAAAAGACATTTTCCTCATTTATTTCATAAATAATTGATCAATAGGAATGATACATGGATATTTCTGATGTTTGTTTCACAGTCATGCTTCTCCTGTGATAACCCTTTCGAGTTAAAACAAGGTGTTTCACCCACAGATCTTAGGTCAACTTTCAGACCTTAGAGTTCTACCTCTTTCAAAGGTACAATATTCATCTCAGTGGTTTGAAGATATGATGAATAAAAGAGAGAAAGTCATCAGAGGCAGTAAAGCTTCCCGAAGGAGAGGCAGCTGCACTCCTCCAACCATTCCCTGATGCTTTGAGCAAACTCTGCATTTGCCTGCATCCATTGGTAGAGTTGCAGACTCCAAGGCTTGCTTTCCCAGGATCTGTGTAGATATCACCAGACCCTTTTCATTGTAAGTAGGTTATAGTCCCTTTTCTGAGAGTTGGCTTTTCTAGCTGTTCTGGCCTGGTGATACGTTCTGGCCCTGCTCTGTGTGCTAGAGCTCAGAGCATCATCTCATTCTAGGCTCTCTACGAAAGCAACCATGTTAAGACAGCATCTCTGACCTCAGACCCAAAAAGTCCCAAGGTTGGATCCAGTACGTGGAGTTTATTGGTACGTACAGGAAAGTAAGGACAGTTCTAGAGTGTTTGGGATAAGTAGGGTCAGATGACAGTGCTATCTACCGTGTAAGACAAGAATATATTAAGGACTTCTTTGGCCCAGAGATGATGCATCTATGTACTAATTAAGCTCCATTTAGATGTTGGAGTGGGAACACCCTATTCATGGCAGACTTTTGTTGACTGGCTTTCCAGATACTGACCTTAAAATTTTTCTGCTCTCTCTTTCACAATGGTTCCTGAGCCTTGGGAGTAGAAACATGATATAGATATCAAATTTAGAAATGAGTATTTCACAGCCTCTCATTTTGTGTGCTTTACCAGATATGGGTCTCTGTATTAATCACAATCTACTGCAAAAAGGAGCTTCTCTGATGAGGGCTAACAGATAACATTTATCTTTGAATATAAAATATAAGTTTAGTAAATAAAATATCCAATAAAAAATAAAATCTGAGCTTAGCGGATAATTTATTACTAAAACAATTTAGCAGAATAATACTATTCGATTCTTCCTTAGTACCAATATCTAGTCAGCCATAACATTTTGATGTAGGCATGAGTTCCATCTTGTTGAATGGGCTTTAAATCCAATCAGATTGCAGTTTGTTTGTTCTATAACACTTTTGCTACTATTATCCCCCTGGGAATTTCTTGCTGGACTAAAGTTATTGTAGCTGACAGAGATCATACCTGTGTAAGACTGGGATTGCTTTTCTCCTCTGCTAGCCTATATAGCATCTTCCAGCACCATGAAAACAAATAGGAATGAAGCTTCTCGATGACTACCAGCTTGATTTCTCCATGTTTCATAACTGGAATGCAATAGAGCCTTGCCACTACATTCTGGAGAATAATAAAAAACAATGCCAATTGTCTATAATTCTTTAGCACTCCTGGGACACCATTGACCAACAATTTCTAAAGAAGTCACTCATAAGTGGCATTTTTTGATAATTTATGGTATCTGGAAGAGGCATTCCCTTCTTTCTAGCTTCATTATATGGTAGCTCCATTTAAGCTTCCTTTGTTGATGTATATAGTTTAGGATGTTTCTGTAGTAGTAGCAGTTTCAAAAGCTTTTAGCATTAGTTATTTCTCCCCATACATGCTCCTTTCCCCAACCTTCCCTTCACCAACCCAATTTAACCTTTCACATTCCAGTACTCCCATTTCTCTTTACACCACTTGCCTTCTATTTTCTTAACATGAAAATCCCTTACATTCCTTATTTCTTTGAATAGTCCAGTTCAAACCTAGACATCTTAACATCCAAAGGTAGTATCCATATATGAGAGCAAATATGCTGTTTGCCTTTCTGGGTCTAGGTGATATCACCCAATGATTATTTTCAGTTTCATGAATTCACATGCAAATTTTATTTTTACAGATAATGACATTCCCTTGTATATATGCATCACATTTCATTATCCATTCATCAGTTTATTGCCATCTAGGATGTTTCCATTTCCAGACTATTATGAAAAAGTCTACAGTGAACATAGATATGCAACCATCATTGTAGTAGGATATAGAGTCTTCCAAGAATATCCCCAGGAATGGTATATCTGGATCAAATAATAGATATCCAGCTTTTAAAAAAACTTTCAGATTGATTTTTATGGTGGCTGTACCAGTCTGCATGGGCACTAAAAGTGAATAAATGTTACCCTTTCCTACATCCACCCCAGTATTTGTTATCTTTTCCCCCAACATAATAATTTATTGATTATTTGGGAATTTCACATAATGCACCCCTATCACTCTGACTTCCCCGTGCTCCCACATCTGCTCACCCCTAAAAAAGAAAAAAAAAAGACAGACAAACAACCCAATTTGTGTTGCCCATATACTCATTAGAGCATGGGCAAACTCCCCCCAGTGGCTAGCCCCTTAAAGAACACTAAGTCCTTCCCACCTACAAGCCCTCCAGAAGCCATCAATTATGAAGAGCTGCACTCCAGCATCTTATCAACATTTTTAAGAGTTCTCTTTGAATACTTCTTCCATAAACTGTTACTTTTTGGAGGGGTTGGCTTAGGGCTACATGCGGCTACCAAAGCCTTTGGCCCTGTTTCTCAACTCTGCTGTCACTAATGCCACAGCAAGAGTAGCTTCCTTGCCCTTTACAATAATCAGAAGCATAGACTTTCACATGGTTTCTTGCAACACTTCAGACCATGGACATTAACATGGCCTCCGGTTTCAGCATGTGCCACAGACCTTAGGATTGTTTCCCATGGCAGTATACACCACAGTCATCAACATAGCCTCTGGGTCACAGGGCATGGACACAGCAATAGCCTTCAGCAACAGTACAGAGGCTGGATATCAACACATTGTCTTTGTTTTAAATCTTAGTCATTCTAATTGGTCTAAGATGAAATATCCATGTAATTTTGACTTCCATTTCCCTAATAACTAAGGATGATGATCATTTTCATATATTTCTCAGATATTTGTAGTCTTCTTTTGAAGTACTTCTGTTTAGTTACATGCCCCCATTTTTATTGGCTTGTTTGTTTTCTTAGTATTTGGTTTTCTAATTTTTTTCATATATTTTAGTCACTAACCTTCTGTCATCTGCATAAAGCTGTGTTTTATATAATTCCAAAAATATGGCCACGCTGGCATTATTGAAAAACAGACACATGTTAGTTTATCCATGAATATTTTAAGTGCACATTGTACATATTACTTATTTTTGCTATGTAGAAGCTCACAGAAAAGAACAGGGAGGGGAGTGGGAGATACAACACGAAACAGAGATCATAGCCCTTTCTCTTTTAGAGCATAGAATATTGGCCCTGAAGGAAAAAATTCTCAAGAACTTGAAAAACAAGCCAAAGAGAAATTGGTTTTATTTTATGACATTTTTTCAAAAACTGGTTTGTAAAATGTCTGTCTCAAACTCAGTAAATTTCTACTGATTTCTTTTTTAATTTTAAAGATATTTTCCTCTTTTAAAAGGTAACCTCAATTGATAACAATAAAGGTGCTAATTTCCCTTTGGTAAGGATTGTCACCGTTCCCACACATGCTGGTTGACCCTAATAACTAATTGAATTACCTAAAATCACCTTTTCTCCATCTCATTGTTATAACCACATGCTCATTATTGAGGACTGGAAAATATGGAGAAAAGAGAGATATAAATTGATGAGCCTCAGCACCTACAGATAGGCAGCAGGAGTACTCTGGAATATTAGTTTTGATGGTTATGTTTTCTTAAATAGATGCATAGGGTTTTACATATAAGTACAAAAGCATTTACAATAGAAAATGGGATATTATTTTGTACCCTTCTCTTTCCACTTAAAATGCATCAGGAAAATATGCATGTCATGAAGCATTGTCATTTCTCCTGAGTTTAATGATTGCATAATACAAAAGTGTATGGATGAACCCTCATGATTCATTGTTAACAAAGAACTTTGAAAAGGCTGGTAGAAAAAAAAAACATATAGTTAACAATAGCTTCTATCAGTGTGCTCAAAGCATGATTGAAAAACACAATTTGGGGTGTGACTGTACTTGACAATATGCATAAATAGGAGTACAAGCTAAATGAGGTTCCTGGGAAGTAGAATTATCTCCTGTGATCAAATCTCATACGAACACAAAAGCTTGAAGTGAAATGAATTTGAATTAGTAGAAAAAAAAAGAGGCTGAAGCAGTGAACACTTTTATTGGAGGTTTGTCATACAGTTATGGAATGGGACATTCAGCTTACTTCAGCACAGAACACAACAAACAGAACCTTCCCAGACCAGGGAGGGTCCATTCCAAGGATGGGGTTACTTGAGGAGGATCAGGAGAAAGCCCTAATTTTCTAGTACAAAGTTGTAAAAGTGATTTGGGAAACCAGGGATGTGAGAACTATGTCCTGTCGTAAAGCCGAGTTGATGGAGGGTGGTAAGCTCAACAGTTATTCACATGTGAAGTATTGAGAAGACAGATAAAGAGACTAGCTTCACCAAAGAAGGCTTATTACAGAAGGAAATGGTGCAGAATAGATGGTGTGAAACTCTGGTGATGAAAACGATGTTGAATACACAGCTATCACAGCGGCTCGAAAGCCAGCACCCAGAGGCATTTAGAACAGAATTTTTAAGGCAAACTCACAGATCCAACAGATATTCTGGCACAGTCTCCTCATCTATGCTGGTGAAGTTTTCAGTTCCTAATACTCTGAGTTGTCACAAAATCAGGATAGGCAATTGGTAGCTATCCCAAGGGATAAAGTCAATTTGCATCATTTAAAATTCATTTAAACCATGTTTAATTAACATAATATTTAATTCTACTTCAATTACTTTTAAGAACCCACATATTGCTTTGGGGAATTAGTAAAATTAGACAAAATTAGTGTGTCATAACATGGCACATGTTGGGAATCATTAGTTTAAACCATCTGGATAGATGGCTGTCTCCTTTCTACGTAGTAATTGCCTTCATTCTATATCCTATGTCTCCCATACTCCCTCCTACACACCCACACCCAGTGGATAGTCTCTTGAGAAATGGGAATTCTTTTATTTGTTCAACCTTTAACTTCATATCTTCTCATGCTTTATAAACTTTGGCTTCTTCATATATAACATAAAGTTAATCACGTTGTCTAGATAATTATGGAGCCTCAATAAGATCTTGTACCTAATGTAATTCATGAAAAATTGTCATTACTTGAAAACAGTAACCTAAGACAGATGCTGGATTTTAGGCCTTGATTCATACTGTGGACTAATGAGGGCAAGATAATGGTAATGGCCACCACCAAGAAATAACTTTGAATGATTTTGCAACTTTGTTCTATGAGGAGTATCTCGCAGATAGTGAAATTAGAGTTGTTCTCATCTAGATGGTATATTCTGCACTCCCTCTCTCTAGTGACACACACGCCATCACCAATGCTTCAAGATATCAACTGAGACTGTGAAGTTCAGGTCTCAGGCTATAAAAACATCCATCAAACAATAGGTTCCATGTGCATGGAAAAGCCCAGACATGGGAATATAGGACCTTAGGATATGATGTTGCTAGCTATTGTGCACATGAAAATGAAAAGAGAGATGGGAAAATACAGTTCCACTTCAGGGTGTAGAAAATAGCATACTTTGGCAAGAATGTGATGGGGCTTCTCAAGGCAACTCATACCAGGAGTTGGGTAAAACAGAGAAAAGATAATATTTGTTAATTTCCAATATTAAGGCCTTTCATATCTACTTGTTTTATCCTCAATCTCCACTCCATTTCTGGTCTTATTATTAACAGTAAAATGTAAAATAGTGGGAAGAGTGTAGGTTCTAAATCCAGATAGAATTAATGCCTAAACTTTCTGAAGCTTTGGTTCAGGTAAAGTCACAAGTTTTTCTATCCTTTTTGACTTTTTCTCTTTTTTCTGTGCTCTGAACCTTTCACTACTACTTTATCTCATAATTTTACTCAGTACTGCGATTCTTAATAATTCATTTAAGAATTAGTTCATTGGCCAGAACATGCAGAACTGGAAAAGTTGATGAAATGATACAACTTTAAGATGGTACCCAATGAAATCATATTTCAGAGACAAAGAAGGAATACAGATGCTCCTGGGTATTGAATAAATTTCCCGACCTAGAATAAATTCTAAAATAAAAGTCTCCAAACAGAACAGAAGGACAATAGGCAGTACTCAAAATTCACATCAATGAAGAAATAAGATGGGTATTGTATTTCATTCTTCAATTCAAAAGGCATTAACTAGGTTTATAATTATAATAATACACTTTGTACTTATGATATACAAGCAAGTATCGGAGAGGGAGACGATATTGAACTAGATTAATTCCAAACAATATTTAGTGCTGAAGTAAAAGTCTTATCATTCAAACTGATTGGATTAAAGTATCCTTTCTAATCAGGAGATTCTTAAATGATAAGAAGAAATAGTATTTTAAAACCTATATTATAGGTAAAAATTAATAATGTCACTTTTACTCTAAAGAAATTAGTGAAAAATGGAAAGCATTAGAGATGAATAAAGTCATGAAACTCAAGAAGGATGACTAAAATGCGAATGCTTCACTCCTTCTTTAAAAGGGGAACAAGAATACCCTTGGCAGGGAATAGGGAGGCAGTGTTTAGAACAGAGGCAGAAGGAACACCCATTCAGAGCCTGCCCCACATGTGGCCCATACACATACAGCCACCAAACTAGATAAAATGGATGAAGCAAAGAAGTGCAGGCCGACAGGAAACAGATGTAGATTTCTCCTGAGAGACAAAGCCAGAATACGGCAAATACATAGGTGAATGCCAGTAGCAAACCACTGAACTGAGAACAGGACCCCTGTTGAAGGAATCAGAGAAAGGACTGGAAGAGCTTGAAGGGGCTCAAGACCCCATATGAACAACAATGCCAAGCAACCAGAGCTTCCAGGGACTAAGCCACTACCCAAAGACTATACATGGACTGAGCCTGGGCTCCAACTGCATAGGTAGCAACGAATAGCCTAGTAAGAGCACCAGTGGAAGGGGAAGCCCTTGGTCCGGCCAAGACTGAAACCCTAGTTAACGTGATTGTTGGGGGGAGGGCAGTAATGGGAGGAGGATGGGGAGGGGAACAGCCATATAGAAGAGGAGGGGGAGGGCTTAGGTGGATGTTGGCTTGGAAACTGGGAAAGGTAATAACAATTGAAATGTAAATAAGAAATACCCAATTTAATAAAGATGGAGAAAAAGGAAAAAAAAGAAATGAATAAAGTATATAAAATCTGAAAAGCAAAATGGCATAAAAATCATACTTATCAATAAATTCTAGTGAACCTAAATAAATAATACATAATAACCAAACAACGGGGGATTGTCCAGTCTTTGAGATGGTTGAACTATTTTAAGTAATTCCTATACAATTTTATATATTATTTTGGAGAAATGAGCAAGTTGTGTTTGAAATTGTCTAGAGGGGGCTGGAAAGGTGGCTCATCAGATAACAGGTATACTCTGCCAAATTGGACAAACCTGAGTTCAGTCCTGTGTCTAATACGGTAAAAAATTAACTTCTACTTTGATATCCAGATGGTACATAGGTAGTGCATAACCACATACCACCACAGACACAGACACACAGAAAGAGAGACACACAGACACACCAACATATAGACACACGCAGACATGCATGCAATATCCACTGTGAAAACTACCCTGATAATCCCTCAAACATGTAAACATGTGAGCCAGCATATCTCTTCCTGACTATCTAGCCAAGAAAAATGAAAATAGTGGTTCGTGCAAGAACCTGTATATAAAAGTTCATAAAATCACTGTGGCCAATAAGGACAATTTCAAATGTCCACTGATAGGAACTGGTATTACTTTTGTACAGTAAAATTTTTCTTATTCACAAAAAGGAGTACTGATACATGCTACAACATGGATAAAACATCAGAAACTAATGTCAAATAAAGTAAGTTCCATAGATAACATTGCATATTGTTTGATTGATCCCACATATGTGAAATGTCCAGAAAAGTAAAAACTGTAAAGAAAACAAAACAGTGTTGCCAGGCATGTGGGTGGAAATGAAATTTGTAGGAATTGATTATATGTATAGGTCTTCTCTTTTAGGTGGTCAAAAAGTTTGATTGCCATGGTGGTTGCACAGCTCTGTGAATATATTAAAATTATAAATTGAGTACATTAAATGATTAAATGAATAAACATCATTGCATATGCATTATGCTTCAATAAAGCTGTCAAAACAAACAAAAAGCCTCTCACTGTCTCATTCTAACCAAATAATTAGCAATGTAATTGAGTTTTAATATTTAATATTTTTCTTAATATAGCGGGGAATCTGAAATGGTGGATCATATATATGATCATGCAGTTTGTGAGACTGAGGTAGGAGGAACTTGGATTTGAGGCTGCCTTGCATTATATAGGCAGACTGCGTCCAAAAATCCAAAAATTTGTTTGGATGGTCTATAGGCTGGAGGTACAATTTGGTGACTGAATATCTGCTTTGCATATTTCAAACTGTGTTCACCAAAATTAAATCAAGATCAGATAAACTATCTAAACAGTTCCATAGCTCCTAAAGAAATAGAAGCAGTCATTAAAAGTCTCCCCCTCCAAAAAAGGCTAGGACCAGATGGGTTAAGTGCAGAATTCTATCAGAGCATCATAGAAGACCTCATACCAATACTCTCGAAATTATTCCACAAAATGGAAACAGAAGGAACACTACACAATTGTTTCTATGAAGCCACAATTATGTTTATACCTAAACCACAAAAATACACAACAAAGAAAGAGTACTTCAGAACAATTTCCCTTATAAATATCAATGTAAAAATACCCAATAAAGTTCTTGCAAACCGAATCCAAGAACACACCAAAACATTCATCCATCATGATCAAGTGGACTTCATCCCAGGGGTGCAGGGATGGTATAATATAGGGAAATCCATCAACATAATCCATTATATAAACAAGCTCAAAGAAAAAAATCATCATATAATTAGATGCCGAGAAAGAATTTGAGAAAATTCAACACCCCTCAAGGTAAAAGTCTTGGACAGATTAGGAATTCAATGCCCTAACTAAATGTACTAAAAGCAATATACATTAAACTAGTAGCCAACATCAAATTAAATGGAGATAAACTTGAAACAATCCCATTAAAATCAGGGACTAGACAAGGCTGTCCACTCTCTCTCTCTACTTATTCAATATAGTACTTGAAGTCCTAACCAGCGTAATCAGACAACAAAAGGAGGTCAAAAGGATACAAATGGGAAAGGAAGAAGTCAAAATATCACTATTTACAGATGATATGATAGTATATTTAAGTGACACCGAAAGTTCCACCAAAGAACTCCTGAACCTGATAAACAACTTTAGCAAAGTGGCTGGATATAAAATTAACTTAAACAAATCAGTAGCCTTCCTTTACTTAAAGGAATAACAGGCTGAGAAAGAAACTAGGGAAACAACACCTTTCACAATAGTTACAAATAATACAAAATACCTCTGTGTGACTCTAACCAAGTAAGTGAAGGATCTGTATGACAAGAACTTCAAGTCTCTGCAGGAATAAATTGAAGAAGATCTCAGAAGATGGAAAGATCTCCCATGCTCATGGATTGGCAGGATTAACACAGTAAAAATGGCCATTTTGCCAAAATCAATCTACAGATTCTTTGCAATCTCCATCAAAATTCCAACTCAGTTCTTCATAGATTTAGAAAGAGCAATGTGCAAATACATTTGGAATTTAAAAATGCAGGATAGTGAAAACTATCCCCAACAATAAAAGAACTTTTGGAGGAATCACCATTCCTAACCTCAAGTAGTATTACAGAGCAATAGTGATTAAAAAATGTATGGTATTGGTACAGAGACAGGCAGGTAGATCAATGGACTAGAACTGAAGACCCAGAAATTAACCCACACACATATGGTCACTTGATCTTTGACAAAAGTGCTAAAACCATCCAGTGAAAAACAGATAACATTTTCAACAAATGGTGCTGTTTGAACTGGTGGTCACCATGTAGGAGAATGCAAATCAATCCATTCTTGTCATCCTGTACAAAGGTCAGGTCCAAGTGGATCAGGGACTTCCACGTAAAACCAGATACACCCGAACTAATAGAAGGAATAGTGGGGAAGAGCTTTGAACATGTGGGCACTGGGGAAAATATGCTCTAAGATCAAGAATCAACAAAAGGGGCTTCATAATGTCGCAAAGCTTCTGTAAGGCAAAGGACACTATCATTAGGACAAAATGGCAACCAACAAATTGAGAAAAGATCTTTACCAATCCTACATCTGATAGAGGGCGAATATCTAATATATAAAAAGAACTCAAGAAGTTAGATTCCAGAGAATCAAATAACCCTATTAAAAATGGGGTACAAAGCTAAACAAAGAATTCTCAACTGTGGAATATCGAGTGACTGAGAAGCACCTGAAGAAATGTGCAACATCCTACGTCATCAGGGAAATGCACATCAAAACCACCCTGAGATTCCACCTCACACCAGTCAGAATGGCTAAGATAAAAATCTCAGGTGACAACAGATATTGGCAAAGATATGGAGAAATTGGAATAGACCTCCATTGTTAGTGGGATTGTAAGCTGGTACAACTGCTCTGGAAATCAGTCTGGATGTTTCTCAGAAAATTGGACATAGTACTACCTGAGCACACAACTATTCCATTCCTGGGCACATACCCAAATGATGCTCCAACATATAACAAGGACTCATGCTCCACTATGTTCACAGCAGCCATATTTATAATAGCCAGAAACTAGAACCAACCCAGATGTCCCTCAACAGAGGAATGGATACAGAAAATGTGGTAAATTAACATAATGGAGTTCTACTCAGCTATCAAAAACAATGACTACATGAAATTCATAGGCAAGTGGATGGAACTAGAAAATAACATCCTGAGTGAGGTAACCCATTCACAACAAAACACACATGGTATGCACTCACTGATAAATGCATGTTAACCCAAAAGCAATGATAACAATCCACAGACTGCATGAAGCTCAAGAAGGATGACCAATGTGCAGATGCTTTAGTCCTTCTCAGAAGGGGGAACAAAAATATTAATAGGAGAAAATATGGAGACAAAGTTTGGAGCAGAGAGTGGAGGAAAGGACATCCAGTGACGGCCCCACCTGGCGATCCAGTCCATACACAAAAGCTTTCAAACCCAGGCAATATTGCTGATGCCAAGAAGTGCATGTTGACAGGAGCCTGATATAGCTGTCTCCTGAGAGGCTCTGCCAGAGCATGACAAATACAGAGGTGGATGCTAGCAACCAACCATTGAACCAAGAATGGGGTCCCCATTGGAGGAATTAGAGAAAGGATTGAAGGAGCTGAAGGGGCTTGCAACCCCATAAGAACAACAATGCCAACCAACCAGAGCTTCCAGGGACTAAACCACCATCCAAAGAGTACACATGCACAGACCCATGGCTCCAGCTGCATATGTAGCAGAGGATGGCTTTGTTGGGCACCAATGGGAGGAGAAGCCCTTGGTTTTGCCAAGGTTTGACCCTCCAGTGTAAGGGAATTTCAGGGTTTGGAGGAGAGGAGGGGTGTGTGGATGGATGGGGGAACACCCTCATAGAAGTTAGGGGAGGGGTAAGGCATAGGGGGTTTATGGACGGGAAACTGGGAAAAGCCTTAATTTTGAAATGTAAATAAAAATATCCAATAAAAAATAAAATGAAAAAACTGTGTTCAATCTGTAGCAACAGTCTCATATACAAGCAAACAGACTGATATACATATAGGCACACAGACTTACACATGCTTACATATACACTCATACACAAACTCATACATTCATGCACACACACAAACAAATGCATACCTACACACACACTCAGACACAGACATACTCACCCACAAATATATGCACACACTTACACACATATTTAGATGCTACTCACATACAACATACATACATACATACTTTGACACATACTAACACACACACACACACACAAAACTTTTGTCACACAAATATCTGAGCAAAAGAATGAGTACAATTTAGACTGTGATTGAAAAAAAGAATTCTAAGCCTGCATTCCTAATCAGGTATCCACTTATAATTTGTATTATGCACAACTGTCAAATAAACTATTGAAATATATTTTAAACGCAACCTATATATAGTATTTACATAAAAGAAAAAGTCATCTTTTAGACTTGAAGAAAATCATAATTCATATGTTTCATGTTGGTCATTTAAACTTTCTTAATTCTAGGCATTCAAGTAACATGTCTGTAACCCTAGCTATTCAGAAAGATAGACCTCAGGGCCTGTCTGAGCAACACAATGAGATTTAGCTCAGTGGTAGAGCGCTTGCCTAGGAAGCGCAAGGCCCTGGGTTCGGTCCCCAGCTCCGAAAAAAAGAAAAAGGGAAAAAAATATCAAGGGCATGGCATGGTGGCACACACCTTTAATCGCAGCACTCAGGAGGCAGAGACAGATCTCTGACTGTGAGGCCAGGCTTGTGGTGGTGATATTCAGTGCAGCACCATTTGCTAATATTTAGGACATGTGTGTTCTTGTGTATTCTGTCTCTGTGTCTACCCATCCCTGTCTCTTTTCTCTCTTACATACACACTCTTCTTTTTATGATCCAACTGCTTTGTGATCAAGTTTTAGGTATTATGCCCAATCTCACCCAAGTCTGTCAATCTATACTTCACAAAAGCAAGGACATTTTTATTCATATTTATAACTGTAACTGTCCCATCCAGCAAATACAAACTCACTTCACATAATGTTTGCAAAGTGTCCCTAAAATGTCTTTCCTTTTTCTGGTCCAGGATTTCACCCAATATCAGACACTACTTTTTTAACTTCGTGCATTTTAGTTTCCTTCTCTCTAGATTAAATCTTTGACTTAAAATTATGTTTGTTTATGAGAGTTTACACATGTGTAAGTCATAAGAGTTGCTTGTAGGAGTTGCCTCTCTCCTTTCTGCATGTGGGCTTTGCAGATTGTGTCAGGTCATCAAACTTAGCAGTAATTCCCTTTGTCCCCTTAAGCCATCTTGCTAGCCTACCCTGACTTTTTAAGTCAGACTGTTTAAAGAGTGTACTTTCTTCATTTAGCATGATGTTTCTTAGTGTGTTTTGCAACTAATCCTGCCGTATTCATGTTATTCATTCCAGGCTAGATGCCCAGAGAAATGACATTGTGTTAGAAGTAGACAAAATATATCAAAGGGATATTTGATGTCAATTCTATTTTCATAGTGGTGGTTATAATCTTCATTACTTGTCAAGGTACCTGGAACTTTTTCCAACTTAGTGTTACATTTTTCCCTTTTGTAATGCTCAGATATGGTGTAAAGAGGAATTCTGAAACTATCCTCTACGGGTAGTCAATGTCAAGTAAATACTCTAATATATGCCTTGACATTAACTGATGATTCTTCCAAAATGAGCCACTTAAGGGGTGTTTTTATTTAACATCATTTCTTCTCCAGTTGTCTACCTTCCATTGTTGGGAAGAACTTTTACTTTGTTCCAATTAAAAAACATAACGTTTGAGAATGGATGCATATACGGGTTACTATATTATTGAAGATGTACTCCAATTTTCTTCTGAAACACCACTTTCTCTGTTCACCTCCATAATTTTCAGCACAGTAGGATATTTCAGAAACATCTTGTACTTTCACTGTCTAGTCATAGTATCGGTTTGCTTTTTAAGATTCCTTAAGTCCTCTGAGAGGAATGTAAGATCTGTGGACACATTATCCTTCAGCAGACAAAAAGAAGAAATATATGGCGTATACACAGTTCTTTCATTCTCTTCATCTAACTCTTTATCCGTTTCTCAGTCATTCTCTCTGTGTGTCTCTCTGTCTCTCTGTCTTTCTGTCTCTCTCCCTCACTCTCCTCCTCCTCCTCCCCCCCACGTCTCCCTCTCCTTTACTCTCTCCACTGTCTGGGTATATGTGTTTATGTGTATACATGTCTATCAGACTGTCTCCTTCTACTCCTCCAACCTCTTGAGCACATCAACCCCTCTAATTTAGACCCAACATCTCAGGGATCTTTCTAGATTTTTTTGTTTCTATATTTGTCAATAAATTCTTGGCTACTGAAAAACCTAGCTCTCATTATTTTTGGTTCTTTATTGATATAATCAATTTCCTTCTAATAAGCATTCTCCAGCCTATGCTGACTGCCTCGCCAGCTCACAGCTCCATTGCTGTTTTCTCATCCTTGCTATCTTCAAACTATGCCACAACACCACATTCAAAGAATGGAGTGGAAGAGGAATGTGACTTCGTTAACATTTTAAAATAATTTACATGTATTTGTTCAACTGTTACCTTTTTTTCTCCATCTTTATTAAAATGGGTATTTCTTATTTACATTTCAATTGTTATTCCCTTTCCCCGTTTCCAGGCCAAAATCCCCCCAACCCCTCCCGCTCCCCTTCATTATGGGTTCAACTGTTATCTTAAGTCACTTCCTTGGATAATGAAACATTTTAACTTTTCCAATATTTATCTTATTTTTCTTAGCTTTTACTATTTATCCTAGAGTGTACCCAAATAATTAAATAACAGAGATGATTACAGACTTATTTGTGTTATTCCTGACATTGATATACTTCTTCAGTATATCACCAGTAAACAGGATAATAGAGAATTTTAAAATTTTCATTTTACTACTTTTTCACTGTTACAATCTTTTCTGATTAATCAGTTATTGAAGTTTTGTAAAATTAATGTTATTTAAGGAAATTATTGTCATATTTTATTTGATAAAACTGTGCTCAATTATATTATTTCCCAATATTTAATCTTTTAAAATTTTCCAGTATGACACTAATCACCGTGCTTTATTTTTCTCTTTTAATAGGGCTAAGGCTCCTATTTTTTAACGTTAATTTGATATCTTTCATTGACATTAATAATTAAGAATTGATTATGATTTCTCAATTTTGCTATTGGAGTCTTTTTCTTTTTGTTCTGGAACATATTAAATATCATTAAAGTATTTTGTTCTTTTAAATTCTAGTAGTACAAAAGACTAAGACCTTGAAATACATCTATACTTAAAAGGTCTAAAATAAAACTATTTAAATCATTAGCAATGGTGTATTTTTGTATTATTACAAATTTTAGATTGTTTTTCTACGTCAAAAACAAAAAAATCTTAAAGACATAGGCACTTTAGCTATGTTAATTTTACTTCTATAATTTGTGTGCATATATCAAATTGTAAAATTATATCTATTAATTTTTAAAATTAAAATAATAAAATACATGCGTGAAACTAAAAAGACACATCTTCTTTTAGCCATTTTGGTCTAAGAGTTCCTTCCTCAATTCTTTGGTGAGGTACAAATTAAAAATTGAAATTAGAATTTCAAATGACACCACCAGAGGGGAAAAGCAACCACTAATCTTACCCAGATATGAGCCATACAAGATAAAATAATTACCTTCATAGCAAGACATGCACATAGTTGCAACAGTGTTATTAATATTATGCGAACAGCCAATACTTTCTTATTGGATTTAATTCTCATGTAAAAAAAAATGAAGCCCATATCTGGCACCATCACTAGACTAAGAACTTGTTACTTAAGTCATAGGCCATAGTGAAGAGTGGGCCTGCTAAATGAAAATAGTATTAACTTATTCTTAATGATTTATTACTATGACAATAGACTAATGCCATCTTAGCTCTCTTCAGAGAAGCTTCTATGTGCAGTACATGGAGATTAACACAGAGTCCCCAAAATGGATTAAGTGTACAGAATGGGAGACCGAAGAATTCTTAGCCTTTAATAGGACATTTATATTATACCCTCCTTATCAAGAATCAGAAATCATTCAGGAAGAAGGGGCAGAAAGTGTGCAAGAATGAGAGGATGTGGATGACTACAAGAAAAAGTGTCTTCTGATCATAATATGGTAGCCAGACATACGAATTCATAACAGTTGTGACAGCAGTATAAGTTCAAGCTTGACAATAACCAAGCATGGAAAATGGGAGGTGAATACAGAGTCACAACACTACCTAAGGAGGTATTGACTGCTTATAGTTGTTGAGTGAAAAAGAGTCAGTTTTCTTTATGAATGCAAGCCCTGGTAAATCAAACACACTCCAGTGGAAGACTGCTACTCATCCAATAATATATGAACAGCACAATTTGGACTAAATGTGTGTGGTGGTTTGAATGGAAATGGCCTCCATAGGCTCATAGAAAGTGGCATTATTTGAAAGGATTAGGATGTGTGGCCTTGTTGGAATCAGTATGACATTATTGGAGGAAGCACATCATTGTTGATGGGCTTTGAGGATTTAGAAGCTCAAGCCATGACCAGTGAGTAGCTCACTCTCTCTTGCTATTGTCTGCTATTCCAGATGTTGAATTCTGGGCTCCTTTTCCAGCACCATGTTTGCCTGTGCTCTGCCATGCTTCTCAACATGATGATAATGGACTAAACCTCTGAAACTGTAAGCCATCCCCAGTTAAACTTTTCCTTACTAATAGGTGTTATGGTCATGGTGTCTCTTCCTAGCAATAGAATCCATAACCTCAGATGTTGGGATTTTAAAAAGACTATATACAACTGACTAGTTAGATCTTTTGGAATTGAGAGGGGGAGAATAAAATCAAAATTGTCAATGCAACAGTAAGTATTGTTTCAAGATGAACTTCAAAATATATACTATTTCTCATGTGTAACATATTGAATTAACTGATAATTCAACACTTAAAATTAGATACCAAAACTATTTAAAGTCCATAGAGGAGGAAAAAATTTCCCCAATGAAACCCAAGACTTTAGGGCTAAAACCTAAAACACTGTTGGCAGAAACTAAGATAGGCTTCAATAAGTGAAAGACACTTTGTGTCAAAGACCAGAAAATATTTTAGTGTTGAGATAATGATTCTCTCTAAAATAATATACATCTTTATT